>NW_006784977.1:0-2626 GCF_000442215.2 Lipotes vexillifer
TTCAAGGGGGAAAAGGTGAATGGGGACAGGGTGCAAGCAATGCATACCAATGTACACTTATTTATACAGTTTTTATTTTTTTAACTATATGCATTAGACTTCCTATTGCTGCTGTAACAAATTACTACAAAGTGAGTGGCTTAAAATAACACAAATTTATTATCTTACAGTTCTGAAGGTCAGAAGTCTGAAATGAGTCTTTCAAGGCTAAAATCAAAGACTGCAATCCTTCTAGAGACTAGGGGAAAATCATTTCCTTGACTTTTCTAGTTTTTAAGGCCACCTGCATTCCTTGGCTCATGGCCCCTTCATCTTCAAACCCAGTACCATAACATCTTCAAATCTCCCTCCTTCTCTCTCATCTCTGCATCTGTTTTCACATGTCCTTCTCTAACTGACTCTCCTTCCTCCCTTGTGATTACACTGATCCCATCTAAATATTCCAGGATCATCTCTCCATGTCAAGGATCTTTTTAGTTCATTCCTTTTTAATACTGAGTAATACTCCATTCTCGGGCTGTACTGCATTTTGTTTATCTATTCACCTGTAGATGGGCTTTGGTCCAGGTTTTTTTGTGATTATGAATAAAGTATGGGTAGTTTTTGAACATTTATATTTTTGGTACATCTGGAATTTATTTTAGTGTAAGGAATGAGATAGAGGTCCAACTCTGTTTTTGCCAAATCACAAGCCAATTATCCCAACACCATTTATTGCATAATCCAGCTTTTCACGGATGATTTAAAATATCATCTTTCAACATACTAAATTATCCATAGACTATTTTTTTCTTAACTTCCTATTGTATTCCATTAATCTAGCTGTCAGTTTTGAATCAATACCACCGAATTTTAATTCCTGTGCCCTTTTAATGTGTTTCAATAATTCATAAGACTGGTTGGTACTCAATTTTTTTCAGAATTTCCCTAGTTATTTCTAAACGTTTATTTGTCTAAAGAGATACACTTCAGAACTTTAATGTCAATTAAAATTGTTTGGATTGAATTAAATTTATAAATTAACTTGGGGAAAATTCACATGGTCTGTCCATCCAGGTACTAGGTATGTCCCTCTGTTCAAATATTTTATATCCTCCAGCGGAGCTTGTTAGCCATATGATGAGATTCCCAGAGGGTATGGTAGAAAGGTTTTAGAGGAAGAGAGGCAGTTCAAGTTTGGTTCAAGGGAGGAAAAGCACAGAGTTGTATACAAGAGGGAATATATGATTAAAGGAGCATCTATAAAAGATGGTTACTGTATTAGTTATCTATTGTTGAGTAACAAGGAATCACAGCAGCCTTTATTCATCTCATAGTTTCTGTGGGCTTAGCTGGGTCCAGGCCCTCTGTTGGATCCTCTGTTTCAGGGTCTCTCACAGGACTGCAATCAAGTTGGCCAGGGCTGGGGTCTCTCTCATCTGAAGGCTTGGAGAAAGGATCCACCTCCAAGATCACCTGTTTGATGTCAGACTTTCAGTTCCTCAAGGACTGTCGGACTGAGAGACTCAGTTCCTGGCTGGATGTTGGCCTTCACTTCCTAGGCAGATGAGCCTCCCCAGTATGGCAACTTGCTTCATCAAAGCCAGCAAGGGAGAGGGTCTGCTAGCAAGATGGAAGTCACATTCCTATGTAAGCAATCCCTAAGTGACATCCTATCTCCGTTGCCACATTTGATTGCTCAGAAGTAAGTCCTTAGGTCAGCTCACACTGACCTACAGGGAGGAGATTTTTACACAGGGTGTCAATACAAAGAGTCAAGGATCATTGGGAGGTCATCTCAGAGGCTACCTGCCACAGTTACTAAGAAATGTAAGGTATGGTAGGTTTGGTAGCATTAGCTAACAAAACTTGTGAAAGGAATGTCCCAGGAGCCCCCTGGTACATGGGGATAAAGAGGGACACAGGTCTTCAGGGTTCTCCTATAATCTAGATCAATTGCATTTCCAAGAGAATTGCGATCTCTGGTGGAAGAGGAGACTCCAGGTGCATTAGGCCAGCTCGATAATAACCGTTTCTATTTCTGTAGCACTTCACGTTTACACATCTGTTTTTGGAGCCATTATTTAATTTGAGTCTCATAACAACCCTATGAGGTAGCCAGGTTCAAAGAGGCCACATGGCCACCTCAGATCTCATAATCAACAGGTGGCAGAGCTGAGACTAGCATGCCAGTCTTCAAATTCCTATCCTGTTACGAGTGTCTTCTCCCAAAACACAAAGCTATGCTGTTTTTCCTCTTCAAAGGCTTCTCCTATCATTTTCCTCCCTCTCTGGGTTCTTATTGTGGCTCAGTTATTATTATCCAGTCAGTCAAGCTTGCTGCAGCTTCCAGAATTACTGTGGGGATCAGAGGTAATGTTGTAAAGTTCCCAGCCCACTGCCTGGCACACAGTAAGTTCTCACTAAATGGAAGCTATTATCTGCTATTATTTTTTCAACTCTTTCAGGCCAGCCTCATTGCCACTCACCTTCAGTTCTGCTCCTTCCCATGAATCTCTGTAGTACCACATCTCAAGGCAAAACTTGCTTTCAAAAGACATCAATACCCAACAACTTTAAAAAAAATATTTTTTCTGATCTAATATTTCCATAAGGGTGTGTGTGTGAGAGAGAGAGAGAGAGAGAG
>NW_006784979.1:0-2852 GCF_000442215.2 Lipotes vexillifer
ATCTTCCCGGACCGGGGCACAAACCCGTGTCCCCTGCATCGGCAGGCGGACTCTCGACCACTGTGCCACCAGGGAAGCCCAATTTTTTTTTTTTTTAAGACATACTACCTGGTGGTAATCTGTGCTTCAGTAAAATACATCATACTGGTGAAAAGAGAGAGGGGTGGCCACTCTTCACTCTGCGGTCATAGACAGATTCTTTTTAAGCCAAGGCCCTAGTATCAAGAAGTCAACATTGCAAAGTTCTGGGGGAATGTGTATTCCAAGCAGAGGGAACACCCAGAGCCAGCTTCCTAGAGTCAGAAGGATTCTAGTGTGTTTGAGGTATGAGAGCACAAGTGTGGCTGGAACACAGAATTGTATGAGATGAGGATGGAGTGGCATGTCACATAGCACCATGAACAATAGAATTAGGGGTTTGAATGTTTCTCTGTGCATAATGAGTTCAAGCATCAGAAGGACATGATCTGATTTAAATGGTGCCAATCACTGTTGGGTTCCCATGAAAGATGTCTGGCTTATGCATCTACTACTCAGTTTGCTCCTCTATAAATGAGGACCCAATATCAGCCTTTAAACTTTCCAAGGGAGAGAAATATAACAAAATAAAATTTGAGGCTCAACTGCGTATTTCTGCAAACTTTTCCTGATTTCTCCTCCCTTTCTCTCAGGCCAGGGTCAGTAGTCTCCTCAGGAATATCATTGCTTCATGTACTTTTTTGATACTGGGTTGCTATTGTCTGTTAAGGTCAATGATGAGACTTCTCTTCGTCCCCAGACCTAACTCAGGGTTTGGATCATTGTGTGTCCTTTGTACTTGGCCCCTAACCATACGTTCAGTTTTATCCTCTATGATTGTCACATCATAGTTTAACCTCTAGGAAGCTCAGAGTTTCCAGTTATTACTCTACCTTTCCTAAACTTCTTTCCTTTCCTGAAGCTCCCTTAACTGCCTGCATGGCAACCTAGGATGCTTCCTCCTCTCTCTCCTTCACCGGGTGGCAGATTTGTATCTTGGTCTGATGGCTCTCTGAGTACATCGCTACTCCTACTCCATGTTCTTTCACAGGCACCTCCCCTCATAAAAAACCTTGCACATTTAATCCCATCTTGGTTAACAAAGTAATTATATTTGAATCATTTGTTAAAAAATATGTATGGAACACCCATTATGTCAGGCATTTTGATTGTGGCAATTCAACTCAACTGAGATGCGATCACTAGGCTCAAGAAGCTCATTGGGGATAAAGACTGGTAACCAGATATAATACAAAAAGAGGAATGCTAGAATCAGGAAGTCAGTGGGATATAAGAGCATAGAGAGGCACCAAATTCAGCCTATATGTTGCCTATATGTTGGCTGTAGTGGGGATGCTGCGTGAAACCACAGAAGGCTTCCTGGAGGAAGTATCATCCCGGGTGAAATGGAAATTGTGGGTATAGATAAGAGTTAGCTAGAGAGGCCAAGGGATGGTGGCACCAAGAAGGAAGGCAAGTGCTCCAGGCAGGACAAATAGGAAGGAAGCTTCCAGCAGTAGATAAAGCAAGATGTATTGTTTATCAGAAACATGAAAGGAAACTGGGGGTAGCAATATAAGGGGATTGGGGTGGCTAGCAAAGGGAAGAGTGGTGAACAGTAAGAAGGACAAGAGGAAAGACTATGGGGCTAGAGCTTGGAAGGGCTTGCTTTACAAAATCCAGTTTTAGGAGTATTTCCGATTGACAGAGCTATTTGTTTATTTGGTTGACGGGTTGGTATTTCTAACCCAGAATCTTCCATGCAGTAAAACAAGTAGTGAGGCATTAAAGGTCACATTGCTTCTAGACCACATTCCCTTAAAGGCAAAGGGAGTGAACTCATTATCTTGAGGGATCTTGGGCGTGGCCCAAAGTGTCTACCACCCAAGCATAGCATTTATTTGATATACAGCTTAGTGGTCTGAATTGTGGATTTGGGAGTTAGACCATCCAGGTTCCAGGTGATTCTCAAGTCCCCTGTCTCTCACTTGTGAGTTCTGATTTGGGGCAAATAATTAAGCCTCTCTGAACTTCAATTTACTCATCTGTAAGTTGGAGATGGTTATATTATTTTTAAAGTAAAAATAAAACACAGGGCTTATTAAACAAGTCTCTGTGCCAGGCAGTGTGATCAGTGCTTCACAGATTTATTTTATTTATTTCTAGGAGGTATTTTGCAGAATTAGATATTGTAATTGCATGAGTAAGAAATATATCAAGGTCACAAAACTGGTAAATATTAGACCTGGCATTTTACTTGAATTTATTCATTTAAAAATGTATGTTTTAAGTTAAATACTCTTCAATTAGTGATGTGATACTGGTAAAGTGTTCTGGGCTTTCGTCCCCCCGTTTATACCACCTTTCTGATCCTCCCTGTGGGTACTCATATCTTGATTTAAGAGGCTAGGACTTAAGCGGTCAAGGCCTGAGAGCAAATTCAGAGCCAGACTCCACATTCGGCAGGACAAGAATCAAAGAAGGTGTAGAGAGGAGAGGCAGAAAATGTGCTGGCAGGTCAGTAAGAGGCAGTGATAGACTAATATGAGGCCTCAATAGAATGAGGAGACAGATATTAACTGGACAAGAGAGAGGAGATGGAGGGGGAAAAGGAAGATTCATGGACAGCCACAGCTAAGCCTTTTACCTGTCAAAAAAATTACTTTGACCTACACATTTAGGCTGTAAAAATATATCTTCAATCAAGAAAAGCAGGGCTCTTTCCAAGGACAAATCAAGGCAGCATCTTCTGCTTGTCTCATAAAATTAACCTCAAACACACACACACACACACACACACACACACACACACACACACACACACACACACACAC
>NW_006784981.1:0-2427 GCF_000442215.2 Lipotes vexillifer
AAAAAAAAAAAAAAAAAAAAAAAAAAAGTTGAGTTAATGAATAAAATCTATTATGACAGTATCAAGCTAATATATCCTGATTTTATAGAGAAAACTCAAACTAGGAGAGGAATGGTGACCTGCCTAAATCCCACAGGTAGTTAACGTCCAAGTCAGGATTGAAACTCAGATGGTGTCAACCTCAATCCAAAAGTACTCTTTTCATCATGCCTGCCTTTATTTGCCGTCACTTTCTACACACTGTTAGATAGAATAAGAGGAGGTAGATGCAGGTAAATGAACCTGAAATGCCATGTCTTAAATTAAAAATGATTCCAGAAGACTGAAAAGAGGGTGGAAAGGGAAGGGGGAAAAAAGAGGCTGATATAAGACTTTCCCTGGGATGCAGTCACTTTTCATTTGCTTTTTGTTTTTTTCCAATCCCTTGCCATGTAACCAAAAGAACTGGAATGGGGAGATTGATTGCGCAGTCAGTTGTTTCCCAAGGGCTGTAACGGAATCCCAGTCTCTCAGGTAATTTAACCTGGAAGGGGTTTTGCTATAGGGAACAGCCCACATGGTTGGGGATGGACAAGATGATTTAATAGGCCTCTTCCTGCCCTAATTGCTAATCTTCCTTGCGGGAACCCCCTTCTTGTGCTTCATTAAAGCCTCCATTAATTTGTTTGTATATAAATTCAAGCTGCTTCGGTTCTGTCACACTTCTAAGTGGCTCCCATTCAGGAGTCTGTGGCTTGTATCACCCATTAGGATTTACCGATAAGGAAGATGCATTATAGGTTTTATTACTTTGTGTATGGAGCACATGTGACAACTATAAAGTACATTCATGTATAGTATGAATAATTGTCATGGTAATTGATAAAGTAGTCTGTAATAAAGGTAGCTAGGATAGCATTCCTAAATGCTGAGGTCTCTAAGTGCTCAAGAGGAGGGGGGAAAGGCACTAAATAAATCCAGTCTTTCAGAAATTGCTGGCATTTAAAAAAAATAGCCAACCAGAATCCGTAGGCCTGCATTTCACTTTCAAGTGTAATTATTTTATGTTACAGTTCATATCTGCTGACACATTGGAATCAACTGAAATAAAGGAATGCCATAAATCTTGCATTGTTTGGATTAAGCACGTGTTGGTGCTGGGAAAAGTCTGGGAGGAGGCTGCCCCTGTGTGTAAATAGTTTAAGAGAATCAAGTGGGTGGAAAAGATGTAGATGCCGGTAAGACAAATGGTCCACCAGCAGCCAGCCTGTTTAAATAGCCAAAGATGTGAGAGGCTCAGTACTTTATCCTTGTAGTGAATTGTAGCAGGCCATTATAATAGTATAAATAATAATACTAGCTGACCCTGTCACTTACTGGGCTTCTACTAATGCCGTCTACCTACATATATTAACATTTTATCTTCAAGACAATTCTGCATGGGAAGTATTACCAGCTGTGATATTTTAATTTATCTGTAACTTAGATTATTCACTTGGAAATGGAAATAATTATAACAACCCTCACAAACGTCACAGGGCTGTTGAAAGGATTAAATGAGGCCATATACATCTAGTGCCTAGAACAGTGCCTGGCATACAGTAAGTGCTCAAAAAGTAGGAGCTGACGGCATCATTTCCACTTTAAAGATGAAGAATCCGGTCACAGAGAGGTTCCAGAACTTGCCCAAGGTGACTGATGGAAGACATGAACCTGGATCTTTTTCATTCCAGAGTCTAAATTCATGCCACACTTGCTGTCTGCTACATGTTTTCCGTATTAATATCATGCTTTGGTCTTTGTTCTGACTTGTGAGCCTGCGATGCAGGAGCTTTGTCTTCCCTCCATCCCTGTTAGTCTCCCAGCCTGTCCAAAGCTGAGGGAGGTGATGGAGCTATAGCTTGCTTGGTAGAATCTTTCACTTTCAACTGGGACCTGCTAGTACCTTACTATAGCTTGTGTCTTGTGCAAATGTGAATTAATGTGGCCCCTTTAGATTTCCAGTCTTTTTTGCAGGATGTTCTATATTTCCTTTCCCCCTCAGGAAAATCCATTGGATGTTGTGATAGCAGCTCTACACTCTTACTAGGGAGTCTGTTTCAATGAGGACTAATCATTGTTGACCTTGGACACGATCATGTATTTTTCTTCTCCAACTGTTTTGTAATTAGATGGGTCTTGTGAGTTGGAAAAAGTACTAGAGAAGGGGTCAAATCCAGGATTTAGCCACCCCTATAGGCATTTACCTATATACCTTGTATCAAAAGATAAATGCCAGCTCTTCCTCTGACTGGCTATGTATCCTTGAAGGTCACTGGCGTACAGTTTCCCGAGATGTGCCAGGCTGTATCCTCAGCTCTGACTGCAGATGCACCAAACCAGCAGAGCTGAGGGTCACAGTGATAGGCTAAGGCCATGTCAGGACTGGCCCTTCATCCCCCTTTCCCT
>NW_006784982.1:0-358 GCF_000442215.2 Lipotes vexillifer
ATATATATATATATATATATGTCAGTGTACTCATGGGAGTGCTTTTGTGTAAATTGCCTCACTTAATATAGGTGACAATTCTTAGCTGCACCAGGAACAAATCTTAAGAAAAAAAATTTAGGTCATTGGGCTTCCCTGGTGGTGCAGTGGTTGAGAGTCCGCCTGCTGATACAGAGGACATGGGTTCGTGGCCCCGTCCGGGAAGATCCCACATGCCACGGAGCAGCTGGGCCCATGAGCCATGGCCGGTGAGCCTGCACGTCCAGAGCCTGCGCATCTCCAGCCTGTGCTCTGTAACGGGAGAGGCCACAATAGTGAGAGGCCCGCGTACCGCAAAAAAAAAAAAAAAAAAAAAAAA
>NW_006784983.1:0-4775 GCF_000442215.2 Lipotes vexillifer
CCACATGCCGTGGAGCAACTAGGCCCGTGAGCCACAACTACTGAGCCTGCGCCTCTGGAGCTTATGCTCCTCAACAAGAGAGGCCATGACAGTGAGAGGCCCGTGCACCATGATGAAGAGTGGCCCCCACTCGTCGCAACTAGAGAAAGCCCTCGCACAGAAACAAAGACCCAACACAGCCAAAACTAAATAATTTAATTAATTAAAAAAAAACAAAACATATGTAACCAAAAATATGTATAGAGATAAATTAATCAATTTAAAAGCTTTAATTATTTAGCAAGAAAAATAAAATAAGTAAACTGAACACTTTTTCCAGAGGTTAGACAAAACAAAATCAAAGTAAAGAAAAACAAAAGAATTGGATTAAAAAGTACAAAAGCAAAATTTACAAATTCATAAATGCAACAGTAGAATTGTTATCCACAATTTGGCTCTAAAAGTAATAAACAAACTCACAATAAAATATGTTTATTGTAACCAAAAAAGCAGGTGATACAATAGAAGAAAAGGAATGTGCAAGTCACAAATCTGAAACTGGGAAAACAAAGACCTAATCCTATTTTATTCTAAACTGATCTATTTAAAAGCAATGTTAAAAATATTTTTTATTTAATCTATTTAAAAAGCCATCATTAATTACTATACTCAACACTAAAATAAATTGGAAAGATATATGAAATGTGACAGAAACTTTTAAAGATTGGAATAAACAGGAAGATAAATCATAATCCTGGGTAGAAAGACACACAATTATAAAAAGTATAATCTTCCTCAAATTAATTAAGCTTATATAAATTAAAATATCAATTTTCTTTGTGTATGATTCTAACATTTTGTCAAGAAAAATCAAGTAAAACTATACAAGATTTTAAAATGAAGACTAATAAAGGCTATAAAGTGCATTATAGGCACAATATTTATGAATATAAAGCATCAACATATAGATAAAATACAAGTGTTTTACAAAAGTAACTGTTAAGTGGGTGGAGAAATAAGCATTAGCACACACTGAGTGGGACTGAGAATTGGTGCAACATTTTTGAAGATTAACTAGAAAAATATTTATTTTAAAATTATGTATTATATTTATCTTGGAGATTCTATGCCTAGAAATTTTCTTAATGAATATACTTGTATAATTACACCAATAAATGTGTATATAAAGTTGATCGTTACTTATTATTAGTAATGGCAAAATTATAAGGGAATAAAAAATATGAGGTAAATAAAAGTAAAGTTCAAGGAAAATAAGTAATATAAAACACATTTGTAGGGAATTGTTTAAATAAATTTTAATTTATCCATACAAAGGAGTATAATATAGCCATTTAAAAAATGAATCTGAAATATCTGTGCTGATAAAAAAAATCTTTGATATATATTCTGAAGTTGAAAACAGCAAAATTCAGAACAATATTTTAGTGTGATTTCATATGTATATTAAAAAACAATATGCATTACATCTCTTATATAGTGATGTAAGGCATGAAAGTTTATAGGAATGAGGCCATTCTAAGTCCTTGAATCTTATGCCTCTTGTGCAGGCAGTGACAGAAGTTCCTGTCTGATATTTTCAACATGTATACTGCTGCATTTATTAAAAATTTTAAAGTAACATTCTTACATGATTTAAAAAATAGTGTTTTACATGTATTGAAGAAATTAGAGATTAATACACAGACTATAACACCCAGACACAGATTGCTTCTATCAGGATCAGGTGTTCTCAAATACTCTTAGTGAAAATAGCAAAGCTTTCTGGAGTACAACTTGGCAGAATTAATCAAAAGCATACAAAATGTTTTTACGCTTTCATCCAGTAAATTTAGATCAAGAAATGAAACAATAAATTACTAGATATTTGTATAATTATTATTCATTTAAGTGTTACTTACAAAACTGAGACATAAAGACAACAAAAATGTACAACAATTAATTAAATGAATTATGGAATGCTCCTATAATATATTATTAATAATATAAGAAAATTCTCCTCATATATTGTTTTTAATAGATTTATTACCTGTAATTCACATACATAAAATTCACCCACTTAAAGTGTACAATTTAGTGATTGTTAATATATTCACAGAATTGTGCAATCATCACCAGTATCTAATCTAAGAATATTTTGTCACCTCAAAAAGAATCCTATTCCCACTAGCAATTATTCCCTATTCTCTCTAACTCTCCCACAGCACTAGGAAACCAATAAATTACTTTCTGTCTCTATATCTATAACTGACTATTTTGGACATTTCATATAAATTAAATCAAACAATATGTGGCCTTTTGTATCTGGCTTCTTTCACTTAGCATAACATTCTCAAGACCGATCCATGTTGTAGCATGTATCAGTACCTCATTCCCTTCTATTACTGAATAATATTCCTTTGGATGACTATACCACATTTCATTTGTTCCTTCATCCATTGATGGATATTTGGGGTTTTCTACCTTTTTGCTATTATGAATAATGCTTCTATGAACATTCATGTATAACCTTTTGTATAGAAATATGTTTTCATTTTTCTTCAGTTTATTTCTAGGAGCAAAATTACTGGGTCATATAATAACTCTATGTCTAAAATTTTGAAGTACCGCCAAATGTTTTTCCAAAGCGGCTGCATCATTATACATTCCTGTCAGCGATAAGTCCCATCAGCAATATGTGAGATATGTGAAGGTTCCAATTTCTACATATCCTTGCCAATGCTTGTGTTCTTTCTTTCTTTTAATTTTTTTAGTCATCCTAGTGGGTGTGAAGTGTATCTCATTGTGGTTTTGATTTGCATTTCCTTAATGAACTAATGACTGTTAAGCATATTTTCATGGGGTTATTGGTCATCTTCTATTGTCTTCTTTGGAAAAATGACTGTTCAGGTCCTTTGCCCATTTTTAAATTGGGTTGTCTTTTTCTTATTAGTTAGTTGTAACAGTTTTTTATACATTCTGGATACAAGTCTCTTTTCAAGTATATTCTCTCATCCTGTGTGTTTTCTTCTCATTCTCTCAATGGTATCATTGGTAGCAGAGAAGTTTTTAAAATTTGATAAGATCCATTTTTTTTTGCTTTAGATATCATATCTGAGAAACCACTGTCAACCTAAGGCCACAAAAATTTACTCCTATGTTTTCTCCTAAGAGTTTTATCCTTTTAGATTTTACACTTAGGTCTATGATCCAGCTTAAAAAATTTGGTGTATGCTGTGAAGAAGAGGTTCAACTTCATTCTTTTGCAGGTTGATATCCAGTTGTACCAGCACTATTTATTGAAAATACTATATTCTCTCCATTTTACTTCTTGCTGTCCTTATCAAATATCAATTGACTGTTATAGATGTCAATTTCTGGACTCTCAATTCTATTCCATTGATCTATATGTCAATCTTTGGATAGGTTTCATGTTGTCTTGATTATTGTAGATTTGCAGTAAGTTGTGAAATTGGGAAATGTCAGTCCTCTAATTTTACTCTTCTTTTTCAAGATTCTTTTGGTTTTCCTAGGTCCCTTGCATTTCAATATGAATTTTAAGATTACCTTCTCAAGAAACTTATCTTAGGTGGCAGCTGGGGGAGGGGAGGAGTTCCTACACCTGGTGGAACCCATCCACAGTTAGGGGTCCAGCAGTGAAAGGGATACCCTGGGGGAGACCTTGGGGGGTGCACAGAGGAACCAACGGGAATGCGGCCTGTCCACTTAGGCACCGGGGAGCCTAATGGGCTCCCGTGCCTAATCCTCTGCCCTCGGAGCCTCCCTCCTGTGGTGCAGAGCCCAAGCCCCGCCCCTACACACTGACCCCAGGCCCTACCTCTACACTTGAAGACCCCTCTGAGACAACTTCCAACTGTGCTGGGCCTAAACCCCACCCACACACCCTCACCCAGGGCCTAATCTCCAAACTCTGGAACTCCACACTCCAGAGGCCCCCCCCTTTGAATGTGCTGCCTCTCCCCTTATGCACAGGTCCTAAGCAGAGGTGCTGTGCCACAATTGAATGTTGTCCACCTAGGCCCTGCCTTCAAGGCCTTTTCTGGCTGCATGGGTCCTGAGCCTATTCCCTACTGCAAGCTCAAAGTTCACCCCACCCACCCTGCCTAGGTCCCACCCTACCCTAAACCCCACCCCTGCCTAAGTTCCACCCCCATCTAATAGCCAAGCCTTTTTGCTTTTTTTTTCTTTTAGGTTGGGGTTCTGTTTTACCTTGTTGTTGTTGATTCATTTATATTTTTATTTTTTCTAATAAATGTTTTATTTTTCTCATTTTATTTTATTCTTTATACTTTGTTATTGTTCTTTTCCATTTGGCTTGTTCCCCCTTTATTTTTTTCTTTTGTCTGTTGTGGTTTTGTTTTACCTTGTTGTAGTTGTTTCAAATATATTTTTATTTTTCCTAATATATTTTTTATATTTCTAATTTCATTTTATTCTTTATACATTGTTATTGTACTGCTCCTTTTTTCCTTCTTTTTCTTTTTGTCATGCCATGCAGCTTGCAGGATCTTGGTTCCCAGGCTGAAGGTCGGGTCCAAGCTCCTGTGATGGGAGCACCGAGTACAAACCACTGGACTAATAGAGAACCTCAGACCCCAGGGAATATTAATCAGAGTGAAGACTCCCAGAAGTTCTCATCTCAGCACCAAGACCTGGCTCTACCCAACTGCCTGCAAACTCCAGTGCTGGATGCCTTAGACCAAACAACCAGTAAGACAGGAATACAGCTCCACTTACCAAAAAAAAAAAAAAAAAAAAAAAAAAAATAAAAAAAAAAA
>NW_006784984.1:0-211 GCF_000442215.2 Lipotes vexillifer
CGGTTTAGGGTTAGCGTACGTGTTAGGGCAAGGGTTAGTTTTAGCGTGCGGGTTAGGATTAGGACACGGGTTAGGGTAAGGCTTCGGGTAACAGGTAGGGATAAGGTTATCGTTAGGGTTTGGGAATGGGGACGGTTTTGGGTACAAATTAGAGTTTGTCAGCGGTTAGGGTTAGTGCACGTGTTGGGGCACGGATTAGTGTTAGCATAGG
>NW_006784986.1:0-1519 GCF_000442215.2 Lipotes vexillifer
GCAGGAGAGAGACCCTTCCCAGGCTGGGCTCCAGCCCTTGAGAAGGGGCCCACTTTGTGTCCTCTCCTGCCCCCTCAGGCCCTAGCTGGACTGCTGCACCTCGGCAACACCCGGTTTGCTGACTCCGGGAACGAAGCCCAGCCCTGCCCACTGATGGACGATGCTAAGTGTGAGTGCAAGGATGGGGGGCCTGCACTTCAGGGTTTGGTCAGACACCCAGGGAGCAAGGCAGGCCCTGCCGGAAAAGAGGCAATATTTGGTGGGATCGGGTGGGAGGGAGGCCGGAAGGTGAAATTTGGAATCAGTGCCCTTGAAGCCATAAGCTGTAGGGCTCTGCCCTGGAGAAGTTACTCCTCACCCCATCTCTGCTGCAGCAGATAGTATCACCCGCATCTTACAGATGAGAAAACGAGAGTTGGAGGGTTTATAAAGTGGTTTATCCCACTCATGGCTGTATGGACTGGCACACAGAAGCCCTGGGTTCAAGTCCTGCCTCCGCCTTGGCCAAGCCTCCTCACCCACCTGCACCTGGGTTCACTCTGCCCCATTGGGTGGGTCGTGGTTCCACTGTGATGACTTCACGGGACCTTGTGCAGAGGGATGTTTGGATGGAGGGTGTTTGTGCCTCCCAGGCTCTGTCAGGACATCGGCCTCACTGCTGCGGCTCCCAGAAGACCCTCTGCTGGAGACACTGCGGATTCGAACCATCAGGGCAGGCAGGCGGCAGCAGGTGTTCCGGAAGCCCTGCTCCCGGGCCGAGTGTGACACCCGCAGAGACTGTCTGGCCAAACTGGTCTATGCACGGTGAGTGCTCTGGGCCCTGCCCTCCTCCCAGGCACCCCCATCTGGAGTTGGAACAGACCCCTTAGGCTGGGCCCAGGGTGAGGGCTGCCAGATAAAGCAGATGGGTTCCCTGCCCTTCTCCCCAGACCCTGGGGGGCAGGAGGGAGTGGCTCCTGGGCTTTCCCCAAGCAAGGCCCTTGGCTTGATTCCGGACTACTCTGCGTGGAGAAGTTGCCACCTGGCCTAGATTCAGCATGTTATTAAAGTACAGGAGCCTGGCTTGACCTTGGTGATAGGTGAGGAAGGCCTGCCTGCTTCTCTGCTGGCAAGGCCAGCCCCAGAGGTGATGTGGGTCCCTCCCAGGTCCAGGTGCAGACCCATGGGTGAATAGGCTCCTCTGTCTCTGTGTGCCCTTGTACTCTTGGTAGTCACCTGGGGAATTTGATAGATGGTGGTAGAGGCAGAAGCTTTGCCCACAGTCTTGAGCAACACTGTGCAGCAAGTGGAGCCCAGAACAGGGGGAAGGCGGGGGTCCTGTCCTTTTCCTATTGGTTCTGTGGGCATCTCTACCCTTTGGCCATGTGGTTAAGGGGTGATTTGTTACTCTGGGTTCTGAGACCCTTTGGGGTGCCATTGAGGGTGTCTGGGGGCCCAGGCTCCTCTGAAATTATGGGACAGAGAGAGAGAGAGAGAGAGAGAGAGAGAGAGTGTGTGTGTGTGTGTGTGTGTGTGTGTG
>NW_006784987.1:0-678 GCF_000442215.2 Lipotes vexillifer
ATCTACACACACAGCTCTGTGAGACATAACGCTCGACACATGGGGCTGATTGGATCGGTGAGGCTCGGAGAGCAAATGGAGACCCTTTGAAGTCATACTGCCTGGTACCCTTTCCATGGGTCCCAACTCTCCAGGTTTAAGTGATTCTTCCTTCAGCTAATACATGCATGGGGAAGCCAGAGTATGGCTCACCTGTGTGATCACGCAGCGTTTGTTAAAGGCATCTCATTTTATGTGACCTGGTACTCACATTGGCCATTCCAGAATCTTTCATGACACTCTCCACACTTGGAGGTCAGTGCCTTAAACCTCCTGTTTGGCACAGTTTGCAATTTCTTCTGAAGATGGAAAGGAATGGGCAGAACCAATGAGAGACTAGCTGTAGGTGTTTGCACGGGCACATTTAACTCTAATTTCCCAGCAGCAGGTAGAATTAACCAAACCCTGAGCATGCTGTGCCTGAACCAGACTAGGGTCTGAAGCAATTCTGCGGTATTGTGGGCAGCTCACAAGAAAGCGAGTGGAGAAAAGGAGCTCAGGGGCACTGTAATTCACACACCTTCAGAGTTATAATTGACAGCTTTCGTCCAAAATATATTGAAGTAAGGCTGCGAAGAGTACTTGAAAGTGAGGCAGAATTGCAGGAAACCGAGTTCAGGCGGTAGTTTGGAATTGCAT
>NW_006784988.1:0-243 GCF_000442215.2 Lipotes vexillifer
CCTCTCACCACACAGCTCAGTCTGGCCACGTTTACCAAAGGGAGCCACCTTGTTGCCGAGATTTGATTCCCTGCTGTCTGGAGCACCCCGGCAAGGAAAGCCCTAGAGCAAGGACTCCAACTGGAGTTGGGCGACGTGAACCTGGACATGGACACCGAGATGGAAAATGGATCGAGAGAGTCGGCTGTACCTGAATTCTGCTTTCTGGAATGTCCAGTTCTCGTGCCAGCCATTCTCTGGTCG
>NW_006784991.1:0-401 GCF_000442215.2 Lipotes vexillifer
GGGCATGTAAACTGAGATGCATTTTAGGAACGTTTCCCGATCACACGGTGGACCATACTCTGGAATTCCCATGAATGTTTTAGCGGAAGGAAGATTCCATTAAACCTGGGGAGTTGGGCCCCATGGAATGGATACCATGCAGTACGACTTCAAAGGATTTGCCTTTGCTAACCAAACCTCACCAATCCTATCAGCCCCTAGTGTCTAGCCTTATGTCTCACACAGCTGTGGGTGTAGATGTGGTAAATCCAGGTTTCATCCCGAGCCCTGAATGAATTAAGTAAGTATGTCTCTCTATTTCACTGTCATTGTATTTTGGTTTTCAAATTTATTTTTATAATGGGATTCGGCTGATTTTCACTGCTGCGCTTATGTCACTCTACACACGCTTGATTCTCTTA
>NW_006784991.1:522-784 GCF_000442215.2 Lipotes vexillifer
ATTTGGCTCCGAACGGTATCTGTGCTGATTTCAATCTCTGGTTTTATGCAGGACCCCCACTCAGCTTTCCCCTTACGCAAGTATAAGTTTGTTTTCTAAATGAGAGACTCTCTTCTGTTTTGTAATTCCTTCCATGTGTAGAAAAGCTTACTATCCGTGTATTAGTGATACCGTATGATGTGTCTTTTTCCGTGTGAATTATTTCACTTGGAATCATCGTACATACATCCACTCACTAAGATGCTACGGTCCTGATGACATT
>NW_006784992.1:0-566 GCF_000442215.2 Lipotes vexillifer
ACAGGGAACTATACTCAATATTTTGTAATAACCTATAAGGGAAAAGAATCTAAAAAAGAATATGTGTGTGTGTGTGTGTGTGTGTGTGTAACTGAATCACTTTGCTATATACCTGAAATTAACACCATATTATAATTCAACTATACTTCGACTTAAAAAAATTAATTATGGCCCTGGGCGGGCTCTGAACAAGGCTATGTCAGCTCCACCATCATCTGGAGCTGCCCCAGGAGCAGTGCAACAAATCCAACAGCGTCGGGGGTCCTGGTGTAGCAGCCCCAGGAATGGGCATTATGGAGGTTGCTGTCTTTACATAAGGACACATCACTAACAGAAACTCTAAGCTGTCAAGGATGATTTTTGTGTGTTTCTGTATTGTTCTACTCTTTTGTGAGAATGTATCCCAATAGTTTTTTTTGTTTGTTTGTTTTGTTTGTTTGTTTTTGTTTTTGTGGTAAGTGGGCCTCTCACTGTTGTGGTCTCTCCCGTTGTGGAGCACAGGGTCTGGACGCACAGGCTCAGCGGCCATGGCTCACGGGCCCAGCCGCTCCGCGGCATGTGGGATC
>NW_006784993.1:0-2276 GCF_000442215.2 Lipotes vexillifer
ACCCACCACCAAGAATTCAGTATCAGGACCTTGGAGGCTAAGATAATTAACAACACTGAAAGATAGTTATTCCAGAGTGACTTTTTTCATTTCTCATTTTTACTAATAGGAAATTTAAATTAGATTTTAAAGAATCAGTTATTTACCATATTTTCTCAGACTTAATTACTTATTTCTTGATAATATGCTTTAAAGTCAGACGGACATGAAGAGAACATTATTGATCCTTGTATATACCTTAAACCACTGGCACAGAACACTGGTTTCATATTCCAAAATTTGTACGTAATTTTAAAAGACTGACTTAGGGAAAACAAGTGATTTCTGTACCCAAGCTCTGAGTGGGGAGTGAGGAGAAAAATGGTACAAAAGGGACATTTAAACTTTGTTTAAACACACACACACACACAACACCTCAAAATATAGTTGCGTCAAGCGACTGAAATCTTGGGTTCTATCTTAGATTACAACTGTCCAGTCAATTTCTAGGACCCAAACTGGAACTGAGACTGGGACTTTTGTGAATGGAGAACTATACTATTTAAATAAAAATGCTAAATGAGGGCTGTTTACCATAAAATGAAAATATTTTTAATTGTTTAAAAAACACAAAATAGTAGCAATGCATTTTGTATCCTTTATTACACGTCTTAAAAATAATTTTTAGAACAATATCCAACTATACTGGCTTCATATCTTCTCTAATTTACATACTCTAAAGGGGCAGCGGGGGCTTCTCCTGCTTAAGGCTATGGTAAGAAAGCTGTGACAACAAACACAATCATATGGCCATACAGAGATCAATGAAGTTTTTAATGTCTTTTCCAGTCTAGGAAATTAGGCAGTAGCCAAGAGGACAAAAAGTTTAGATAACTGTACTGCTAGTTTGTCCAGAAAAACATAACCATCAAAGTAGGAACTTACATCTAAAAGAGAAATGCACATAAACATTAATCTGTATGTGGTACAAATTAACTTAAAAGATATGGTATGTGTGTTCCATTCTTCTAAAAGGAAGATGTGTTTAAAAAATGTTAGTAGTGTATTTTACCACACCTTTAATTTTAAGCTTATTCTGTTCTTTCAATCTTAAGAATGAATTAATTAGTCACTATGGGAATTGGCATATTTTAACTCTCTGAGATTGTTAACATCAGTCTTTCTACGAACCAAATGTGACAAAATGGACTCAGTTCCTACAAAGTTAATAGGTATCAAAAGTATGATATGTAGTTTTAAATTCAATCAGGCACAGAGAATCAGCCATTTAAGTATTAAGTAAACCAACAGCTAAGGCTTAATTTTAGCATGTACACATCCATTGCTTATAATAGTTAAGGAAAAAAAGGCACTTCAATTCTTGAGGGTATATTAATTTTTATAAATCTCAAGAATATGTTAAGAACTGCTTCAGTTGAACTCAGTAATTTACCTTTAAAGTAAAACTTTAATTTAAAATTCATAAAAAATTAAGTTTCAGTTAAGCAGTAGGGATTTAAGTAATATGTTGATTATATATTAAAATGTACGTCTCAAGTTACTTATACCAACTTGTGATGTATTTCTACTCAACTAATACAAAAGTCATTATAGCCCAAGAAAATCTGAATATCTTATATTTTTAATGAAATCAATTTAATCGACTAGCTAGCTAAACCAATTACAAAATAAAAATTCCAACTATTTTTTAAAATCATTAAATATGTTGGTACTTTAAATGAGATAGCCACTTTGTACCCATATATAAAATTTTTAACATTTTATATTTATCAGTAATTCTTAAGAGGAGATGGTTTGTTTTTACTCATAAGTCCTTAAAAATTACATATTAGAAATTCTCATTATTAAATTAGATAAATAATTTAAGGCACTAAAATAACTCTAGTAAAGCATATAAAATATAAAGCATGAGCTGGCATTTAAGATATTTTCACAAATGATTCTCTTTCAATTTGACAATCAATGCAAGAAATTTAAAACATGTATATATAAATAAAACAAACCAGGTAAAGCTCATAGTTTTTAAGAATAAAAACTTTTATTCCTGTTTAAAAAAAGGTTATAAGGTCAATGTAGAAGTACTGAAATATACTATGATGGAGGAAAAAACAGGGTTTTGTCCTCTACTAATTTAGCAGAAGCAAATTTTGATTGTAACTTATTTCTAAAATTAGTTTGAACGTGTCTACTTTTTAAGTGTGCACATCCCCATCACCAATATCAGAATATATGATTTTTGTTTCCAGCAATGCAGAGAGAGAATTGGAAGCCAGTAA
>NW_006784994.1:0-5594 GCF_000442215.2 Lipotes vexillifer
CTAACACTAACCCGTGCCCTCACACGTATGCTAACCCTAAACTGTTGTCCTACCTTAACCTGTCCCCTAAACCATCCCCATTACACAACCCTAACCCTTACCCTAAAACTAACCCTTACCCGAAGCCTTACCCAAACCCGTGCCCTGATCCTAACATGTACAGTAACATTAACCAGTGACATAACACTTACGCTAACCCTAAACCGTTGTCATACTCTAACCTGTACGCTAAACCGTCCCATATTCCTAACACTAACCCTAACCCTAACCTTAAATCTAACCCTTACCCGAAGCCTTACCTTAACCTGTGCCCTAATCCTAAACCGTACAGTAACACTAACCCGTGCCGTAAAACGTACGCTAACCATAAACAGTTGTTTTAACCTAACCTGTATCCTAAACCGTCCCCGTTCCCTATCCTTAACCCTAACCCTAAACCTAACCCTTACCCGAAGCCTTACCCTAACGCATGCCCTATTCCTAACCCATACGCTAACACTAACCTGGCCATAACACGTACGCTAACCCTAAACTGTTGTCGTACCCTAAGTTGTACCCCAAAACATCCTCGTTACTTAACCCTAAACCTAAACCTAACTGTAACCCTAACGCTTACCCTTAGCCTTACCCTAAACCGTACCCTAATCCTAACCATTACGCTAACACTAACCTGTGCCCTAACATGTACGCTAACACTAAACCGTAGACATACCCTAACCTGTACCCTAAACTGTCCCCGTTCCCTAACCCTAACCCTAAACCTAACCCTAAGCCAAACCCTTACCCAAAGCCTTACCCTAAACCGTGCCCTAATCCTAACCTGTACGCTAACACTAAACTGTGCCCTAACACCTACGCTAATCCTAAACCATTGTCGTACTATAACCTGTACCCTAAAACGTCCCGGTTCCCTAACCCTAACCCGAACCCTAACCCTAACCTTGAGCCTTACAGTTACCCATACCCTAAACCGTGCCCTATTCCTAAGACGTACGCTAACACTAAACGTGCCCTAACACTTGTGCTAACCCAAACCCTTTGTCGTACTGTAAACTTTAGCCTAAACCATCCTCATTCCCTAACCCTAACCCTAACCCTAACCCTTATCCGAAGCCTTACACTAACCAGTGCCCTAAACCTAAACCGTATGATAACACTAACCCATGCCCTAACACGTACGCTAACCCTGAACTGTTGTCGTAACCTAACCTATACCCAAAACCGTCCCCATTCCCTAAACCTAACCCTAACACTTACCCTAACCCTTACCCGAAGTGTTACCCTTACCTTTACCCGAAGCCTTACCCTACTCCGTGCCCTAAACCTAACCCATACGCTAACGCTAATCCATGCCCTAACACTTACACTAACCCAAAAACGTAGTCGTAAACTAACCTGTACGGTAAACCGTCCTTGTTCCCGAACCCTAAACCTAACCCTAAACCTTACTCTGACCCTTACCTGAAGCCTTACCCTAACCCATGTCTTAATCCTAAACCATTCACTAACACTAATCCTTGCCCTAACATGTACACTAATGCTAAACTGTTGACGTTCTTAACCTGTACCGTAAACCATCCCCGTTCCCTTACCCTAACCCTAAACCTAACCCTAACACTTACCTGAAGCCTTACCCTACCCCGTTCCGTAACCCATACCCGTACACTAACACTAACCTGTGCCCTAACACGTACGCTAACCCTGAACCATTGTTGCACACAAATCTGTACCCTAAACCATCCCCATTCCCTAACCCTAACCCTAAACCTAACACTTACCTGAAGTCTTACCCCAACCCATGGCGTAACCCTAACACGTACGCTAACACTAACCCATGCCTTAACACGTACGCTAAACCTAAACCGTTGTTGTACACTAACCTGTACCCTAAACCGTCCCCTTTCCCTAACCCTAACCGTAACCCTAACTCTAACCGCAACCCTTAACCGTAGCCTTACTGAAACCCGCGTCCTAATCCTAACCCATACGTTAACAGTAATCTGTGCCGTGACACGTACGCTAACCCTGAACCATTGTTGTACACAAATCTGTACCCTAAACCATCCCCATTCCCTAACCCTAACCATAACCATTACCCGAAGCCTTACCCTAACCCGTGCCCTAATCCTAACGTGTACGCTAACACTAACCCATGCCCTAACACGTTCACTAACTCTAAACCGTTGTCGTACCATAACCTGTAGCCTAAACCATACCCATTCCCTAACCCTAACCCTAACCCTAACACAAACACTAACCCTTACCCAAAGCCTTACACTAACCCGTGCCCTAATCCTAACCCGTACGCTAACACTAACCCATGCCCTAACACGTAGGCTATACCTGTACCATTGTCGTATACAAACCTCTACCCTAAACCGTCCCCATTCCCTAAACCTAACCCTAACACTAACGCTAACACTAAACCTTACCCTAACACGTGCATTAACCCTATCTCTTACGCTAACCCTTGCCCTAAAATGAATGCTAACCCTAAACCATTATCATACCCAAACCTTTACCTTAAACCATCCCCATTCCCTATCCCTAACCCTAACCAAAAGCGGTACCCTACCCCGTGCCCTAATCCTAACCCGTACGCTAACACTAACACGTGTCCTAACACGTATGCTAAACCTAAGCGTTGTCGTTCCCTAAACTGTACCCTAAACCGTTCCTGTTACCTAATCCTAACCCTAACACTAACCCTTACCCGAAGCCTTATCCTAACCCATGCCCTAATCCTAACCCGTAAGCTAACACTAACCCATGCCCTAACATGTACGCTAGCCCTAAACCTTTGTCGTACCCTAATCCGTACCCTAAACCCTCCCTGTTCTCTAACCCTAACCCTAAACCTAACCTAAACCCTAACCCTTACCCGAAGCCTTACCCTAAACTGTGCCTTAATCCTAACCCATATGCTAACACTAACATGTGCCCTAACACGTACGCTGACCCTAAACCATTGTTGTACCCTAAACTGTAGCCTAAATCGCCCCCATTCCCTAGCCCTAATCATAAACTTAACCGTAACCCAAATCCTTAACCGAATCCTTACCCTAAACCGTCCCCTAATCCTAACCCGTACGCTAACACTAAACTGTGCCCTAACACGTACGCTAATCCTAAACTGTTGTTGTACCCTAACCTGCACCTTACACCATCCCTGTTCCATAACCCTAAACCTACCCTAACCCTAACTCTTACCCGAAGCCTTACCCTAACCCATGACCTAATCCTAACCCGTACGCTAACACTAACACGTGTCCTAACACGTATGCTAACCCTAAGCGTTGTCGTTCCCTAAACTGTACCCTAAACCGTTCCCGTTACCTAACCCTAACCCTAACCCTAACCTTAACCCTAACCCTTACCCGAAGCCTTATCCTAACCCATGCCCTAATCCTAACCCGTAAGCTAACACTAACCCATGCCCTAACATGTACGCTAGCCCTAAACCTTTGTCGTACCCTAATCTGTACCCTAAACCCTCCCTGTTCTCTAACCCTAACCCTAACCCTAACCTTAACCCTAACCCTTACCCGAAGCCTTATCCTAACCCATGCCCTAATCCTAACCCGTAAGCTAACACTAACCCATGCCCTAACATGTACGCTAGCCCTAAACCTTTGTCGTACCCTAATCTGTACCCTAAACCCTCCCTGTTCTCTAACCCTAACCCTAACCCTAACCTTAACCCTAACCCTTACCCGAAGCCTTATCCTAACCCATGCCCTAATCCTAACCCGTAAGCTAACACTAACCCATGCCCTAACATGTACGCTAGCCCTAAACCTTTGTCGTACCCTAATCTGTACCCTAAACCCTCCCTGTTCTCTAACCCTAACCCTAACCCTAACCTTAACCCTAACCCTTACCCGAAGCCTTATCCTAACCCATGCCCTAATCCTAACCCGTAAGCTAACACTAACCCATGCCCTAACATGTACGCTAGCCCTAAACCTTTGTCGTACCCTAATCTGTACCCTAAACCCTCCCTGTTCTCTAACCCTAACCCTAACCCTAACCTTAACCCTAACCCTTACCCGAAGCCTTATCCTAACCCATGCCCTAATCCTAACCCGTAAGCTAACACTAACCCATGCCCTAACATGTACGCTAGCCCTAAACCTTTGTCGTACCCTAATCTGTACCCTAAACCCTCCCTGTTCTCTAACCCTAACCCTAACCCTAACCTTAACCCTAACCCTTACCCGAAGCCTTATCCTAACCCATGCCCTAATCCTAACCCGTAAGCTAACACTAACCCATGCCCTAACATGTACGCTAGCCCTAAACCTTTGTCGTACCCTAATCTGTACCCTAAACCCTCCCTGTTCTCTAACCCTAACCCTAACCCTAACCTTAACCCTAACCCTTACCCGAAGCCTTATCCTAACCCATGCCCTAATCCTAACCCGTAAGCTAACACTAACCCATGCCCTAACATGTACGCTAGCCCTAAACCTTTGTCGTACCCTAATCTGTACCCTAAACCCTCCCTGTTCTCTAACCCTAACCCTAACCCTAACCTTAACCCTAACCCTTACCCGAAGCCTTATCCTAACCCATGCCCTAATCCTAACCCGTAAGCTAACACTAACCCATGCCCTAACATGTATGCTAGCCCTAAACCTTTGTCGTACACTAATCCGTACCCTAAACCCTCCCTGTACTCTAACCCTAACCCTAACCCTAACCTTAACCCTAACCCTTACCCGAAGCCTTACCCTAAACTGTGCCTTAATCCTAACCCATATGCTAACACTAACATGTGCCCTAACACGTACGCTGACACTAAACCATTGTTGTACCCTAAACTGTAGCCTAAATCGCCCCCATTACCTAGCCCTAATCATAAACTTAACCCTCACCCTAATCCTTAACCGAATCCTTACCCTAAACCGTCCCCTAATCCTAACCCGTACGCTAACACTAAACCATGCCCTAACACGTACGCTAATCCTAAACTGTTGTCGTACCCTAACCTGCACCTTACACCATCCCCGTTCCATAACCCTAAACCTACCCTAACTCTAACTCTTACCCGAAGCCTTACCCTAACCCATGACCTAATCCTAACCCGTACGCTAACAGTAACTGGTGCCCTAACACGTACGCTAACCCTGTACCGTTGTCGTTCACAAACCTGTATCCTAAACCTTCCCCATTCCCTAACCCTAACCCGAACCGGAACCCTTACCCGAAGTTTTAGTCTAACCTATGCCCTAACCCTAACCAGTATGCTAACACTAACCCATGCCCTAACACGTACGCTAACCCTAAACCGTTGTCATACCCTAACCTGTACCCGAAACCGTCCCTTCCCTAAACCTAACCCTAACTCTAACCCTAAACGTAACCCTTACCCGAAGCCTTACCCAAACCCGCGTCCTAATCCTAACCCGTACGCTAACAGTAACCTGTGCCCTAACACGTTCGCTAACCCTAACCCATTGTCGTGCCCTAACCTGTACCCTAAACCATCCCCATACCCTAACCCTAACACTTATCCGAAGCCTTACACTTACCTGTGCCCTAATCCTAACCCGTACGCTAACACTAACCCATGCCCTAACACGCACGCTAAC
>NW_006784996.1:0-1125 GCF_000442215.2 Lipotes vexillifer
GAGAAACAGCCCCTGCTGCACTCGGCCCTGGGAACTGGGCAGAAACTGTTGGTTTTTCACTCCAGTCACTGAACTCCTGGTGGAGTCGGGGCTTGAAGCTTCCGAAGTGTGCTTGGGTGCCAGCCTGACACTCAGATTCCTTGTGGACAGAGGGCCAAGACAGGAGTCACGGGAACAGAATTGGCATCCACTTCTGTACACTCCTGTCTCCCTGGAGAGGTTTTTTAGGGCTGCGAGGCAGGGACACGCCGAGAAAGTGAAGGGGAAGGAAGCACGTGGCCTCAAGCTTCCCTGTAGAACACAGTGCAGAGACGCTAAGAAATTCCAGTGTATGTCTTCACTTTAAGAAAAAACATAAATAGACCGTATTTTTAGTACAGTTTTAGATTTAGAGAAAAATTGACTGGAAAATACAGAGTTCCCATAACTAACCACCCACACCCCGGGCAGTTTCCCCTGTTAATAACATCTTGCATTGATGTGGTCCATTTGTGACAATGGATGAGCCGATGTTGATACTTTATTATTAACTAAAGTCTATAGTTTACATTAGGGTTCACTCATTGTGTTGTACATCCTATGGGTTTAGACAAATGTATAGCGACATGTAGGCACCATATAGCATCATATGCAGGACAGTCTCACTGCCCTAAAAGTCTTCTGTGCCCCTCACATTCATCCCTCCTCCTCCCAAACCTCTGGGGGCCACTGATCTTTTACTGTCTCCATTGTTTTGCCTCTTCCAGGATGTCACTTAGCTGGAATCACACAGTGTGTAGCCTTTTCACGCTGGTTTCTTTCACTTAGTACCATGCATTTAAGATTCCTCCACGGAATTAACATATACACACTACTATGTATGAAATAGATAACCAACAAGGACCTGCTGTATAGCACAGGGAACTCTACTCAATATTATGTAGTAACCTGTAAGAGAAAAGAATCTGAAAAAGAATACATATGTATACATATATATATGAAACTGAATTGCTGTGCGGTACACCTGAAACTTACATGATGTTGTAAATCAACTATACGTCAATAATTTTTTTTTTTTTTAAAGGAGTAGGGCTTCCCTGGTGGCGCAGTGGTTGAGAGTCCGCCTGCCGATGCAGGGGACGCGGG
>NW_006784997.1:0-280 GCF_000442215.2 Lipotes vexillifer
GCTCAGGTGAGGGGGTGGGGAGGAACCTGGGTTCCCTGATCACCTCATTGTTAACACAGAAGAAACCATGCTTGGATCTTCCTAAGCTCCTTGTAACCCATTTCTCTCTTTGCCTCAGCATAGGCACTGCTGGGAGTTTGAACCTAGCTGGGGGAGAGAGGGGTACCTTATGTTGAGCAGCACATGAGGTTAGAAAAGGAAGCTGTGCTCATTCATTCATTCATGCATTCAGTGACCGTGGGAAGACCCTAAAAGAAGTCTGTAAATATACTGGTGAAAA
>NW_006784998.1:0-307 GCF_000442215.2 Lipotes vexillifer
TCAGTTGCTTCAAAAGTTTCAACAAGAACCCCGAGGCTTCCCGGCTTATCGGGGTTTTTGCTGTGCGTTGTCAGACCCGTCGACTTGTGGTCACCGAACCGACATGAACAAAGGTAGTGGGGGTACCAAGGGTCGTCAACACCATATGTAGTGAAAATCGCGAATCCCTTGCAGCGCAAGCCCTCACCCGGAAGGGCGTCCGACGAACGGTCCGGACCTGTCGAAACAGGGTGCGCAGTCAAGGCCGCACGTGCGCGGAGATAATCGACTTTATGCAGCCAATCTGTGCTCGTAGAACGGATGCCGC
>NW_006784999.1:0-1733 GCF_000442215.2 Lipotes vexillifer
CCGGACTGGGGCACGAACCCGCATCCCCTGCATCGGCAGGCGGACTCTCAACCACTGTGCCACTAGCGAAGCCCTCTATAAACGTTTTGAAGCACTATTTTGTATACTTGAAACGAATATATTATAAATCACCTATACCTCAATTGAAAAATAAGATAAAGTACCTGGGAGTATGTGAGTAGGTTATATACAAATACTACACCATTCTATATAGAGGACTTGAGTGTCTGTGGATTTGGGTATCCATGGGGGTCCCGGAACCAATCCCCCAGAGATACTGAAGGACAACTGTTCTCATTCCCTCCTTGTCTCTGAACCTGGAGCTTCACACTTCCAGAGTTTTAAAATATTGTCTAATTTCTCATTTTTAAAGAATCCATTGGAATAAACTTCCTCCAATTTCCTGCCTAATTAATGCAATGGCCTTTTCAATGAGGGTGGAGGTTGTGCCCTCAGGTCTTTGTTCCTTAGGTTTCATGCTTGTTTTACCACAGGGCACCAAGTGAAAGACAGAAGCTTCATGGCAGGCCCCTCCCCTCCTTATGTATCTGATACTTGTCTATCCCTCAAGGTTCCCCTCCAGAGTTTCCTCCAAGATGATTCTTGGATAGCTGTGGACCACAATGGTCCCTGGACCCTGAGATCCAACACCAGAGCCTCTGACCCATTGTTCCCCAGCTGTGTACCACCTAGACAAAAGGGGTTGGAAGACGATGGAATCCATCCATAAAGTAGGTGGATGCCTTGATGATAGCGACAAGGAATCTTGAGAGATTTATTGAGTGCCCACTCTGCATCAGCTACTAGCCCACAAGCTTTATGTTCTCTCTCTCATCACTCAATTCATTAATCGTCAGACACTGACAATTAGATGAGTCTCTCTCTTCTTCCAACCAGTGGTAATTCTCTCTTTCACAGAGTGCTATGGGGGACAATATGAAAGAATTAAGGACTGGCCACTGCCTAAAAGAGTCTCACAGGCCAGTGAGACAGGGAGTGTTTTAAAGAAATGAATGATAATAACTAACATTCATATAGTAATTCCTAGGTACCAGGAGCTGCGATATGTTCCCTACGTGTATTAAGTTGTTAAATCCATGAAAGAATCGTATGAGGTAGGTATTATTAACATCCCATTTTACAAGTGATGGAACTAGGACAAAGAGATTAAATGACCTTTCCAAGGTCATACAGCTAACAATGGCTGATCTGAGTCAACCCAGGAAGGGTTTGCACTTTTAACTCTTCAGACTACTGTGTGTGTGATACAGTTACTAGTATAATATTGGCATATGCAACGGGAGTACAGAGGAAAATCAATGACTTCTGCTGGGAGCAGAAATGGGGGTGACAGGAGATTTGGGAGAAAGATCGTATTTGAGCTGAGAGCGTAGGTGTGCAATATACCCCGGCTTTATGAGCAGACTGGCTCTGAGCTGTGCCTGCTCTTCATCGGACCTACTCTCCCTTGACAAGGGAGAGTGTGCAGGAGGCTGACCTGACAAACTCCAAGAAGCAAACCAATTTGGATACTAAGCCCAGGATAATTCAGATGTGAAACAGATTAAACTCATTTGCAATTACCAGAACTGCTCTCTTTGGGGGGAGCACGCAAACCTTTTAGTAATCCCGTTCAGGGCTTATCGGCATTGTTTTGGATCACTGCCTTTGCATCGTCTGCATGTTATCTAGAAGGACAGTGTGTGATTAATGGCAAATGAACTTGCATTCCC
>NW_006785000.1:0-4554 GCF_000442215.2 Lipotes vexillifer
AGGAATGGGATTCCAGCTTTTGCCCTAATCACAATATACCATGCATTCTCAACAGATGACATCATCCCCAAGAGGTCAAAGATTGGTTCTTGAGGTTAGGGTTTTCATAGATATTACAACGGTCTGTGAGCTTCCAAAGGACCACAGTACATAAACAGATAAACTACATCTGGAGTATTAAAAATTTCACATTCCGCTGGGGAGTGGGGTTGGGGGTAATTAGGCAAAAAATGTCTGAAAGGGCTCCTGGAGGGTGATAATGGAAGAAGACTGACAAACTCTTCATATACACAGTGACCTATTATGTAGATGTTGGTGTTGGTGATGATGATTGATGATGATGAGAATTAAGTATGGGGATTATGTGAATGACTGCTTTCTAAGATGGTGGGTAAAAAGGGATCAGTCGGAACAGATGTTTCCTCTGAGAAAGATGATATGGAGGGTAGGAAATTAACATAAACAAGTGGTACCCTAAATTGTATCTCCTTTACTCTTAACACTTATTTAGTTACCTATTTAATCCTATAATTTAAACATTTCTTTTAATTTATTTATTTATGTATTTATTTATTTAATTTTTGGCTGTATTAGGTCTTCAATGCTGCGCGCGGGCTTTCTCTAGTTGCGGTGAGTGGGGGCTACTCTGTGTTGTGGTGTGTGGGCTTCTCATTGCAATGGCTTCTCTTGTTGTGGAGCACTGGCTCTAGGCATGTTGGCTTCAGTAGTTGTGGCATGCAGGCTCAGTAGTTGTGGCTCACGGGCTTAGCTGTTCCAAGGCATGTGGGATCTTCCTGGGCCAGGGCTCGAACCCATGTCCCCTGCACTAGCAGGCAGATTCCTAACCACTGCACCACCAGGGAAGTCCTTATTTAATCCTATAATTTAGATAAGGGTAAGAAGTTAGGAGAGGTGAAGTAAATCAGGGGAACTGCTTTGGACACCTGCTCAGTACGTGAGCTTGAAATTACTCTAAAGCTTTTCCCATTGTATCCTGAAGCCACCAGGGCTCTAAATGCTCTAATTTCTCTGGACATTGGCATTCAATGCTGTCCAAGGTATTGCTTAATTTATTAATAATGACCTATATTACTTTTTTTTTTACTGAAGTATAGTTGATTTCCAATGTTGTATTAATTTGTGGTGTACAGCAAAGTGATTCTGTTATAGATATATATACATATATTCTTTTTCATGTTCTTTTCCATTATAGTTTATTACAGGATATTGAATATAGTTCCCTGTGCTATACAGTAGGTTCTTGTTGTTTATTTTACATATAGTAGTATGTATATGTTAATCCCCAACTCCTAATTTATCATTCCCTCCCCACCCCTTCCCCTTTGGTTACCATAAGTTTGTTTTCTATGTCTGTGAGTCTGTTTCTGTTTTGTAAGTAAGTTCATTTGTTTCATATTTTAGATTCCACATATAAGTGATATCATATGGTGTTTGTCTTTCTCTTTCTGAGTTCACATAGTATGATAATCTCTAGGTCCATCCATGGTGCTGCAAATAACATTATTTCATTCTTTTTTTGTGGCTGAGTAGTATTCCATTGTATATACATACCACATCTTCTTTATCCACTCATCTGTCGATGGACATTTAGATTGTTCCCATGTCTTGGCTATTGTAAAGAATGTTGTTACGAACAGTGGGGTGCATGTATCTTGAATTAGAGTTTTCTCTGGATATATGCCCAGAGAGTGGGATTGTTAGATCATACAGCAACTCTATTTTTAGTTTTTTAAGGAACCTCCATACTGTTTTTCATAGTGGCTGTACCAATTTACATTTCCACCAATTTAGGATTTATGGAGATCTAGGGAGAAAGTGAATATGAAGATGCAGTTGAATGGGTTTCCAAAAGCATGGTAAACAGTGGAAAGTCACAGCAAAATATGACATTGACAGATGGAGTTTTCAATAAAGTAGCTATAGTAGTTATCTATGTAGATTTCAGTATAGATATAATGCATAAGGCAAATGTAATGTAAAGGGGAGAGGGTAAGGGGATCTATTAAGGTGAGGTTTCTACATATCAATTGAAGTGGTAACATAATGATTCTGAGTATTGATTCTGAATAGACTGTGAAAAGTTAAGTAGGTAGTTTGTACTCCACAGAGCAACCACAAAAATATTATACAAAGACATATATTCAAATTCAGAATAGAAAATTAAAATGAAATACTAAAAGGCATTCAGATAAGCCAAAGAAATGGGAAACAGGGTAATGAAAAACAGAGAGGACAAACAAAACATGAAAAATAAAGTGGTAGATCTAAATAGAAACATATCAATAATTAATTGTCAATGGTCTAAATACATAACTAAATGACTTAGATCATCAGAATGGATTTATAAAACAACAAAAAACAAAAAATGGCCCAACTATATGTTGTCTACAAGAAACTCCCTTCAAATATAATGATATAGGTAGCTTAAGAGTAAAACAACGAATAAAAATACACCATACAAACACTGATCAGAAGAAAGCAAGAGAATCTATAGATTCTTTACATTATCAGACAATGTCCACTTGAAAGCAAACACAGTTACCAGGGATAAAGAGAGTCAGTCAATTCACTCGGAAGATACAACAATTTTAAATATGTATTATACCTAACAATGGAGTCTTAAAATACAAGAGGCAAAACTGACAGAACTGAAAGGGGAATACACAAATCCACAATTATAATTGGGGTCTTCAATACGCCTCTCTCAGTAATAGATAGAATTAATAGACAAAAAAATCAGCAAGGTTATAGATGAACTGAGCACCACCATCAACCAAATAGATCTAACTGACATTTGTAGAACAGTCCACTCCAAAACAGCAGAATACATACTCTTTTCAAATGCACATGGAACATTCAGCAAGATAGACTATATCCTGAGCCATAAAACAAACCTTAACAAATTAAAAAAATTGAAACCAAGCAGAATGTGTTATCTGACAATAATGGAATAAAATTCTAGAAATTAATAATAGAAAGATAACAGGAAAATCTCTAAGAACTTGGAAACTGAGCAACACATATGAAATTAATTCATGCATAAAGAGGAAGTCTCAAGGGAAGTCAAAAATACGTAGAACAGAAATCAACTATACTTCAATTAAAAATACATAGAACAGAATTAAAATGAAAATAACAGTGAAAACCTACAGCTATCAAAATTTGCAAGTCAGAAAACAAATAGGTGGTTGTCAGAGTTGAGGTGGGGAGAATGGGCTGACTACAAAAAGGCACAGGAGAATTTTTTGGCATAATGGAACTCGTATATCCTGATTGTGGTGTGGTTATACAACTGTATACAAGTGTACATATACAAGTGTATGTACTTTTCAAGACATAGAACTGGACATTGAAAGGAGTGAATTTTATTTTCTCTAAATCATACCTTAATGAAAACAATTTAAAAAGCACACATCTTGTTAAATGAAGAATGTAAGTAGCAGATCAGTGTTATTCTGTGATTCTAATTTCATATCTAACAAATAAATCAGTTGATGTGTAAACCACTGTATCTATTTATGTATGTGTATTTAAATATGCACAGAAAAATGCATGCCAAATACAAATCAAACAATAGCAGTGGTTACCATTGGGGAGTGGGATGCAGGAATATTGATTAGAAAAGAGACTTTCACTTTGTCCAGCTGTGAGGCATTTTAAACCACTCATAAATTATTTATATTTATAATCCATTATGAAACAATATATATGGGAGATATTCTGATAGACAGTGAGGGTACTGAGGAGAATAAAAATTATATTCATTATACACTTAAAACACATTTGTCTAACTCTTCCTTTCACTAAAATTAATGCAGGAACAATAATTAGCTCCATATGGTTTATGATCTAAAATTGCAAAAAATAAAATCAAGTTCAGTGGATGCAGCTAAAAATTTAAATAAATGTGAACTATGTTCCTTCAGAATTATAGTTCATTAAGGGAAGATGTTATGCCCTTGGTGAATAATAATGGTATCTTTTAAGAACATCAAATGATCAGGAACTGTGACTGGGTATGATTATAATAGGGAAAATGTTATAGGGGAATATGGACCTCTTGTCATGAACAATTTCCAGGTAGGTTCTAACCAGTTTTTTTGGTATCCTGTTCTTCCCAATGGCTGTCATTCTTTTAATGGTTGTGCCCTGCCTCCTTCCTTCCTGTCTCAGTTAGAACCTACTAGGCTAGGCCCAAGATGGTGGAAGGTTTGACTTCCAGTAGACCTTGAGCCTCATTATATGCTCATTGTAATATATTAGCATATGCCAAATGACACAGCCACCTGCTCCATGACAGATCCCAGGCCATAAAAGGCCAAAAAGTGGGCAGTGGCCCAAGTCCTGGAATCCCCACCCCTTTTCCAAAATAGTTGGAATAATCCTCCCACTTATTAGCCTATGAAATTACCAAGCCCATAAAAAACTAACCACTCCATATTTGGGGGCCCATTCTCACCATCTGAGATGGCCCACACTCTGTCTGTGGAGTGTGTATCTCTCTCAATAAATCTACTTCTTACCTATCACTTT
>NW_006785001.1:0-1861 GCF_000442215.2 Lipotes vexillifer
ACACACTACTATATATAAAATAGGTAACTAATAAGGACCTACTGTATAGCACAGGGAACTCTTTTCAATACTCTGTAATGACCTATATGGGAAAAGAACCTAAAAAAGAGTGGATATATGTATATGTGTAACTGATTCACTTTGCTGTACAGCAAAAACTAACACAACATTTTAAAACAACTATACTCCAATAAAAATTTTTTTAAAAAGAATAGATGCATTGAAGAATATGAGTCTCACTTTACCTGTGTCACCCCTCCTCCACAGCAGCACAGCTCAATGGCCAGGAGAGACCCCCTGAGCCCACAATTTTTCCCACAAGGGAAAAGTGAGAACCGAGTGAGTGCTCAACTTCCCCAGCCTGGTGGGACATTGCCCCCAGAAGCCTGCTTCTGCCTTACCATATCCAGAGCAGTGGGGGGATCAGCATGGCTGAATAATCTGGAGGGGGGAGGAGGAGCAGGGCAAAAGCAACCACTGTGCAGAACTCAAAAACTGGCTACCGATCCTACTAACTGGCTTGCAGACTTCACCAAGAGGCCTGCCCCCCAAATCCCACGGGACACCTCACTGGTAGCTCCCCCACAACTGGATGGCACGTGTCCCCAGCACTCTACTTGTGAACTCCCAAGATGGTGGACGTGAGCCTCCACAGACAGCGTTTGGGAGCCTCTGCAGAGGGCAAGTACAAACCCCTGCAGACAGCACACAGATATCCCCAGCTGGCTTGACCTGGCAGGATTGAGATCAACCTTGAATACTTCAGAGCACTGACCTGGGGGAAATAACAAAGCCAACCCACAGAATGGTAAATCTCATACAGTATATGATAAAGTATATATCCAGAATCTATAAAGAACTCTTACAACTTAACAGTAAAAAGACTCATAACCCAAATGAAAAGGGAGAGAGTATCTGAACAGACATTTCTCCAAAAAATATATACAAATAACCAATAGCACATGAAGACATGCTCAACATTGTTAGCCATAATGAAATTCAATTGAAAACCACGAGGAACCACTTCACACTCACTCTTAAGATGGCTATCATCAAAAAGAGAGATAATTAGAAGTGTTGACGAGGACATCAGAAATTGGAACCCTCATACATTACTGGTGGAACATGGAAATGGTACAGTATGGTAGTTCCTCAAAGTGTCAAACATGGAGTTAACATATGAAGCAGCAATTCAGTCCTAGGTATGTACCCAACGGAAATTAAAACATACATGCATTCAAATACTTGCACACAAATGTTCATAATAACATTACTCATAATATCCCCAAAGTGGAAACAACCCAATGTCTATCAACAGATGAATGGTTGAATGAAATGTGGTATATCCATACAGTGGAATCAGCATTAAAAAATAATTAAGTATTGATACATGGTATAACATGGATGAATCTTGAAAACATTATGCTAAGTGAAAGAACCCAGTTAGAAAAGACCACATATTTTATGATTACATTTATATGAAATTTCCAGAATAAGCACTCTTTATAGAGAGAGAGAGAAATAGAACAGATTCATGGGTGGGATGGGGAGAAATGAGGGGTGAACTGATAACAGATATGGGGTTTCCTTTTGGAGTGATGACAACGTTTTAAAATTGATCGTGATGATGGCTACAAAACTCTGTGGATATATTAAAAATCATTAAATTGTATACTTTGGTGAACTTTATAGTATGTGAATTACATCACAATAAAGCTATTTTTTAAAATCTGGGATATTAAAAAAAATTTTAAACCTGAGGATGTAAATTTTTTACACAACTTAAAAGTACTTGTTCAGGGTTTCCCTGGTGGCGCAGTGGTTGAGAGTCCGCCTGCCAATGCAGGGGACGCGGGTTCGT
>NW_006785003.1:0-1233 GCF_000442215.2 Lipotes vexillifer
GCAATTTCTGGGTAAGATGGACAGGAATGGGTAGAACCAACGAGAGACTAGCTGTAGGTGTTTCGGCGGGCACATTGAATTCTAATTTCTCACCAGCAAGAAGCGTGACATGCCTGAACCAGACTAGGGTCTGAAGCAATCCTGCGGGATGGTGGCCAGCTCACAAGAAAGCGAGGGGAGAAAAGGTGCTCAGGGCCACTGTAATTCACAAACCTGCAGAGTTATAAATGACAGCTTTCGTCCAAAAATATATTGAAGTAAGGCTGCGAAGAGAACTTGAAAGTGAGGCAGAATTGAAGGAAACCGCAGGAAACCGATTTCAGGTGGTTTGGAATTGCATTTAAAGCCTATGAAAATAGGCAGAACGGCGACCAGGATGCCCTTGGCCAAAAAGGGCGGATGCGTTTTTTCCTGAATATATTCATGAAAAAACGCATACGCCCTTTTTGGCCAACCAAGCAAGCTTGCAATGGAAATCTGTGCTACCATGAACTCTCACTTCCCCCCAATCAAAAAGCCCATCTGAAAATATTGTAAAATCCAGAAACCAGGACAGGCCAGGGAGAAGAGGGAGCATTGTTATGCTGATGGGCGGGATGTTAATTGCCAACAACCACCTTGGAGAAACGTATGGTATTTCCTGAAACATCGAAAAAAACAAGGTACATAGGCTTGGGCACTAGGCTTAGGTAAACAGTAATCAAAGAGCCAGAGCCACACCAAAGTTTGGGGCTGCCCTCTTTACAGGAACCTCGTCCATGGTACAAGTTAAATACCCATGAAAGGAAAAAATGGATCGTCAATTTGCGGCACTTACGTGCCATGGAATATCAGTCAGCTATGAAATCAAGGTCATCTGGCCCGTAGCATCTTAGTGATTGGATTTAGGTACGATGATTCCAAGTGAAATAAGTCACACGGAAAAAGAAACATCATACGGTATCACTAATACACGGATTGTAAACTTTTCTACACATAGAAGGAATTACAAAACAGAAGAGAGTCTCTCATTTAGAAAACAAACTTATGCTTGCGTAAGGGGAAAGCTGAGTGGGGGTGCTTGATAAAACCAGAGATTGAAATCAGCACAGATACCGTTCCAGAAGCCAAATACGAAATAGACAAGATCTACGCCTTGCTCCACGAAATGGACTCAACACTCCATATTCGACACATAGGAATAGACCTGACTGGTAGGAATCTTCAAACCTATGTATCTATATGTATCCGTAA
>NW_006785005.1:0-221 GCF_000442215.2 Lipotes vexillifer
TACATTCTGCTGGGGAAGATGGACACACACGCCCCCAAAAGTCAATGGACAAAATAGCTGTATTTTGTAATGAGTAATTTAAAGAAAATGCCTACTTTAGGTGCGGTGATCAGAGGAGGTTTATCTGAGGGAATAACTTGAGATTTCAGTAAAAGAATAGAGGGAGCTAAGCCAAGGGCAAAACAGGAGAGCAAGTGTTTCAGTCAGAAATAACAGCAAGT
>NW_006785006.1:0-375 GCF_000442215.2 Lipotes vexillifer
CCAAGATCCTCCCCACCGACTTCTGACCCCAACTGCAGGGTAGGCGACCCCCTCCATGGCTTCTTTTTTCTTGCTCCCAGAATTCCCTGAAGCTGTTATATGCAGAGCGGGATCAGGGCTGCTCCCTGCAGGGCGGCGCCTAGCGCCAAGCCACTGGAAGCGGCTGCTGTTCGGCCAGACCCCAGCCGGCAACAGAAACGAATCCTGGTCTATGCTGCTGAAAACACCAGTGCGGGAAGTTTGCCCTCCTCTTCACCTGGCGGGGAAACGGGCACATTGAAGTGGAGAGTGACGGGGTGGAGGTGGGAAATATGGGGTGCTCGGAGACTGGAGAGGAGGGTTCCTGAGGGGGTGAGGCCACAGGGCGCAGGAGGG
>NW_006785007.1:0-554 GCF_000442215.2 Lipotes vexillifer
CAACCTTGTCTTTTCCTGACCTTAGTGGAAATGCTTTCAGTTTTTCGCCATTGAGGATGATGTGGTCTGTGGGCTTGTCATATACAGCCTTTATTATATTGAGGAAAGTTCCCTCTACACCTACTTTCTGCAGGGTTTTTATCATAAATGGGTGTTGAATTTTGTCAAAAGCTTTCTCTGCATCTATTGAGATGATCATATGGTTTTTCTCCTTCAGTTTTTAATATGGTTAATCACATTGATAGATTTGCGTATATTGAAGAATCCTTGCATTCCTGGAATAAACCCCACTTGATCATGGTGTATGATCCTTTTAATATACTGTTGGATTCTGTTTGCTAGTATTTTGTTGAGGATTTTTGCATCTATGTTCATCAGTGATATTGGCCTGTAGTTTTCTTTCTTTGTGACATCCTTGTCTGGTTTTGGTATCAAGGCGATGGTGGCCTCGTAGAATGAGTTTGGGAGTGTTCCACCCTCTGCTATATTTGGGAAGAGCTTGAGAAGGATAGGTGTTAGCTCTTCTCTAAATGTTTGATAGAATTCGCCTGTGA
>NW_006785008.1:0-343 GCF_000442215.2 Lipotes vexillifer
TATTGTGTTTAATGAAGTCATATCTCTGACGGCATCCCATCATCAACAAAACTGGAAAGAAATCTGAAGGGTCTTATAGATTTTACCATATTTGAAATTCCAATATTTTAGCCTGACACGTTTTCGGATTTTAGAAAAACATATTTTAAATGAGACCAAAAAAATCATTTTTATGACACAGAAAGACAGCAATAGTTTTATAGTTTTATCTGTTCCACTTGCACACAAAAGTCCCATGGGGTTATGTAAGGCAGTCCTGTTGGGTTCTGTGCGTGGTGCCAGTATGGATTAAAGCTTAGGAATCTTAAGCTTCAGTCACCTGAAACTTTTAAATTAGGATGCA
>NW_006785009.1:0-1655 GCF_000442215.2 Lipotes vexillifer
GCTCCGCAACGGGAGAGGCCACAACAGTGAGAGGCCCGCGTACCACACACACAAAAAAAACAAAACTAGATTCCATATTTCTCTCTTATGGCCCAGCCCCTGCATGTTTTATAAAAAAACAACAAACCGGACCCTATTATTTGGGGCGATCAGGATGACATAACCTTTGGAGCCTTAAAGAAAAGCTTAATAAGGGCCCCTGCCCTTAGACATCCTAATTGTCAGCTTCCTTTCTTTCCCTTTGTATGTGAGAAGGAGGGGAACGCCTTTGGAGTATCATCCCAAACACAGGGACCATCATCGACCCATCGGCTAGTATAGTCGACAGCTGGACCCTGTGCCATGGGGACAGCCCCCTGGTCTCAGAGCCACTCCTGCCACTGCCCTTTTGTTTAAGGCCACCAAAAAAATAATCATGGGATTCCCTCTGTCTTTGTACCCCATGCAGTAGAAGCTCTCCTGAATTTGCATCACACTCCTGTGAGACCCTCTTGCTAACTGCTCCTCACAGAACTCTTTCTTGGTGTAATAACCTCAACCCTACTGTTCCTCTCCCCACTGCGCTGACAAAACTCTTCCAGACTGCTTAACACTGACAGATCACCTTTTGACTCCCTGCAATAGTTCACAGGAAATTCCTCTAACCAATGTAGATTCTTCATGGTTTACTAATAGTTCCTATCTAAAAGATGCAAAAGGTGACACCGTGTGGGGCTGCTGTCGCAACTCCTCTTGAAGTCATCAAGGCAGAGTATACCTCTGGCTACTTCAGCCCAAAAGGTGGAATTACACGCTCTCACTAGGGCTTGTACTTTAGCCAAGGGCAAGACCACCAACATTTATACCCACAGCCGGCATGCCTTTGGGGTAGCCCATGACTTTGGGACGTTATCAAAACAGCAAGGTTTACTTACCTCTGATGGGAATAAAATTTAAAACGGCTCTCATGTCTAAAATGTATTAGATGCCATACTTTTGCCAGCTGCTCTGGCTACTAGCAAGGTCCCTGGGCATTCCAGACTCGAGTCCCTGTAAGCTAAAGGAAACCATCTTGCTGACATTTCTGCCAAAAAATGCTGCTCTCAAAGGAACCAATGGCTAACCCTCTGTCATGCTCCAAAGGGATATCCCCCACATCCCCCAGATGATAATTTGGAAACACTGACTAGAAATGCCCAACAATTGGCCCCAGAAAAGGAAAAACAATATTGGAAATTGAATAACTGTTGGCTTGATAAAAAGACAGAACTCTTGGTTTGGGCCAAACAACAATCTGGTCCTACCAGAAATTCTAAAGTTCCCACTACTGACCACTGCACATGCCTTAAGCCACTGGTCTACTGGCAAAATGACAGAGTTCATGAACCAATATTGGTGAAGAAACACGAAGAAAGCTGTGAAAAGCGCCCACCGTGCTTGTCCCATCTGTCCAAAACACAACCCAGGAAAACCTGTCTGCACTGCATTAAATTGCTGATGGGCCATTCAAGACCTGGCAAAGGGATTTTATTCAGTTGCTCCCATCTCAGGGATATAAATATGTCTTAGTCATGAGTTGCATATTTTCTCACTGGACTGAAGCTTTCCCTTGTAGACAGGCTACTGCCTCTTCTGTGGCTAAGATCCTGTTAGAAAAGATCATCTCTACCTGGGGA
>NW_006785010.1:0-405 GCF_000442215.2 Lipotes vexillifer
CCACTCCCCTGCTTATAACTCTCAGTGGCTCCCGCTGTAAGGAGGCCACACCCCAAACCCCTGGCCAGGCCCCTGAAGCCCTTCACAGTCTGCCCTTTTCGCCCCTCCGTCCCCTCGCTTCACCCTGCCTGTGCTCCTCCTGTTCACCCAGCTCTACCCTTACACTCCTCCTCGTTCAAACACACCCAGGTCATTCCAGCATTTGCTGACCCCTCTGCCTCCCTATACCTGGACGGCTGTCCTCCAGATTGTCACTTGGATCCTACCACTGTTCATATGTCAAATCCTCAGAAAAGCCTTCTCCATCCATCTTCAAAATAGCACCCATAGGGCTTCCCTGGCGGCGCAGTGGTTGAGAGTCCGCCTGCCGATGCAGGGGACGCGGGGTCGAGCCCCGGTCCGGGA
>NW_006785011.1:0-253 GCF_000442215.2 Lipotes vexillifer
CATTGCGGTGGCTTCTCTTGTTGCAGAGCATGGGCTCTAGGTGCGTGGGCTTCAGTAGTTGCAACACGTGGGCTCAGTAGTTGAGGCACACGGGCCCAAGAGCGGGCAGGCTCAGTAGTTGTGGCTCGCGGGCTCTAGAATGCAGGCTCAGTAGTTGTGGCACACGGGTTTAGTTGCTCCGTGGCATGCAGGATCTTCCCGGACCAGGGATCAAACCCATGTCCCCTGCATTGGCAGGTGGATTCTCAACCAC
>NW_006785014.1:0-327 GCF_000442215.2 Lipotes vexillifer
GAGTCTGCCTGCTGATGCAGGGGACATGGGTTCATGCCCTGGTCTGGGAAGATCCCACATGCCGTGGAGAGCCTGGGCCCGTGAGCCATGGTCGCTAAGCCTGCGCGTCTGGAGCCTGTGCTCCACAATGGGAGAGGTCACAACAGTGAGAGGCCCGTGTACTGCCAAAAGAAAAGATGATATAAACAGATGGAGAGATATACTATGTTCCTATATTGGAAGAATCAACATTGTGAAAATAACTATACTACCCAAGCAATTTACAAATTCAATGCAATCCCTATCAAACTACCACTGGCATTTTTCACAGAAGTAGAACAAAAAATT
>NW_006785016.1:0-1114 GCF_000442215.2 Lipotes vexillifer
ATTAATCAAACTGTCAAAAACTAAATACAAACAAAGCATATTAAAAGCAGCAAGGGAAAAAAAACAAATAACACACAAGGGAATCCCCGTAAGGTTAATAGCTGATCTTTCAGCAGAAACCCTGCAAGCCAGAAGGGACTGGCAGGACATATTCAAAGTGATGAAGGAGAAAAACCTGCAACCAAGATTACTCTACCCAGCAAGAATCTCATTCAGATTTGATGGAGAAATTAAAACCTTTACAGACAAGCAAAAGCTGAGAGAGTTCAGCACCACCAAACCAGCTCTACAACAGCTGCTGAAGGAATTTCTCTAGGCAAGAAACACAAGAGAAGGAAAGACCTAAAATAACGAACCCAAAACAATTAAGAAAATGGGAATAGGAACATACATATCGATTATTACCTTAAATGTAAATGGATGAAATGCTCCCACCAAAAGACACAGATTGGCTGAATGGATACAAAAACAAGACCCATATATTTGCTGTCTACAAGAGACCCACTTCAGACCTAGAGACACATACAGACTGAAAGTGAGGGGATGGAAAAAGATATTCCATGCAAATGGAAACCAAAAGAAAGCTGGAGTAGCAATTCTCATATCAGACAAAATAGACTTTAAAATAAGACTATTAGAAGAGACAAAGACACTACATAATGATCAAGGGATTGATCCAAGAAGAAGATACAACAATTTTAAATATTTATGCACCCAACATAGGAGCACCTCAATACATAAGGCAAATGCTAACAACCATAAAAGGGGAATTGACAGAAACACATTCATAGTAGGGGACTTTAACACCCCACTTTCACCAATGGACAGATCATCCAAAATGAAAATAAATAAGGAAACACAAACTTTAAATGATATATTAAACAAGATGGACTTAATTGATACTTATAGGACATTCCATCCAAAAACAACAGAATACACATTTTTCTCAAGTGCTCATGGAACATTCTCCAGGTTAGATCATATCTTGGGTCACAAGTCAAGCCTCGGTAAATTTAAGAAAATTGAAATGGTATCTAGAAGTATCTTTTCTGACCACAACACTATGAAACTAGATATCAATTACAGGAAAAGATCTGTAAAAAATACAAACACA
>NW_006785017.1:0-2553 GCF_000442215.2 Lipotes vexillifer
GATTCACTTTGTTATACAGCATAAACTAACACACCATTGTAAAGCAATTATACTCCAATAAAGGTGTTAGCAAAAAAAAGAATTCAAAGGCACAAATACAAAATTAGGCACAAAATCAAAGATTTATGTAGAATGACAAAGGAAACTGCAATATATTACCACCCCTAAAATCCGACAAACACCACACACATTGAGAATCCTGAAGTATGGGGTGGCGTTTATGGTTGCAGTTTCATGTATGTTCCTGATAGGAGAGAACTTCTGTTTCGACAAGCATTGATGAGTAAACCACTCTGCCTACAATTTTATATGCTAGTGATTAGAAGAGTTTCCCATGGTCTAGCTTCTGGCACCATGCATTTCGATAATTGTTTCTCTGCCAGTCCGTCCCTTCTTCCCGGTGCCAGGAGCCAGAGCACCTGGTTATGTTACCAAAGAGCCTTTGGCCCTGCATCCGCATGTCCTAACACAGGTGAGTCAGCACAGCGAACATGAGGAGAATTTCTGGAAGCCATTTCGTACGTGGGAAAGCTAGCAGTAGCTTACCTCTAGGTAGGACCGTGAACCACTGAAATACAGCACAGAAGTCCAAACTAAATATATCCTCAACTCAGTATCCTCATGGCTAGATTCCAAACACCCACCTGGTTACTCTAATGACAAACCCCCTCTAGGGCAAAGACCCAGGTGCTTGTGGTGGGGGCCAGGGAGCTCACGCATAACACTCTGTAGGGTACAGTACGGATGCTGGTAAATGCAACGGACAGCCTTTGATAGTTTTGAGTATAGGAGGGGCATGATCTGACGTACTGAATTTTATCACTTTTTCCCTACGTTTTATCACTGGGGTTATCGGGATTATCCTTGTAGAAATTCTATTAGAATACTCGCCCGGCAAGTGGCAGTTCAGGCACAGTTGTCATTGCCTGCACAGAGGAACTTGTTCAGGAAAGTTCTCATTTTCCTCCCTTTAGGCGAGCTCTGTGCATTATCCGTACTACGCATGTTGAGTCTAACTGCTTTTTCGAGTGCCTTCCAAAAGATTACATGATGATTTGGTACTGGAACAAAAAGTTCAGGTGCAACAGAAAGTCAGGGAAACACAGCAGCAGCGTAACAATTGGATACTAGTGAAATGAATGCTCCTCGTTGGAGGAATGATTGAAAGTCCATAACTTCTTGCAAAGCGATTACCAAGTAAGTGCTTTAAAAATGTATCAACGAGTAGATGGACTTGGGTTTTCTTTTGTTCATGACATACATCCGAAAGGATTGCCTACCATTCCATCAAGGAATGAATGAGTCTGCATGCAGTAAAAAGTGTCAAGTATCCTGGAGTTGTGAAGTATCTTCAAAGCAGACAGATTCTGGCGAGACTAAGGGATGTTTTGCACAAGATTATTATTAAGGCAAAGCGTCATAGTTTACTTCATGGCAATGTCCCTTACTTTACTTACTTATACATAAAATAAGGCTGCTTCCTACAACTGATGGCATCTTAGATTCAATAACATATGGTAAGTTTAATAAGATCACTCTCACTGCTTAGTTTTAAATAGACCCTAATGGGGCAAGGTTAGAAGCAGGGAGGCCATTTACCAGATGATTATGGTGATCCAGGTATCCTGGAGGGGGTGGTAACAGTACAGGTAGTGAGAAGTGGTCAGACTACGGACGTGTTTTGAAGGTAAAGCAAATAGGACTGGATATAGGGTATGAAGGAAAGAAACGTGAGAAAGGATTACTTCAAGGCTTTTGATTTCAGCAACTGGAGAAACGACAAGGACATCAGCAGAGACGGGCGCATGGAACTTGGTAGAAGAGATAGTAGGGACAACATCAGAAGTTCACTCTTGAGCAACGTATGTCTGAGATGTCTGTTAACAGACGGGAAGGCAGAATGTGTGGGTCCAGGTGCTGGCAGGTCAGTAGGTGAGGTGACGGAGTCTGTGATGCCCTCCTCTGATTCCTACCACTTTCTCGGTACGGTAAGAAGCAGGTCACTAGCTGGTTGCAGGGGTCGGGGAGCAAGGGTTAGAAGCTTGAAGAGAGATAATAAAGTATGAAATAGTCACCTAGGACTTTGCTACTCGAGGGTCACCAAGTGTTGTACCTTACCTGGAGGCCTGTTAGAAACACAGGCTCTCATACTCAATGGCAAGATCAGAAAGTGTATTTATCAAGACCCCCGCGTGGTTGACAGCACACTCAAGTCTGAGATATACTTTCGGGAGAGTGGCTAGATTGGGGAAGAATAGTCTGATGGCCCAGCTGCATTAAGGGCCCACGTGAGGTCTGCACTATGAATTTCAAGAGAGACCCGTCTGCATGGTGGTGAGTTTTACTCCAGCCAAAGGCACTAGCAGGGTACAGCTGCAGGGCAGGCAGAGAGCTGGCTGTGACTAGGGTTCTGGTTGCTTCAAGGAAGTAAGTTTGAATGAGACTGAGTCCAGGGAGTCAAGTATATGAGGAAATAACATAGATATAGGCATGGTGGGGACATAATTTTTTTTTTTTTTTTTTTTTTTTTTTTTTTTTTTTTTTTTTTTTAAA
>NW_006785018.1:0-201 GCF_000442215.2 Lipotes vexillifer
AAAACCAACCCCCCTTTTTTTTTTTTTTTTTTTTTTGCGGTACGCGGGCCTCTCACTGTTTGGGCCTCTCACTGTTTTGGCCTCTCCCGTTGCGGAGCATAGGCTCCGAACACGCAGGCTCAGCGGCCATGGCTCACGGGGCCCAGCCGCTCCGCGGCATGTGGGATCCTCCCAGACCTGGGCACAAACCCGTGTCCCCTG
>NW_006785019.1:0-370 GCF_000442215.2 Lipotes vexillifer
CATAGAAAAAAGACTAGAAGAAAATATTCTAAAATATTAACAGGATTGCTTCTAGTTGGGAAGATTATGTTTTTTAAAAAATCATGGTTTGCACTATTTCCCAAATGCTCTATAATTCACATACATTATTTCCTTTTGTTTTTTTTTCGGCTGCACCATGCAGCACACAGCATCTCAGTTCCCCAACCAGGGATCAAACCCATGCCTCCTGCAGTGGAAGCATGCAGTCCTAACCGCTGGGCCACCAGGGAATTCCCATGTACATTATTTCTATAACAAATGTTACTGAAATCTTTTTTTTTTTTAGCGTCTTTATTGGGGTATAATTGCTTTACAATGGTGTGTTAGTTTCTGCTTTATAACAAAGTGA
>NW_006785020.1:0-2580 GCF_000442215.2 Lipotes vexillifer
CCAAGGGGGAGGAGGGGTGGGGGAGGGAAGGATTGGGAGTTTGGGATTAGCAGATGCAAACTAGTATACATAGGATGGATAAACAACAAGGTTGTACTGTATAGCACAGGGAACTATATTCAGTATCCTGTGATAAATCATAATGGAAAGAATATGAAAAAGAATGTATATATATGTATAACTGAGTCACTTTGCCGTATACCCGAAATTAACACAACATTGCGAATCAACTATACTTCAATAAAAATTTTTTAAAATGTGTTTATTACTAAAAATTCACAATTTAATCTGTTGTTTGTGCAAGAAGAAAAGCAAGGTTAAGTAAATGCATAGATGCGTCAGCTTTTATTTTAGTTCTAATATCAACTTTCTTCCTGATCAATTCTTTTTTTCTACAGATACTAATAACCATAAAAATGGATCAGTAAGTTATAAGTCCATCTTTTTCCTTCTGTCTTGAACTCAAGACAGAAAAAAAAGGATTCTAAATCCATCTGATTGATTTGCCAATAATGAAAATATTCTTGAATAATTGAGTTAACTTTATTGGTAAGCCTTATGTAGTGCTGTTTTCTCTGGCACCTTTGAAGAATTAACTTTCCTTGTTTGGTTCCCTAGAAAGTTATATTGATTCCTTTTAACTGCCCAGAATATGAAACAGTTATATTTTAATGGATTGCTTAGGGTCTTAGATGAGATCATGGATCTAACAACAGTTTAGAACTTTATTTCCTACTAATTTATTACTCCTACCCCAATAGAAGATATTAAATAATTCAAATAGAGTATTTACCTGGATCTAGATTGGCCCACTTCTTCAAGAATCATAGAAAAGTGCTTCCAAGTTTTCTTGGTGTGGAATGAGTGCACGACAAGTTTCTTTGAATCACCAAACAAAGATAGGAAATAATCTTCCCCTTCCCCAATCACAGCTGGCTGAGAAGCAAGCACCGGCATAGTGTGCTTCTTTGGAATTTTGAAGTTGTTGAGTCCTTTCAAAGAAACCAAAGAAGGAAACAATAGAGAGAGAAGTAAATAAAAGATTAAAAGAAACCAAAGCTACTACCTTTATTCTTTGCTTCTACAAAATGATATTCTTTATACATTTTACTGTCACAGTCAAACTAAGTGAGGATAGTTCGAAGCTTTAAACCAGTCTATAAAATAACCAGTGATTATTTTTAGTGACACTCAATTCCTAGAGATTATTGCAGTTATCTTAAACTATCAATTGTATCATCAGCATAACTACAATTTAACCGATTAAGTTGTACTACAAGCATCATAAGTTTTTGAGTAGGTAAAACATTTGAGTCTCTCAAATTTGGTACATTATATGTAAGTACAACTTTATTCTCTTTTGTATTAGCTTTTCTCCCCAAATTGCTACTCATAAATTAAAGTCTCAGATGAGTCCTTTCCTACCAATGGTTTGTATTTTGCCAGGTAAAGACTTAAATTTCCTCTAATTAACTAAAATACTTTATTAAAAAGATAAAGTAATGCTTAATCAGATTCTACTAACCTCTTACTCTTTTAAAATTCTCAGTAGTAAGATTCAAATACAAAATAAGTTTCAAGATTTTGCATAGAAAGGATCATGCTGGATAAATCTAATTATGTATCTGCAAAGAGAGAGTAACACTACAGACAGGCATCATTATGAAATAGATAGAGCAATGTGTCTTGTATTTAGACACATCTGTACCCCAGCTCTGTCACTTACTAAGCCAAATGATTTAAACCTTCCAATTCTCAGTTTTCCTGAAAATAAAATAAGGATAATACTACTTTGTGTGAGGCGATGTGAGGATTGAAGATAATATAGGTAAGTGTCTAGCACAGTATCTGGCATTTAGCAGGTACTCAATAAATGATAGCTATTATTGTAGTACAGGGACTTTGGTCAACGTGACCCTGAATCCAAAATCATCAAAGGATTAAGACAATCTAGAGTGTGCTTTATCTTCTTGTGTCTTTAACAAAGCCAAAGCAATGTGAAAGATGGAAAAAAATAAACATATAGCTCCTAAAGAGGATTCCTCAGAGTAATTTGTTTAGAAGTAATATTTGGAATTGAATTAGTTCATTCCCATTCAAGTGAGTATTCCCTTAATCTTTAAAGTCCTTTGGGGGAAGAGAATATATAGCATCCTTAATAGCTCATCCTGAGGGATGAAAATCTTTGTATTCTAAAAGGAAAGAAGACACATTGATTTTAGTTCCAGTTATTATCTCAACTAGAAATGAAATGAACCAAATGCAACAAGTCTTGGTAGACTCAGCCATCTATCTACAGAGTCAGAACCTACAGTAACTGAAGAAGACTTCGTCCCAGCACAACTCTCATCTTGCAAAAGGTGAAACCAGTATATTTGTTACCCCCCTCAATACTAGGAGCTTTCACAGTTCAACTCAAATATAGAACATATACCATGATGATACAGTGCCAAAGGATGAGAAATATTACCTCCTTAGATATAAAATGTGTATTTTCACTTTTAAGCATATAGATTTTTTTTTTTTGGGGGGGTACACGGGCCTCTCACTGTTGTGGCCTCTCCCGTTGCGGAGCACCCG
>NW_006785021.1:0-1539 GCF_000442215.2 Lipotes vexillifer
GAGGATCCCACATGCTGCTGAGCAGCTGGGCCCGTGAGCCATGGCCGCTGGGCCTGCGTGTCCAGAGCCTGTGCTCCGCGATGGGAGAGGCCACAGCAGTGAGAGGCCCGCGTACCGCAATATACCCATTAGAAGATATTTATAATACAGTTAAACTTTGAGACACTAGCCTTGATTAAACTTTATTTTCATCTCAGGTCATCACTTAGTGATCCTTGGTAATCTCAAATGGCTGTAAATGATACTCTGATTTTGGAGCCATGCTGGTTTAATCAGATGAGTGTGCCATAGCTGTTTGTCCATAATCCTTCCGTCACTCCATCCATCCATCCATCCATCCTTCCATCTATCCAGCTATAGAATTCTTCATCTGCTTATAACATACACTGAGGTGTTGCTTATCTTTATTGAGGAAGCAAGTCCCAAATGTATACTAAGTGAATGAGACACGGAGCTCCAAGAATCACTGGCTAATCGCCTTGAGGGGAGAGTCAATTTGTAAAGGTTTGTCAGTTTTATGTATCTACAGCCCTTCATATGTTACAGGGTCTCTTAGATTAGGTTGCTGAATGTGGCATAGTTGAACCTTCAGTTTACTTTTCAGGGAGATTGATGCAGATAATTCCAGTCCAAGAGAGCAGCAGTTGGGGATAAACTGGGATACTTAGAGAGAAAATGAGGAGGGATACCAGCTTGCTGAGAGCAGAGCCTTCTTGCGGGGGGGACTAGTAGTAGAAAATGCAGTTAGAATGTGTAGACAAGGTCAGGCTGCATTAGAGAAGTCCTGAAACCAAGCACAGTGTATAACTGAAAATAAAATTCTCTTTTGTCATTGTATCCAAATTCTAGCTTTGGAGCATGGCACATGTGACATACACAGTAGGTTTTTTTTAATGATTTGGATCATATTCTGGATTAGAAGAGGCCAAAATTACCCAAGGCTTGGACATGTGTTAACCTGGAACTCTTCCTAGACTAACTAATTCTACCTGGCCCTAGTCAGCCTCTGCATTTCAGCAACTGCTATTCTTCCTTCCTCCTTCTGTTTGTTTACTTAGCAGTGTGCTGCAAATGTATTTCTGTGCTTCCTTCACTTATGTCCTACTTCTTTCTGTCAATCCATGAGATTGTATCTCAGGAACTGAGGTGCAGCCCTAGCTCAGAGGTCAGTGAGAGGTGGCGTACAGGAAAAAGGAGCTAAGTGATTGAGCTTTACTCCAGTCTGCCCCTGCTTGCCAACTGATGGTCTCCCACAATGGCAAAAGGTGAAAGAGTGAAAGAAGGCGGGGAGAGTTGTTGGCTGGCAGGGTGGCAAGGGCAAGATTGGTAACCTTGGAGGGCAGGTAGAGGGTATGGAGCTTAAAACCTGCTCATGCACCCTGGACAAGGCAAGATATGTGGGGGCCTGGTGAGCCATGGACTCCTCTTCTTTGAGTTATAACCTGAGATTTCCCAGTCCCAGGAACATAGTTAGCTAGGGCAACTAGGAGGAAAGAAGGATATTCCCTAGGGAAATCAGCACTTTAAAAAAAAAAAAAA
>NW_006785022.1:0-236 GCF_000442215.2 Lipotes vexillifer
TTTAAAGTCTATTTTGTCTGATATGAGAATTCCTACTCCAGCTTTCTTTTGATTTCCATTTGCTTGGAATATGTTTTTCCATTCCCTCACTTTCACTTTGTATGTGTCCCTAGATCTGAAGTGGGTCTCTTGTAGACAACATATATACAGGTCCTGTTTTCATATCCATTAAACCAGTCTATGTCTTTTGGTTGGAGCATTTAATCCATTTACATTTAAGGTAATTATCTATATGT
>NW_006785023.1:0-7933 GCF_000442215.2 Lipotes vexillifer
GTGTCCCCTGCATCGGCAGGCGGACTCTCAACCACTGCGCCACCAGGGAAGCCCAAGGACCTTTTTAATACACACCTGAGGCTAGGCCCTGAGAGTCAGGTTCTCCTGGTCTCAGGTAGGGTCGGGAATGTTTCTTTTCAGTAAGTTTCCCAACCAGATGTGGAACTAATGACAACTGAAGCCATGCTCTAAACTACAGATATTAAGCATCCTGTGTTTTGAAGCCAATTAAAAGGTAAATTAGAGTCAGTTCATCAGTCTTTATGTAGTACTTTCAGATGGCTTAATAGAGTGAAATGGGCAAAACAGCATCTAAACAATTATTCTCATTAAATGGAGCTCCAGGGTAAACAGCAATAGCAGGTCCAGAATCTACTGTATTTGGAACATAGAATCCAATGTCACTTCTTCCAAATACTTTCCCTGCCATCACTACCTCCCTACTTCCATCAAAATCCATGCTAAATTCATGTCCCTTCCTCTTTGTTTCCAAGGCACCTACTACAATCCTACAACACAGTTTATAACACTGAATCAAACATTAAGTTAGAATCATATACTTACCTTCCTATATCCCTCGACAAAATGTAAGCTCCATGACGGCAGAAGTTTTTTCTTTCATCACAGGAGCCCTCATGTCTAGCAGATAGTAGGGACTCGATAGATATTTGTTACATAGATGAAAAAATAAGTGAATACCTATGCCCTTCCAGACTTAATAGCATTGATTTCCAAGTTATTACGATTCTACTTACAACAGACAATTATTTGAATATAAACCACTCACTTGTCCAAGTTCCTTTCCACCTGCAATTTCAATCTACAAGGCTCAGTCAAGAGGCTTCCTCCCGTCTGTCGCACAAAATAGGAGGGGAAGATCAGGTCTCCACCACCGCCTTCCGAGGCCTTAGTATACTCTCGTGGGTGTCTCTCTGCAGCAAAGATGTCCATGTCTTGTAGATCGATGACAATGCAATCTAGCAGGCAGACGTGGTCTTCTACACAGACCCAAGGAAAGAGAGGCAATGAAGAAAATGGGACCCAGAAAGGGCTGGACCAGAACAAAACTAAAAAGCCAAAAGAAAGTTCATTTTCTCTTTGGAAAATGTTTAGCACTGCCTGCGTCAGAAAGCTGGGTGACCAGAAGTCTCCACTCTGGCACCAAGACCTCCGTCCACAATGCCCCGCATGTTGGATATCTCCTGCCCACCACCTGCATGCAAGCACGTACTGTGCCACGTCCCCTCAGCGTCTCATTGCTGTCCCGAGACACTAACTGAGGCTAAAGGGCTTCTGACGAAAAGTACTTAATATGCTCCCTCCCAAGGAGATCCCACAGGGGTCTCGTGTAGAGATAATGTTACCCAAAGGTTTACAAAATTTTCCAGCAGCAAAATTCTTTTTTCCAAACAAACATCACATGTAACCATTTCCACCAGCACTGATCTAATCCAAACCACCTCCACTCTTGCCTAGACCACCATAAACTCCCCTCCAATATACCCATACAATTCCAGTCTGCCCTCACAAAACCATTCTGCTCACAAAATACCTCAGTAATCCTTAAAAAAATGAGTGGGACCAAAACATTCTCTTCCTTTATATACTTCGATGGCTTTGTTTAATGCAAAGTTCTTTCTGTGAAACTCCCCTAAATCCCCGTAAAGCCCTGCATAAGCCCACTGCCTACTTTTCCAGCCCCATCTCGAGCCATTCTCTACCTTGCCCATGAAGTCTCGGGCTCACTGGCCTTTGTTTCCCCCACATGCCAGGCTCCTTGCTGTCTGAACAGTCTTACCCACAGCATACCCTCCCCTCTTCTCAACTGGGTCCTGTTCTTTCACTTTACACCATTCTGTCTCTCCCATAACATTTATCTTAATCTGGCAATATTTAGATTTTCTTAATCTGTCAATATAAAGCTTATTTAATGGCTTTCTCATATCATTCACATCATGGCAGGAACTATGTCTAATAGCATGTTACTATACAGGAGAACATAGCGTGTTAATATATAGGAGAACAAAACACTGTTAACACCTGGATTAGGCAGGCACTAATTGAATTAGTTCTTGCCTTGTTACTGCATCGATAAATACATGAAGCAGACAAAAATGGAGCTGGTGTGGCAGAAGGGGAAAAGGGACGGGAACAAAGAAAGGGCTTCAGAGATTTCCTAGGGTTGTCATGGAATCCCAGGGATATACAGAAGCAGTTTGAAAACCACTACCTTAACCCAATCTTAATCACATGTAGAATTCCAGAAACAAACTGCAAATCAGGAGGAGAAATATTGTCAGGAAAGAGATCTTTCTATAAAACATCCCGAATCACTTCTTATAGGCTTCTAAATATATGTAAAATCGGCCTTATTCCTAATCATCATTGTCACCAGGACAACAGCAGCAACAGAAGACGTGTATTGAGTGGCCCTGTGTGTGCACCCAGCCCCACCCCACCCCATGCTGTATGCATTTGTTATGCATATATAGACTGGTAGGCAATATCATGTAGGTTAAGGCTGCAGGTTCTGGAGTCAGACTACCTAAATTCATAGTCCAACTCTACCATTTACCATCTACATCTACAAAACTATGGTCAAGTTACTTAATCTCTCTAAGCCTCTGCCTCTTCATCTATAAAATGGGGATAAAAATAAAACTCTATATCATGAGGATAAAATGCAAAACTTGATGAAAGAATGTGCCACAACGTCTGGCACATAGTGAGTGTTCAATACCCAGTCTTTTACTGAGGACTACAATAATCTCCTTTAATCAGCAATGTAACCATAAACCACTTTGCTGTCACCTCTGGGACTACAAGGTACTGCAAGGAGTTAACCATTCCTTGCATCTATCTAACAAAAGACGTTCGGCAGCCTCCCTCAGCTAGCGTCCCACATTTCTCCAAGTCCAACCACAGTGGACTGATTTTCATCCACTGATTTTTGAGGCTAATCATATTCTGCTTCCCACACTCCTTGGAGCAACACTTCACTTATCCAATCCGTCACCCATCCAGAAAACCAAAAGGCCAAAATTAGGCCTGCATCTGGAATGGCTAATTGTCAAATTCTAGAGAAGAGCCCAATAACTGGGCAGTTCATGTCTTTCAAAAACTGTCATTTGTAGTATTTCTTCTGTTACCTAATTCACACTAATATTTTTCTCAGAGTTCTTTTTTATTTTTCTAGAATTAAATAGTGACTTGCAAGGATGTGTCTAAGGATGCAGGAACTGTTCTAGTTATACTCACCATCTGGTGGCAACTGTTTTGACACATAAGTCCTAACAGACAATCTAAATCTCTTTATTTACACTGTCTTACCAATTTAACCCTACTCTAGAAGTTGCCCAATGTTAAATCTACATCCTAACGTTCTTAAGCCTTCTAAATCAATATCAAAACCGGATTATCACTAAAGACATGCTACCACTTTGTGGGTACCACTCTGCTTGTACGGGATGCATCCCCCCGCCTTAGGTTCCTCCAATGGTCTCATGCATTTGCCCACCTTCATCATGCAGCTCCTCTCTCCTCTTTTACCTGGACTCCTGGAAACCTGACCAGCAGAGGGTGTGGCCTGCTGCCCTTGCTGCTTGGTCGAAGTACTTGGCGCAAACTCGCTCTTCAGGCTGCCTAGACTCATTCCAACGGGAGGCATCATGAACAGCCCCTCGGAATGGGTCCCTTTCGGGTCCTCCATGCTTGTCATTTTCCTCACACTGTGTTTGGGAGTACCAGCTGGAGAAGCTGAAGGCACAGACTCCTGGGAAGAAACAGAAGAAAACTAGAAGGCAGGAATGGGAGTGACTGTACCTACTATCCTGGAAGTCCCATCCCAGTCCCTGGACTCTTAAAAGACTCTACACCACTTGGTACCTCCCAAGCCCCCCAGATCCCATAAACAAAAGGGCCACAGGGTCATGATACTTTCTGCCACATGTAATTATTTGCAGAGATATTACACATAATTCAGTACCTGTTGAAAACTATAGCAATTTTGCAGGAACATATTTGATCTTTTGGCTTAAGGGCAAATGTCAGGATACTAATCACTGGTGGTTTAATCTAGGTCAAATACAACAAAAGCAAATCTCTCAGCCATATGATACATTGTTGCTTTGCTGGAGGGGAGGTGCTTACTGTTCTAAGAAAATGCATCTAACAGCAATAGGAAATAAAGCCATTGTAATGTGTTTGTACTTTCCAGAAGTCTCCCCTCCTGTGTTTACATTTCTCATCTAAGTAACTGCAAATGAAAACAAAATGGAAAATATAGGGAAGCCATTCGTATTATGCTTCTGCTCAAGGGCATAAAAATTAAGGGCAAATACACAGTAAAAATTAATTCTGTAATTCTACTGAAAATAATATACGCGTTTCTTACATACTTAGTACCTTCAGTTAATTGCTAACGGGGTAAATCTTTTCCACCAGAATGGTTCAATAATTGATGTTTAAACTTCCCATGGTTCCCTCCCCCAAGCCTCAGAGCTACATATCCAAATGGCTTCTGCAGGGTTGGTTTGTTCTCATCTCTCCCCTCTCACCAACAAGCTGGAAGGAGGGGAAGAATTGTTTTCCTTCCAGTACTGCTTTATATGTGTATTCCTCTCAGCATTTGAAAACGGGATAATACTGTTTGGCTTCACAGTTATCTTGAGTAGTAATTACATGTAACAGTGAAAGTTCTTATTTTTTGCAATTCTCTTTTGCAAGGCAAATTACTAGGTAAATGCCATTATTTAAGCATTTCGACATTAAAAACCTTCCCTCTTGCTTAGTTTATTTAAACTCTAGAGAGTATTTGTTGCTCTTTCATTTGATTCATCTCTCCATCCTCTCTGAGTGGGTTTAAATAAATCAGTGGCTTGAGGAGATTAACTCAAAGCTTTTGAAAGACTTAGAAATTATGGTTTAAGCACAATCTATGATTGAGAAAAATGAAAGGAAAAACATATGTAAAAAATTCAAACCTGCGCTCATTAAGACATGGATTTATGTAAAGCAATTCCAAACACACGGGAGTCATAGAACTCAAAGGCAAATAACCCCTCTGCAAGCTTTGATTTCAGGACTATTTCCTGTCCTTTAACCACTGGAATGCATGCTAGACAAACCTCACACGTGCAAATGCATAGAGCAAGTGTAAAGCGATTTTTGGAGAAGAAAGTCACTACTCACTTCACACAGGCCTAGATCAGTGGAACTTGACTGTACATGTGGAGAGGTAAGTTTCACAGATAAGTTTATCTGATTACAAATACTTTAACAAGCGACACACTCCAAGCAGCCCTTATGGAATTCTACAGAACCACCACTGGTATGTAACAAGATAAAGTTTTTCTAGGATTTAAGGAAATAAAATAAGGTCATCAAGAAAGTACTACCCAGGGCTTTATTTAAAAAGAAAAAAAAAAGAAATCGCTTTTAATGATCCTTAACAAGGGCTTCTCTACACAGGAGGGAAGTGATTTGCCAAAGCAGAGGGAAAAGTGATAAGCAGGCTTTCCCAAGTAATGAAATATTTTAAAGAATTGTTTTTTAAAATTTCCTTTTTTAAGCGTATGAATGTGAATTGACTGCTGAATCCCATAAGGTTTCTTCGAATAACCAGGAGGCAAAAAAACATATTATACCTTGAAGAAAAAGCGATCCTTGTATGCAATGCCACTGAAAATCAAATCCTCAAAAACAAATACAGGGAAATTTTTTCATTAAAATGCTACAAACTACGTGCTATTATTTGGCATACTTAACAAAATAGAAACCATTTTGCAAAAATTTCTTGAAATATTTTGGCAATTCTTCTTTAGAAGCTAAATTCAGACTCAGCTCATTAAGCTCATATATAGATATGTCTGACATAGAAAATAAGTCCTTATCCTTTCAGGAAGGGGAGAGAAACAAATATGGCATTATTGAACTTGATCACCCATTCTGGCTCTAACTGATCTCTTCCTAAAGATTTAGGCCTCAAAACAAAGATTTATCACAAACAAATATATTCCAAAGAACTAACTAAAGGCTGAAAAGACAGTTCCCAAGAAGAATTCAGCTCTCCCTTGGGCAGTAAGGGCAGCAGAGTTGGGACAGAGAGGCAGTACCCTGAGGTGTCAGCGGGAACAACGTTCATGTGTAAACACCAGCTCTGACACATTTGTTTAATATCTAGTCATGTTAATTATAAACACCTCATAGTAAGGAAAAGTAACAAATTTTAGAAGCAGTTACAAATCTTTCTTTTTATAAATGGATCTTTTATTTTCTTTAAGACTTAAGTCAGTAAACAGCAGAATGCTTATCACTCAAATATGAAAAGAGATTTTCATTAAGACCAAGGTTACTCGTTCTTTACTAGGCCTACTGTGAAAGGCCAATGGTGATTTGTTTCATTTTTACTGTCTTAAAAAAAATACGTTAAGTGGAAGCCTATTTCTCACTCTGGCAGGAAAGCCTATTGTTCCAACAGGAGGGCTTCTGACCACAAGGTGAACAAGCACGTTCTCAGCCAGCAGCTGTCTGAAGATGGGGCGTGACGATGAGCAAACCTGGGGATGCTCTTCCCTCTGCGTTGCTAATCACTGCTGTTCTGGTTTCACCAGGTGCTCTGATCACTACATCTGGTTCGTCTACGCGGCTACAGTGAGGTGATATAAGGACAACCTGCCCCCTAACCATCATTCAAACACCCCCACTCTGGGCCCTGAGCTCCAGGTTAGGACACATGAACACGGTTCCTGTGGTTCCCACTGGCTCGTCTTCACTCTCCCCCTCACTCCACCCATTCCCACTCAAAGAATAAAATATCTTTGGTTCAGGGTGTTTAGGTTAGAAGTAGCGAAAAAATGGCTAAGTGAAAAGCGAAACAAATGAAGAAAACTATAGACGTAGTAATTTGAAAATGACAACATTATCTGAGTTTAGGCATTCCCAACAAATACAGTCTTCCTATTACTTTCTGACCCGAGTTGAGCTCCTTGGCAAAGGCCTGGCAAGACTAGCAGCCTAGTCACTCTCTTCCGTTTTCTTTTCTTCCTACACCTAGAGAGGCGAACAGGACCTTTTCTGTTCAAATTTGTATCTCTTCTGTAATAAACTCTGGAGTTCTTCCATCTAAGCTATTTTAATGAACTCACTGCCACATCCTTTAGAAAATTCAGAAGAGCTACAGCTATTTGGCAAAGGACCAGTAAGACAGCAATAGCCTTTGCCAGTTTATTTTCCCCTACATAAACCTAATCTTAATACTGGGAGGTACAATCATACCATGGTTAAGAGCATGGAGTATTAAAAGCAGACACACCAAAGTCTAAGGTCCACACTGTACTCCTCACTAGATGTTTAATCCAAAAGAAATTACTTAACCTATCTAAGTCTCAATTTCTTTTTTTAATTTATTTATTTTCTTTATTATTATTATCATTATTATTATTTTGGCTGTTTCGGGTCTGATCAATGTGAGAAAAGCAGCTTAATCTCGTTTCCATGAAGGGACTCATCTACTCCCCTGAAGGGAGCAGTATTAGAAGAAACACTTCTAACTCGTCTCTCCATATCTTACTGGCCCCTTCACAAGGGATCCATATCGATCCATCTGTTTAATGGAGACTGTGAACAGCAAATACTACTTGCCCATGTTTTTGTCTCTAATCCTGTGGCTCTCTGTAGCCTGCAGGTGAAAACTAGGTGTTTATTCATAAAGCTTGCTAGTGCCTACTCAGTCCATCAAAATACCACCTCGGATTGAGAAGTGAGCAAGTAATGATAGCCTGATCTTGGTCCCATACTCCATTCAAGTTTCATCAGCCAAACCAATATTTCAGTTCCTGTGGTGATGAAATATATTTGTTAAAAGCACGGATTCTGGGCTTCCCTGGTGGTGCAGTGGTTGAGAGTCTGCCTGCTGATGCAGGGGACACGGGTT
>NW_006785024.1:0-319 GCF_000442215.2 Lipotes vexillifer
GAACCCTCTTGCCCTGCTGGTGGGAATGTGAATTGGTATAGCCACTATGGAGAACAGTATGGACGTTCCTTAGAAAACTACAAATAGAACTACCATACGACCCAACAATCCCACTACTGCACATATACCCTGAGAAAACCATAATTCAAATAGATTCATGTACCAAAATGTTCATTGCAGCTCTATTTACTATAGCCAGGACATGGATGCGACCTATGTGTCCATCAACAGATAAATGGATAAAGAAGTTGTGGCCCATATATACAATGGAATATTACTCAGCCATAAAAAGAAACGAGATTGAGTTATTTGTAGTGAG
>NW_006785025.1:0-1225 GCF_000442215.2 Lipotes vexillifer
CATGATGACAGTGCCCATTGTGACAGTGCTCATGCAGTTGTTGCCCATGGGGACTGTGGGCACTGTGAGAGTGCCCATGGTGACAGTGACCAAGATGGCAGTGTCCATGGCTGCAGTGCCAAAAGTGAATATAGAAATGGTGACAATATTCAGAGAGACATTGCCGTTGGTGACAGTACTCATGGAGACATTGCTCAAGGTGGTAGTTCCCATGGTAGGAGTGCTCATGCTGGCATGGCTCATGGTGCCAGTGCTCATGGTAACATTGCTCATGGTGGCAGTATCCATGGTGACAGTACCCATGTTGACAGTGATAATGTTTACAGTGCTCACGGTGATAGTGCGCATGGTGACAGTGCATTTGTTGAAGGTGCTCATGGTGAGACTGCGCACTTTGGAAGTGCCCACGGAGACAGTGCCAATGGTGACAGTGACCATAGTGACGGTGCCCATGGTGACATTACTCACGGTGACAGTACCAATGGTTGAAGTACCCATGTTGATAGTGCCCATGGTGACAATGCTCATGGTCACAGTGCCGAGGGTGACAGTTCCCATGGTCACAGTGCACATAGTGATATTAGGGTGATAGTGCTCATAGTTTTAGTGCTCATGGTTACGTTACACATGGTGACAATGTTCATGGTGGTAGTGACCTTGGTGACAGTGTACATGGTTACAGTGCCCATGGTGACAGTGTTAACGATTACATTGCTCATTTTGGCAGTGCCCATGGTGATACTGCCCATGGTGACAGTGCTCATGGTGATATTGCCCATGGTGAGAGTCTTTATGGTGAGGGAGCTCATGGTGAGAGTGCGCACATTGGCAGTACCCATGGGTACCTGACTCATGGTGACGGTGCCAAAGGAAGCAATACCCACTGTGACAGTGCCCATGCTGACAGTGCTCATGGTGACATTGCCCAGGGTGACACTTCGCATGGTGACAGTGCAAGTACTGATAGTGCTCACAGTTATAGTGCCCATAGTGACAGTGATTAGGGTGATAGTGCTCATGGTGACCATGCCCATGGTCACAAAACCCATAGATGCAAAACTCATGGTGAAAGTGCCCACGGTGACAGGACTCATGGTTACATTTGTCATACTGACAGTGCTCGTGGTGGCATTGCCCAAGATGGCATTCCTCGTGGTGACACTGCACCTGGAGACACTGCATATATGGCAGTTACCATTCTAACAGTGCACATTGTGGCAAAAAG
>NW_006785026.1:0-248 GCF_000442215.2 Lipotes vexillifer
ATGAAATTAGAACACTCCCTAACACCATACACAAAAATAAACTCAAAATGGAATAAAGACCTACATGTAAGGCCAGACAATGTAAAACTCTTAGAGGAAAACATAGACTGAACACTCTATGGCATAAATCACAGCAAGATCCTTTTTTACCCACCTCCTAGAGAAATGAAAATAAATAAATAAATAAATGGGACCTAATGAAACTTCAAAGCTTTAGCACAGCAAAGGAAACCATAAACAAGACAAAA
>NW_006785030.1:0-202 GCF_000442215.2 Lipotes vexillifer
GTCTGTGTCTTTTGGTTGGAGCATTTAATCCATTTACATTTAAGGTAATTATTGATATGTATGATCTCATTACCATTTTCTTAATTGTTTTGGGTTTGTTATTGTAAGTTTTTTCCTTCTGTTGTGTTTCCTGCCTAGTGGAGTTCCTTTAGCATTTGTTGTAAAGCTGGTTTGGTGGTGCTGAATTCTCTTAGCTTTTGCT
>NW_006785031.1:0-1066 GCF_000442215.2 Lipotes vexillifer
TGGTTTAGGGTACAGGTTAGGGTATGACAAAGGTTTAGGGTTAGCGTACGTGTTAGGGCACGGTTTACTGTTAGCATATGGGTTAAGATTAGGACGTGGGTTTGGGTAAGGCTACGGGTAAGGGTTAGCATTAGGGTTAGGGTTAGGTTTAGGGTTAGGGAAAGGGGACGGCTTAGGGTACAGGTAAGTGTTTAGGCTTAGCGTACGTGTTAGGGCACGGGTTAGTGTTAGCGTACGGGTTAGGATTAGGTCACAGGTTAGGGTAAGGCTTCGGGTAAGCGTTAGCTTTAGAGTTAGGATTAGGTTTAGGGTCAGGGAACGGGGATGGATTAGGGTACATGTTAGGTTACGACAACGGTTTAGGGTTAGCGTATGTGTTAGGGCATGGTTTAGTGTTAGCGTACGGCTTAGGATTAGGGCACGGGTTAGTGTAAGAATTTGGGTAAGGGTTAGAGTTAGGGTTAGGATTAGGGTTAGGGAACGGGGATGGTTTAGGGTACAGGTTTGTGTATGACAACGTTTTAGAGTTAGCGTACGTGTTAGGTCATGGGTTAGTGTTAGTGTACTGGTTAGGATTAGGGCACAGGTTACGTTAAGGCTTCGGTTAAGGGTTAGTGTTAGGGGTAGGGTTAGTGTTTGGAAATGTGTACGGTTTAGGCTACAGGTTAGGGTATGACAACGCTTTATGGTTAGCGTATGTGTTAGGGCAGGGTTAGTGTTAGTATATGGGTTAGGACTCGGGCACGGTTTAGGATAAGGCTTCAGGAAAGTGTTAGGGTTAGGGTTAGATTAGGGTTACGGTTAGGATACGGGGCCGGTTTATGGTACAGTTTATGGGACACCAACATTATAGTGTTTGTGTATGTGTTAGGGCATGGGATAGTGTTAGTGTACTGGTTAGGATTAGGGCATGGGTCAGGGTTAGGATTAGGGTTAGGTTAAGGGGTAGAGTTAGGGAACAGGGACTGCTTAAGTTACAGTTTAGGGTACGACAAACTTTTATGGTTAGCATACGTGTTAGGCCACGGGTTAGTTTTAGTGTATGGCTTAGGATTAGGTCACGTGT
>NW_006785033.1:0-223 GCF_000442215.2 Lipotes vexillifer
TTATTCTACTTTGTCTTTGAATTTGACTTATCTGGATACTTCATACTAGTGGAATCATAGAACGTTTGTCCTTTTTGGGTCTGGCTGGTTTCACTTAGCATAATGACTTCAAGGTTCATGCACATTGTATCATGTGTGAGAATTACCTTAGTTTTAAAGGTTGAATCATATTCCATTACGTATATAGAACACTGTACTTATCCATTAATCTGTTAAAGGATGT
>NW_006785034.1:0-212 GCF_000442215.2 Lipotes vexillifer
GCGTCCCCTGCATCGGCAGGCGGACTCTCAACCACTGCGCCACCAGGGAAGCCCCTATTTATTACTTTTTAATTGAAGTATAGTTGATTCAATGTCATGTTAGTTTCAGGTGGATATCACATGATTCAGTTATATGTATATTTATATCTATTCTTTTTCAGATCCTTTTCCCATATAGGTTATTACAAAATATTGAGTAGAGTTCCCTGTGC
>NW_006785036.1:0-1984 GCF_000442215.2 Lipotes vexillifer
AACCCGTGTCCTCTGCATCAGCAGGCAGACTCTCAACCACTGCGCCACCAGGGAAGCCCTACTCAGCATTCTAAATTAAAATCATGAAACAACTACAACAAAAAGGTTATCAACTTTAAAATATAAACTTTAGTTTAAGGAAGTCTTATGAAAAGAGTCTGTTTGGCTTTCAAAGTAAGCTTTAAGGAAGTCTTATGAAAAGAGTCTGTTTGGCTTTCAAAGTAAGCTTTCAACTTTTACTATTTATTTGTTTTTACCTTTAGTTAAAAAGTCATCAAACACAGCATATATCATTGGCATTGATGAGAGTTAGAGGGGATTTAAAAGCGTGAGATCTGCCTACCCTCCAGCAGGATGTGAAGTTTGGCCAGAGGAAGGAAGTGTCGAGAAGGCTGCTCAGAGCCGAGAAGCAGGGGCCTGACAGTCTCAAGGAGGGAGTCTGATTTTTCTAGGCAGGTTGATTTAGAGCCCAGGGGATATATAGGTAGATGCATCCCACAGTCTAAGTAGAGCTTGGGAGGTGAGCCTGAGAGCGGTGGTCTGTACAGAAGAGCTAAGAGTTGAAGCCTGGGGGCACTGTGCTACCAGGGAGATCCCTCTCTTCCACGGTTCTGATAAACGGAGGTCTCACAGGCTCCCCTGCACATAGAACTTGCTCTCTCCTTAAGAAAACGTTTCTGTCCTTTTCCGAAGGTCTTGGCCAGGATCTGTTCTCGGTACACTTCTCTTCACCTTTCATGGTCTCCCCAAGTGACCTCGGTTGTGCCCAGAGCTTTTATCACTTACACTGGTGACTCTTTAATCGATGTCCTGAAGCTGTAATGTTTCCAGGAGGGCCAGGCTAATACAGCCACCAGAATGCCCAACGCCCCGCAGACTCAGCATGCCTGCAGGGACCCATCCATTATCTGGGTTTCAAAACTGCTCTCCCACCTCTGCGCCTGATCCCAGTTCCTGGCACTACCAGCTGTCACTAACATAGGCCGAAAACCTGGGAGTTTTCTCATTTAGTTTGTAACTCAGTCCTACTGACTGTCCATGAAAGTTCCAAATACCACCCTCTTACCTTGGTCCACACCGACACAGTCTTAGAGTTTGGTATTTTCCGAGATAATTTAAGGTGAGTTGTATGGCTCCAGTGATCCTGTCTCTAGTCATCCAGTCACTTCTGCCGCCTTCACTTCAGTCCTCTCAGTCTTGTCTCTCACCACCAGAGTGATGTTTCCAAACAACGAGCCTGTTATAGGTGATTCCTCGTGCACAGTGATTTAGCACTCGCACGCCTGCCTGCTTCCATCTGGCTGCCTTTCCCCCTCACCTTTCATTGAGTCCTAGCAGACAGGAGTCTTTATCTTGTGCCTGGGGCGTGCTTCCTGCCTTCCTTCTCCTCACCTGGCGAATCTACCTGATTCTTCAAAGCCCAGTGGGAAAGGCCCCCTTCTCCGTGGTGTTTGCTCTGCCCCTGCCCTAGGCCTCCCTCCCTCTGTCCTCAGGGTCAGGGGACTTCATTATGTACTGCTATGCATTATAAGACATGGGCTGCTTATTTTCATTCTAGTATATAGAGGCGTGAGCTATGGGAGCGTATTTTTTCAGGTACCTTTTGGTATACTTAGCTGAGTCTGAAAGTCCCTTTGATAATCAAAAGCTGCTTTCTTATTTTTCATAGTTGGTTTTAAGTAGCTGTCATCTCATATAGAGTGATAAGCAGTGTCATCTACAGTTGCATGAGATAAAGTAAAACAGGGTCTGATCAAAGTCATTTCTTAGGACCTCAATAGAATCACACTTTATATTGTTTTTTTACTCATCTGATACGAAAAAAAGATCTCTTGGCTGGAAGTGTATCTCTAAAGTATATGGTGTTAACTTTTTTTTTTTTTTTGCGGTACGCGGGCCTCTCACTGTTGCGGACTCTCCGGTCACGGAGCACAGGCTCCGGACGCGCAGGCTCAGCGGCCATGGCTCACGGGCCCAGCTGCTC
>NW_006785037.1:0-6931 GCF_000442215.2 Lipotes vexillifer
ATTAAAGATCTAAATGTAAGGCCAGACACTATCAAACTCTTAGAGGAAAACATAGGCAGAACAGTCTATCACATAAATCACAGCAAGATCCTTCTTAACCCACCTCCTAGAGAAATGGAACTAAAAACAAAAATAGGGCTTCCCTGGTGGCGCAGTGGTTGAGCATCTGCCTGCCGATGCAGGAGATGCGGGTTTGTGCCCCGGTCCGGGAAGATCCCATGTGCTGCGGAGTGGCTGGGCCCGTGAGCCATGGCCACTGAGCCTGCGCGTCCGGAGCCTGTGCTCCGCAACGGGAGAGGCCACAACGGTGAGAGGCCCGCGTACAGCAAATAAAATAATGAACAAAAATAAATAAATGGGACCTATTGAAACTTCAAAGCTTTTGCACAGCAAAGGAAACCATAAACAAGACCAAAAGACAACCCTCAGAATGGGAGAAAATATTTGCAAATGAAGCAACTGACAAAGGATTAACCTCCAAAATTTACAAGCAGCTCATGCAGCTCAATAACAAAAAACCAAACAGCCCAATCCAAAATGGGCAGAAGACCTAAATAGACATTTCTCCAAAGAAGATATACAGACTGCCAACAAACACATGAAAGAGTGCTCAACATCATTAATCATTAGAGAAATGCAAATCAAAACTACAATGAGATATCATCTCACACCAGTCAGAATGGCCATCATCAAAAAATCTAGAAACAATAAATGCTGGAGAGGGTGTGGAGAAAAGGGAACACTCTTGCACTGCTGGTGGGAATGTGAATTGGTTCAGCCACTATGGAGAACAGTATGGAGGTTCCTTAAAAAACTACAAATAGAACTACCATATGACCCAGCAATCCCACTACTAGGTATATACCCTGAGGAAACCAGAATTCAGAAAGAGTCATGTACCAAAATGTTCATTGCAGCTCTATTTACAATAGCCCGGAGATGGAAACAACCTAAGTGCCCGTCGTCGGATGAATGGATAAAGAAGATGTGGCACATATATACAATGGAATATTACTCAGCCATAAAAAGAAACGAAATTGAGCTATTTGTAATGAGGTGGATAGATCTAGAGTCTGTCATACAGAGTGAAGTAAGTCAGAAAGAGAAGGACAAATACCGTATGCTAACACATATATATGGAATTTAAGAAAAAAAAAATGTTATGAAGAACCTAGGGGTAAAACAGGAATAAAGACAGAGACCTACTGGAGAACAGACTTGAGGATATGGGGAGGGGGAAGGGTGAGGTGTGTTAGGGCGAGAGAGAGACATGGACATATATATACTAGGGAGGGAGGGAGACGAAGAGGGAAGAGATATGGGAACATATGTATATGTATAACTGATTCACTTTGTTATAAAGCAGAAACTAACACACCATTGTAGAGCAATTATACCCCAATAAAGATGTTTAAAAAAAAAAAAAAACTACAAATAGAACTACCATATGACCCAGCAATCCCACTACTGGGCATATACCCTGAGAAAACCATAATTCAAAAAGAGTCATGTACCAGAATGTTCACTGCAGCTCTATTTACAATAGCCAGGACATGGAAGCACCCTAAGCGTCATCATCAGATGAATGGATAAAGAAGACGTGGCACACATATACAATGGAATATTACTCAGCAACAAAAAGAAACGAAACTGAGTTATTTGTGGTGAGGTGGATGGACCTTGAGTCTGTCATACAGAGTGAAGTAAGTCAGAAAGAGAAAAACAAATACCGTATGCTAACACATATATATGGAACGTTAAAAAAAAAAAAAGAAAGAAAGAAAATGGTCAGAAGAACCTAGGGGCAAGACAGGAATAAAGATGCAGACCTACTAGAGAATGGACTTGAGGATACGGGGAGGGGGAAGGGTAAGCTGGGACGAAGTGAGAGAGTGGCATGGACATAGATACACTACCAAAGGTAAAATAGATAGCTAGTGGGAAGCAGCTGCATAGCACAGGGAGATCAGCTCGGTGCTTTGTGACCACCTAGAGGGGTGGGATAGGGAGGGTGGGTGGAAGATGCAAGAGGGAAGGGACATGGGGATATATGTATATGTATAACTGATTCACTTTGTTACAAAGCAGAAACTGACACACCATTTTAAAGCAATTATACTCTAATAAAGATGTTAATTTTAAAAGAAGATTAACTGGGAAAAATCATAAAGTGCCTTCCATTATCATCAGCAAACCCCCCCTTCACTTAGTATGTTATTCAGCAATAAATATTTCAAACTAGGAAAATAAAAGATATGAAATAGCTCACTCAGGAAGCAGGAGTATAAATGAGCTAAGAAATGTAGTGAGACTGCCAGGCAGCAATAGAGACACACTTCAGGTTAGTGGCCATAAATTGGAAAGGGCTCCAGTCAGCATAATCATGAGCTTTACCAGCCATGCTCAGTTGAACAGACACAGATTCAGTGGAGACTTGGATTTAAACAGGGTTTTGCCAAGAGAATATGATGAAGGGAGAAAAAGGAAGGAAATTAAGAGTAGATATGAGGGGGCTTCCCTGGTGGCGCAGTGGTTGAGAGTCCGCCTGCCGATGCAGGGGACGCGGGTTCGTGCCCCGGTCTGGGAAGATCCCACATGCCGCAGAGCGGCTGGGCCCGTGAGCCATGGCTGCTGAGCCTGCGCGTCCGGAGCCTGTGCTCCGCAGCGGGAGAGGCCGAGGCGGTGAGAGGCCCGCGCAAAAAGAAAATAATAATAGAGTAAGTATGAGGGAGTAATGTCATTTGGACCATGAAATCCAAGTATGGTAAGGGGGGAGGTGAGGACATGAAGAGCCTGTGAGAGACGGTGAAAACTGGGAGGATCGATGGACTGTTGGCGCCAGTGATGCTGAAGAAGTTGTGTCGCTGGGAACTGCAGAGAGCACATCAGAGTGGTTTGCTTAAAACTGGGATGTACACATGGCAGTCATTGGTAATGGTGAGGTCTAGGGTGTGGCCAGCATGTAGAGGCCGAGACAGGGTGGAGGACAAGATCATTGCAGGAGAGGAAGCCGACCAACTGAGAGGTGAGGGTCCTGGAATAGTTATTTATTCAGATGTTGAAAACCCCAAGACATAGTGAATGCTTCCAGTCCTCAGAGAAAGCATGATATTGAACATGCTTTAAGGAATGAGGAACAGAGGGAGGTAGGGTTGGAAGATGTCTGCCCCGGGAGAAATAGGGGTTACAAACTGATTGAAATGCAAAGCTAGGGATTTCAGGGAGACGATAAGGAGAATGATCTGGACATGGCGAGAAGCATCAGGAGGAGATGGAACCCATCTCCAGGCTCCGTGGTGTGAAGAGTACATACCAAAGGAAGCAGCCACCACATGAGAGGGAGGCAGGGGAGCCAGAGTTCAGTTGTGAGAGCAAGATAGCAAAGGGAGACTTCAGAGAAGAGGATGGAGAAAGAAGGTTGATGACTGACCTTGAGTTCCAGAGGGCACAGTAAAGCGGATTGGAAAATTTGGGGAGCGGGAGTAGGGAGTTGAGGTCAGAGAAGGGGGTGCACAGAGCCTTACAGGCATTAATGTCCTGGGGAATGAGTGGTGAGCTGAGATAACTAACCCCAGGAGTAGTCATCCTGCTGGTTTCAAGGCAGGGAGAGGTGCTAACGCTGTGAGAGTTGCAGGGAAGGAAGTGGAAGGGGCGTTTACAGAGTTCTCAGGATCCTACTTCCCTCTTGCCTAAAGAGGTGGAGACCACCGGGAGGGGGAGTCCTCCCTGCCACGTGTGCATTTCATCACTCATTGGGTGGGGAGATTATGGATGATTTAAGCGTCCTTCTTTTTGCTCATTTGATTCTATCGTAAAAGTGTAAAAGTTCTTATCCCCATTTGGGATAAGAACATTTTTTCTAATTCCAGAAACCTCCAATTCTTTCACCTACTGTGTGACTTTGAATTAGTCACTGTTTAAAATGTAGAGATTGTCTCCACTTGTTCACAATTTCGTAAATCAACTGCACTTCAGTTTAAAAAATGAGAACAGAAGATTAAAGTATTTCCAACATATACAAATATAGGCGCATGTCCTATCGCTCACATAGCAAAGGCTCTCCCACACATGTGTAAATCTACATTCCAGAATCATTACCAATTGGCCTAGAATCTAGTCTTTCCCTGCTGTTACTAAAATAGTTAACCCCTAGGAATTACACTGCTCTAACTACTTTCTAAGTGTTCTATTTCTGTGTATTAATTCATGAAAGTCAAGACAATTAATTCTGAAGAAAGAGCAGAGAAAACAAGCAGAGGGAGCCACTGTTTTAATTAAATCAACCTTAGGAAGGAGAGTGTGCCAACTCTCCCACCTATTTCCAGACACTGGAAGGAGTTCATTTGTGAGAAGCCAACAAAAGTCAACCCAAATTATTTTTAAAGCATTATGAGGTAGATTATTACAAATACCAGGAGAAGCTATTCACACAGACCCAGCCCCTGATAAAGCCAAAGACAGAGCACTTCCTTCTTGGCTAATGACAAAAAGGTACATTATGTCATCCTGTCCTCTTGTAAATTCCTTCCCACCAAGAGAGCCCTGTCAACACTCCCATAAAATCCATTTCTGTATAACCAACAGACTATTCGACTCTCCAGATTGCAAGAGAGACTTCTAAATGGGTCTTTTAGAATAAAATGTGTTTCCTGAAGAAGAAATTGGAATGGCCATTTGGAGCACTGAAAGTCTGTATTTATCCAAGGAACAGGAACTTCTTGTAGAATTACTTTCCCCTGAAATATACAATCTTGCTGTTACAATTTTTTTAAAAAGAGAGAAAGAAAACCCTCTCAGTTCAGTATTTACTAGCCTGTCGGAGCATTTTTAGCAATGATAGCAATGAGGCCTCAGCCTGTACTGGCTGTCAGTGCTCCAACCATAGTGCCAGGCTGTATGCCAGCTTTTAAAAGGCCAACCTGACTTTAGTCCAATTCCTTTCTGACCCAAAGCCCATTAACCTGGACTCCTTGTCAGGTCTGTTTGTGCCTTACATCTAGTTTTAAAGGAGAGGTCATTCTGGGTCAAGAGATGATTTCTAATATTTCCTCTTTTAAGTTGTCTAACATTCACAGACTGTTGTAATTAGACAGCAGGAAGATCACTGGGGACAGGATAGCTGCCCATCTGTGTAATGAGATTTGGATGCTCAGCTTTACTGAACTGTGGATTCTAGCCCCCATCCAGTTGGCCAGAGGTTATTTCCACAATATTTTTCTATTTTCTTCTTCAGTTAAATTTAAAACTATGAAAGGAAGGGGGCCCCAAATCCTTCCTCAGGAGCAAAAGTGATGCAGATCTTATCGGGAAGACTTTTTCCGGGCCCAACTTAAGTTTTTGTTGGCTCAGCATTAGTGCATTTTTTCCTAAATCTTTCCTCTTGGAGCTCAGTAGACTGTTTAGCCCAGCCCTGCTATTTGTGTTTCAAATGCTTGCAGATGGTTTATATACTCCCTCCTCATCCCTGTTTAGCTGCACTGTAACATACCTAACTGTTTCATTTCTTAATCTCCCTGACCCCTACCCTGTCCATGCATGATAAATCAGTCCTCAAATAATTGTGGCTTCTGAATTTCCTATTATTTTTCAACATTTTCCTAGCATTTGGTGAAGTGCAATTGTACTGGCTTGCTATTGCTGTGTAACAAATAACCACAATATCTTAGTGTTTACCATTAACCATTTGTTCAACTTATACATCTGTGGGTTGTCTGGGCCCAGCAAGCCTGTCTGACTGGGATGGTTCATCTGAGTTGGCTCTGCTGCACATGTCTTCTGTCATCCTCCTAGGGCCAGAGGGCTAATTTAGACGTGTTCACCTCACAACAATGGTAGAATACAAAAAGGAGAGTGGAAATACACAAGGCCTCTTTAAAAAGAAGTGACACACCATCACTTCCACCTTTTTCTATTGATCAAATCAAATCACGTGGCCCAACGCAAAATCAAGTGACAGGGAAATATGCTCCATTTCTTTAGCAGGGGAACTTCAAAGTCACATGTCAAATGGCATGGATACAGGAAAAGGTGAAGAAGTAGGGCTAAAAAGTCACAATGGCCAGCTCATCTGAGCCATAACACAAGCTTCAATTTAAGATCTGATATCTTTCATTGTTCCCTTTGAGTACCACCAAATACCTGCACAGCACTGTTGATGCACATCAGAGATCATGAAGCCTTCAAGGGCTTATAGAACTTGATTTACAAAGTGCCTGGCAGAATAGAGATGGAACTTGTTTAGGAGGGGATCATTAAGTCCCTCCAGAACCAGATCAGGATGATTATTGGAGACCTGAAGAACAATTAGTGTCATTCCAAACTCAGGTGATGAAATAACAATGACAGGCAGTTTTTGTTGAGCATCTACTATGTTCTAATCCATCTGTATCTAGCCTTTTATTGATGGCATCACCACAAGGCTGCAAGGTATTATTGTCACCACTTTCAGAGAAGGAAACTGACTAAAAGATCAAGGAACTTGACCAATATTACACTGAATTTTTAATCTGAATCAAAATTTTTTAAACTGAAAAGTTTAGTTTCAAACTCATATTGGTCCTAATCCCAATAATCTATATTCTATTCAGTAACTCCAATGAAATGAGGTTTAAGAATTCTGGGTTTCCCTGGTGGTGCAGTGGTTGAGAATCTGCCTGCCAATGTAGGGGACACGGGTTCCAGCCCTGGTCTGGGAAGATCCCACATGCCACGGAGCAACTGGGCCCGTGAGCCACAATTACTGAGCCTGTGCGTCTGGAGCCTGTGCTCCGCAACAAGAGGGGCCGCGATAGTGAGAGGCCCGGGCACTGCGATGAAGAGTGGCCCCCACTTGCCACAACTAGAGAAAGCCCTCACACAGAAACGAAGACCCAACACAGCCATAAATAAATAAATTTAAATCATATGGGCTTCTAAGAAGACCTCTGCTTAA
>NW_006785037.1:7045-15219 GCF_000442215.2 Lipotes vexillifer
CCGTGAGCCATGGCCACTGAGCCTGCGCATCCGGAGCCTGTGCTCCGCAACGGGAGAGGTCACAACAGTGAAAGGCCCGCGTACTACAAAAAAAAAAAAAAAAAAAAAAAATTTTCTTACTTTCTGTAATATATACAGACAGACAGACAGACAAACTCACCATATAATTATATGAGGGGAAAAATCTCCAAGAAATGTAGTTAAATGAAAAAAGCAAAATGCAGAACAGATTACATAAGATACATATGCATAAACATATCTTTGGTGTTTAAAAAAGGCAGTGGAGCAAAGGTAGGTAGGAAGAAAATAAAAGTCTGTGTATGTATTTGCTTATCTATTCATGAGGAAACTCTAGAACAATACACGAGAAACCAAGGACAGTGGTTACCTATGAGGAAGTGGACCAGGGACAAGAATGGGGCAGGCAGAATTTCATGGCAAATCCATTGATACTTTCTGATTTTTTGAATAATGTGAATGTTAAAGCTATTCATAAAATTAAATTTCAAGAGAAATAAATAAATATTTGGCCAAGGTAGGGTGGAAGATAGGGCAGAAAGATGAGATAAGGCTTTGAGAAGTTTTGACTACAAAGCTCCATTGAAAGGGCAGAAGATTAGAAGGGCATTTAGAAATCCAAATGGCCCTCCACCCACTATCAGACTATTATTTGAACAAGAAAATGTATCACATAGACAACCCCATCTAGAACAGTGCTAAGGGGACAGTGACCTAGAGCTTTTAAAGGGAGATTCGATGTCATCCCTCTGTACTAGATGTAGACCAGTCCTCAAACTGTAGAGCCATTTAATCTGCAGCCTTGAATACCTCTCCGGCGTACTGTGGCAGATTCTCAGTTCTCTTTCTTCCTCCTATAGTATTCTTTTTGCTGCTGTTCCTGTTTGAATTTTCTTTTTATTTTTTATCAGTTCCTTATAGCTCCTTGTTACCAATGCATTTGAAGTATATCTCTTGAATCAGTGATTGTTTTTACCATTTACAGGTTATTGTTAAACGTCTATTTAGTGTGGAGTTTGGCTATAAAGTGGACATTCTTTTTTTTTTTTTTTTTTTTTTTTTGCGGTACGCGGGCCTCTCACTGTTGTGGCCTCTCCCGTTGCGGAGCACAGGCTCCGGATGCGCAGGCTCAGCAGCCATGGCTCACAGGCCCAGCCGCTCCGCGGCATGTGGGATCTCTCCGGACTGGGGCACAAACCCACGTCCCCTGCATTGGCAGGCGGACTCTCAACCACTGCGCCACCAGGGAAGCCTAAAAGTGGACATTCTTAATGCAATATAACTTGTGTAAATAAATGTGTTTTTGTCTCAAAGCAGTCACTTCAGGAGGTTATACCCATAAAAATTTAGGCGGTTATACTCATATAACTCCATTTCCTTTGTCATCAAGTTAGGAACATGATGATACTGACTCTTGCCAAGTTCACCCTTTAAAACTTAGATCAGAAGTGATCTCCCTCTGACAGTTTTTCTGGCATACTCAGGTGTTCATTCTTTATAATCCCATAGTTCTCAATCATAGCAGAGTATATTTTCCAAAAATGGTTGCAACAGTATCTCCCGTCCACATGCTATTCTTCAATAACTTTGAAATTTCTTCCATCAAGAAATGGTCCATATTCCTTCTCCCTGAATCTGAGAAGGCTTGTGACTAGAGTAGAAGAGATGTTATGTGACTCACAGAGCTAATTCTTTAAAATGTTACAGTTTCTTCTTGATTCTCTTTAGAATTTACTCTTGGAGCATAGCCATGAAGCCCAAGCAGTCACAGGGAAAGGCCATGTGTAGGTGGTCAGTTGACAAGTGCAGCTAAGATCCCAGACGACAGCCAGCATCAAATACTAGACATACGAGTGAACGAGCTTTCAGAGGATGCTACCCTCAGCCGTCAAGACGTTCCAAGTGACATTTACTGTCTCAGTTCCAAACTTTCATGAAACTGAGACAAGAGATCTATGCCTGCTCAGAATTCCTGACCCACATAACAAAATGTTTGCTGTTTTATGCCACTCAGTTTAGGATGATTTGTAGTGCAGCAATAGTATCTGAAATAGATTTCGATACCTGGAAGTGGGGTGCTGCCAAAATAAAACCTAAAACATATAGCATTGACTTTGGCACTGGTTGGTTGGTGAAAACCTATAAGTCTTTGAGGAGGTTATCGGTGAGGGATTAAAGGAACCGTTTTTAAAATGTTATTGGAAACTGGAAGAAAGGGGACCCTTCTTATGCAGATAGAAAGTTTAGCAACATTGTCACTTATAGTAATGTGGAAACTGGGAATTATATCTAATAAACTCAATCATCTGGGTTAGGAGATTTCTAGGCAGAATTTTTTTTAATTTTTATTTTATATTGGAGTAGAGTTGATTAACAATGCTGTGTTTCAGGTATACAGAAAAGTGATTCCGTTATACATGTACATGTATCTATTCTTTTTCAAATTCTTTTCCCATTTAGGTTACTATAGAGTACTGAGCAGAGTTTCCTGTGCTGTGCAGTAGGTCCTTGTTGGTTATCTGTTTTTTTTACAAATGAGTGGTTTTGTTTATTACAACAAAGAGATAGAAATTTTCAGAGCAAGAAAAATGGTATAACTTTTCTCCTTCTAAGTATACACCAGAGATATTACTTAGCACAAGAACACCCATCCTGCCAGAACATGTCTTCAATATACTAAGGACTGACATAAAAACAGCAAGCACCTAGGTGTATCAACATGATAAGTATAAATGCATTCAAATATACACCATTAAGATTAATGTGAAAATATAATAGCAATATTAACAGTAAATAATATTTTCAATATTACTAATAATTACTAATTAAATATTTATTGGGGGCCTAATTTCTCTGAATACTTTTATATATATTTTACTAGCCTTTTCAACTCTACTAGTAGGCAGGGATAATTAGTTTCATATGACAATTGAGAAAACACCATCAGGTTTTTTAAAAAATTTTATTGGAGTATAGTTAAGTTACAATGTGGTATTAGTTTCAGGTGTACAGCAAAGTGAATCCGTTATACATAAACATATATCCACTCTTTTTTAGATTCTTTTCCCATATAGGCCATTACAGAGTACTGAGTAAGAGTTCCTTGTGCTATACAGTAGGTCCTATTAGTTATCTATTTTAAATATAGCAGTGCCTACATGTCAATACCAAATTCCCAACCTATCCCTCTCTCCCCCACTTTTCCCCAGTAACATAAGTTCATTCTCTAAGTCTGTGAGTCTGTTTCTGTTTTGTAGATAAGTTCACTTGTATCATTTTTTTTAGCTTCCACATATAAGCAATATCATATGATATTTGTCTTTCTCTGCCTGAGTTACTTCACTTAGTATGGTAATCTCCAGGTCCATCCATGTTGCTGCAAATGGCATTATTTCATTATTTTTAATGGCTGAGTAATATTCCACTGCATATATGTACTACATGTTTTTTATCCATTCATCTGTCGATGGACATTTAGGTTGCTTCCATGTCTTGGCTATTGTAAACAGCGCTGCAATAAATATTGAGGTACATGTATCCTTTTGATCCATGGTTTTCTCCAGATTTATGCCCAGGAGTGGGACTGCTGGATCATATAGTAGTTCTATTTTTAGTTTCTTAAGTAACCTCCATACTGTCCTCCATAGTGGCTGTACCAATTTACATTCCTACCAACAGTGTAAGAGGGTTCCCTTTTCTCTACACCCTCTCCAACATTTATTGTTTGTAGACTTTTTGATGATGACTATTCTGACTGGTGTGAGCTGATATCTTATTGTAGTTTTGATTTGCATTTCTTTGATAATTAAAGATGTTGAGCATCTTTTTATGTATCTCTTGGCCATCTGTATGTCTTCTTTGGAGAAACGTCTATCTAGGTCTTCTCCCCATTTTTTGATTGGGTTATTTGTTTTTTTGATATTGAGCCACATGAGCTGTTTGTAAATTTTGGAGATTAATCCCTTTTCAGTCGTATCATTTGCAACTCCCATTCTGTGAGTTATCTTTTCATTTGGTTTATGGTTTTCTTTGCTGTGCAAAAGCTTTTGAGTTTAATTAGGCCCCATTTGTTTATTTTTGTCTTTATTTCTATTACCCTAGCAGACAGATCAAAAAAGATATTGTTGTGGTTTATGTTATCTAGGCAGACTATTGAAAATGGCACTTGGATTCTTCTTGCTTGCAATGACAAAATGTGAGAAAATAAGAATGAAATGTTAAATATAAAGGAGCAAGACTTACTACGTTCAAATATAAAATGTTTCTCATTCCCAGCCTCTCCAGCAGCAAACAACACTTAAATTAAGAAAGGACCTCAGGCCAAAGATCAAATCCAGGGTGAGACTCTAAAATCCTTTGTTCAATCCTCATAGAATATTTCAAACAGGCAACAGGACTTCTAAGGATCTTAAAGACATACTTCACAGATTCTCTCTGTTAAACAATATGGCTCCTAAGAACCATAAGGACATGGTCCCACATTAGCCTCCAGGGGAGCCTGAGGGGGGCGTGGCTTATCTCAGAGTTTCATGGGTATGGCTTTTGTCTAATAGAGTAAATAGAGACACAGGAAACTTGCAAAATCTTTTAAAGAAGTATATCAGATTTGACTTAAGAGGACAGAGACAGGAGGCCTTTGATTTTTGACCTACTATAGGTGGCAAATCAGCTAGAAAAACTACTCAGTGACAAACACCAGCAGTTTCTTATAGAAAAGGAAGGATAACTCAGATGGTCAAGGAACTGACAACAAGTGCCAGGTAAATTTCAAAATTGCTAAGGACCAGTAACTGCTCTGTGCTACACATTTTCCCTTTTTCAAATGGGAGTGCTATAACAGCTAGCTAATTCTTGTCCCACAAATGTGTATCAGATGGGAGGGAGGAGGGTCGATAACTTCTCTCTGGCCTTCAGAGAAACTCCATCAGAGGCACTGAACAAAAGAGCTTCATCCACACTGGACCTGATTTAAATAATGAGATCCTGGACTTCAAGCTGATGCCACATTGGGATGAGGCCTGGAATTCTTGGAGAAGGGGATGAGTGTATTTTGCAAGTGGGAGGAATGTGAACTATTGTGGTCAGAGGGTGGATTGTGGCAGACTATATTTTCTAATCCCACATGTTCTTACAATATGACTTTGATACCCCTCCCATTGAGAATGTTGTTATGTTCCCTCCCCTTAAATATAGGGTGGGAGTGGAGCTTATAAATGACACTGTGTGACTTCCGAAGCTAGGTTATAAAAAGCTGTGCAGCTGCAGCCTGATTCTCTTTGGGATGGTTGCTCTTGAAACCGAGACACCATGCTGTAAGGAAATTCAAGCAGTCACTTGGAGAGGCCACATGTGGGTGTTTTGGCTAAGAGCCCCAGCTGAGGTCCCAGCAGACAGCCAACATCAACCACGGGACATGTAAGTTAGCCTTCCAGCCCCCAGCTATTGAGTTTTCCCAGCCTTTCAGTCTGTCCACTTGAGGCCCAGACACCATGGAGCAAAGGTGAGCTATTGCTGCTGTACCCTTTTACAGACTCCTGATGCACAAAAATCCATGAGCATAATAAAATCATTGTTGTTTTATGTCACCAAGATTGAAATGGTAAGTTACACAGTAATAAAACCAGAACACCTATGAGGTCACTGCCAAGTGCAGTAATCAAGCCTTGGACTCAGGAGATACACTTAGATTTCAGTACCAGGATCATCCTTTGCCAGCTGTCTAACTGTGGGCAAGTCCCCTAGATAATTATTACTGCTTCATGGGTTGATTATAAGGATTTAATGGGATAACACACATAAAGTACAAGGTAAAGTATGTGACACCTACTAACACTCACTAAATGTCTGTCAGCTGTGATTACTCTTCATCCATGTCTTCATCACTGCACTTACTGTTGAAATTATCCATTTATTTGTCTTTCTCTCCTACTAGGCCATAAGCTTCAGGACACTAGAAACTTTATCTTGTTTATCACGTAGGTTAGTGCCTAGCTCAGCTGGCTTAGTAGATTATTTAAAATCTCAAATAATAGAAGGTGCCCAAAAGCATTTGTAAGTGGTGTTACAAAAGTGTGCAGTATAATTATATCTGATTAACTTCAGTTTCAATTCATATCCTCAGAGCACTTAATATGTGGTCAAGCATTTTCATATGTATTGTCAGAAGTCATCTTCTTAGCAATTTTATTTTCGTTTTATAAGTGAAGAAACTGAGACTCAAGTGAGTTAAGGACTAGCTCAACATCAACAATGGGAGTTCAAGTTCATCCATGCTGACCCTGCACTCCCAGCACTTCCTCAGACACCACAGCTGACACTGCTGAACTCTCTCATCCTCCTCTACCAGGACCCTGCCCTTCAAATTTCTCCATCATGGACAAATTTCCATCCTTGGAAATGTCAAAAATCAGATAAAGATCACACAAGTAAATAAAGAGGATATCTATTTTTTTATTCCAAAACCAGACATTACAATATAGTAATAAGACTGGTTTTCTTGAAAGTTCTAGAAACTCTTCCAAAATAAAAGAACAATGTTTTTAACAAATTCAGGATTAAATACCTGAAGGTGAAGAGACACACTTATTTCAATTACTGCTTTATGGTTGAACCTCCTATTTTCATTCTTCTAAGTGCCCCCTGTAAGGGAATATGAAGCTTTGGAAAGATACTTTATAATCTTTCACAGCAGCTTAGGAGGAAGGGAAAAGGCACTGAGGAAAAGGCAAGGAAAATAATTTCAACTTGTTGACTCATTTCATATTCAGTGAATGGCCCTGTTACTCCCTTAAGTGTTGAATACTTCAAGGAAAGGATATTCAAAATATATTCTAAATGGCATTTTATGGAGGAGGGAGACTTCAAACAATTTAAGCAAGTGCTTTTTCACACTGTTTCCATGTTAAAAACTATTTATATAAAAGAAAGCCTAAATGCAAATCAAAACTACAATGAGGTATCACCTCACACCAGTCAGAATGGCCATCATCAAAAAATCTACAAACAGTAAACGCTGGAGAGGGTGTGGACAAAAGAGGCCCCTCTTGCACTGTTGGTGGGAATGTAAATTGATACAGCCACTATGGAGAACAGTATGGAGGTTCATTAAAAAACTAAAAATAGAACTACCATATGACCCAGCAATCCCACTACTGGGCATATACCCCGAGAAAACCATAATTCAAAAAGAGTCATGTACCACAATGTTCATTGCAGCTCCATTTACAATAGCCAGGACATGGAAGCAACCTAAGTGCCCACTGACAGATGAATGGGTAAAGAAGATGTGACACATATATACAGCGGAATATTAGCCATAAAAAGGAACGAAATTGAGTCATTTGTTGAGACGTGGATGGATCTAGAGACTGTCATACAGAGTGAAGTAAGTCAGAAAGAGAAAAACAAATATCGTATATTAATGCATATATGTGGAACCTAGAAAAATGGTACAGATGAACTGGTTTGCAGGGCAGAAATGGAGACACAGATATAGAGAACAAACCTATGGACACAAAGTGGGGAAAGCAGCGGGGGCGGGGGGGCGGGTTGTGGTGGTGTGCTGAATTGGGTGATTGGGATTGACATGTATACACTGATGTGTATAAAATGGATGACTAATAAGAACCTGCTGTATAAAAAATTAAATTAAAAAAAACAAAAAGAGTCATGTACCACAATGTTTATTGCAGCACTATTTACAATGGCCAGGACATGGAAGCAACCTAAGTGTCCATCGACAGATGAATGGATAAAGAAGATGTGGCACATATATATACAATGGAATATTACTCAGCCATAAAAAGAAACGAAATTGAGTTGTTTGTAGTGAGGTAGATGGACCTAGAGTCTGTCATACAGAGTAAAGTAAGTCAGAAAAACAAATACAGTATGCTAACGCACATATATGGAATCTTAAAAAAAAATGGTTATGACAAACTTAGGGGCAGGACAGGAAAAAAGATGCAGACGTAGAGAATGGACTTGAGTACACGGGGAGGGGGAAGGGTAAGCTGGGACAAAATGAGAGAGTAGCATTGACATATATACACTACCAAATGTAAAATAGATAGTGGGAAGCAGCTACATAGCACAGGGAGATCAGCTCGGTGCTTTGTGACCACCTAGAGGGGTGGGATAGGGAGGGTGGGAGGGAG
>NW_006785037.1:18223-44511 GCF_000442215.2 Lipotes vexillifer
TTGCGGTACGCGGGCCTCTCACTGTTGTGGCCTCTCCCGTTGCGGAGCACAGGCTCCGGACGCGCAGGCTCAGCGGCCATGGCTCACGGGCCCAACTGCTCCGCGGCATGTGGGATCCTCCCGGACTGGGGCACAAACCCATGTCCCCCGCATCGGCAGGTGGACTCTCAGCCACTGCGCCACCAGGGAAGCCCCAAACCAATTTTTGAAGCAAACTCTTGCTTGCTATAGGAGAGAACATTTGAAAACTGATTTGAATATGTTCCACTATTATATTATTTCATTGCTGAAAATAATTTTAGGACAATTACAAATAATCATCTATGCATTTAAAATTTTAGAAAATAAATCTTTAAATCTTTTAGATTATTTTTAAATGAAGAGGTTTTTGTGATTTTAGGGAAGTATTTGTTGAAAATAAAAACTGTATTCCTTAAACACTGTCTTTCCCACACATTATTGAATAAATTTTCTAAGTGAGGAAAAGCTTCCTTTAGGGAGACTAGATTAAATAAAAGACATTTAAAAAGTAGATAAAAGCTCTAATATATAATATCTTTCAATTAATTTGTCTGGAAAAAAAATTAACATTAGAGAAGATGAAAATTTGCTAGCTGAATTTTAACCAAAAAAATTGTGTAATTTGTGGATGTAATTGAAAAATGAGTGTCAGGATTTAGTGAGTGCATCTTGGTTTGTAACTTTTCTACTTGCATCTAAGTAAGTTTGTGAGTTATCTTTTTTCAGTTCTGACAGACATCAAGAGCAAGTGGGCAGCTAATCCAAATTTAGAACCAGATTTTTAAAGCACTGTTTTACAAAGTGTTAGATGTAAATTTGGGGGGGAGGGGAAATGAAGCATATTTATTTAAAAAATATTCGACACTAAAAATAGAACTACCGTATGACCCAGCAATCCCATTACTGGGCATATACCCTGAGAACACCATAATTCAAAAAGAGTCATGTACCACAATGTTCATTGCAGCCCTATTTACGATAGCCAGGACATGGAAGCAACCTAAGTGTCCATCGACAGATGAATGGATAAAGAAGATGTGGCACATATATATACAATGGAATATTACTCAGCCATAAAAAGAAACGAAATTGAGTTGTTTGTAGTGAGGTAGATGGACCTAGAGTCTGTCATACAGAGTAAAGTAAGTCAGAAAAACAAATACAGTATGCTAACGCACATATATGGAATCTTAAAAAAAAATGGTTATGACAAACTTAGGGGCAGGACAGGAAAAAAGATGCAGACGTAGAGAATGGACTTGAGTACACGGGGAGGGGGAAGGGTAAGCTGGGACAAAATGAGAGAGTAGCATTGACATATATACACTACCAAATGTAAAATAGATAGTGGGAAGCAGCTACATAGCACAGGGAGATCAGCTCGGTGCTTTGTGACCACCTAGAGGGGTGGGATAGGGAGGGTGGGAGGGAGCCGCAAGAGGGAGGGGATATGGGGATATATGTACACATATAGCTGATTCACTTTGTTGTACAGCAGAAACTAACATAACATTGTAAAGCGATTATACTCCAATAAAGATGTTAATACACATATATATATATATATGCAAAAAAAAAGAAGAAAGCCTAAATATATTTTCAGTAATTTGAAGAAAAATATTATAAGTATGAAAAGGCTGGGTTTCAAACTTGCAAAAAAGCAATCCCTTCTCTCAGATAAAATGAATTTAACGAGGAAATTTCTGTTTTTAAAGTGTTAGCATCCTGATAATTTTGAAAAGCTAGAAATGGAATTTTTAACTAGAATTTACTCATTATTCTTTGGTTTGTTAAACAAATATTTCGAGCATGCGTGCTAATGGTAGGCAAAAGCCTAGTTGCTGGAAATGCAATGATGAGTTCCAGAAACATCACCTCTGCCCTCAGAGCACTTACAGTGTAAGAGAAGAGATAAACCTTGCAGTAATTGCCAAATGTGATAAGTGCTAAGCAGGAAAACTAGAGGTGGCAATAGACCATAAAGCAGGAGAATGTATTCTAAGCCATGGCAGGATCTGGAAGGCTTCTCCAAAGGGTGACATTTGAACTCAGATCAGGATAGTGTATTAGTTTCCTGCGGCTGTCGTAACCAAACTCCACAAACCAGGTGGCTTAAAACAATAGAAGTTTATTCTTTCACAGTTCTGGAAGCTAGAAGTCCAAAATTAAGGTGTCGGCACAGCCCTGTTCCCTCTGAGATTCTTCCTAGCTTCTGGTGGTGGCCAGACTGATGAATCCTTGGTGTACCTGGGCTTGCAGCTGCCTCACTCCAGTATCTGCCTCTATTGGCACATGGTATTTCTCCCTGTGTGTCTCTCAAGACCTTCTTTTATGGACACCAGTCATATTGGACCAAGGGCCCACCCTACTGCAGTATGACCTCATCTTAAATAGTTACATCTGCAATGACCCTATTTCCAAATAAGATCACATTCAGAGGTGCTGGAGACCAGAACTTCAACATACCTATTTGGGGGACACAATTCAACCCTTAACAGTTGGTTAGGAGCTAACTAGGAGACAACAAGTGAGGCACAGGTGAGAGCCTGTCAAAAGTCCTACAGCAGGAAGGAGGGTGATATTGGGGGACCAGAAAGAAGGCAAGGTGACATTACCCCATGGTCACACTTCTCAGCTTATCCGTGTGTGATGATCTTTTCTCCTGACAGCTCATCAAAACTGTGATAATGGTTACCTTGCTCAGAATCCAGAGAGTAAGATATAAACCTGACATTTCTCTGACTATGTTTCTGAGATCCTCATGAGAAGAAAACTCCCTAAGGATGAAACACAGAGGTTTTCTGGATAATATTTCTCTCACTAGCATTGACTGAAACATGATTTTAAATAGTTTTCCCTTCATACCTTCAGGTCCTGGGGGATCTCATATGTAGCTTGAAGTCTCCGAATAAATTACTAAACCAAGTCTCAGTAAAAACAAAATAAAACCAAACAAAAAAACACCTTGATGTTCTCTTTCATGATACAAAATAAGCTAGTTCCCAGAAGGCTGTAACTGAATGAACATCCACCCTAATTTTTAAGACCAACCCACATCCTGATTCTGTGGTCATTCACTTCTTTGAATCCAGATCAACTCCAAAACCAATTGTAAGACCACAAATCAAGATGCAATGCCTGGTTAGGCGATTCCCGTAAACCCATTGTCTGCTTACAGCATTTAAAATTGCAACAGATCCCCAAGGATAGGGAAATTAGATAGTTTATGCTGGACTAATAAACAGGGCTGGAGTTATCAGAAAAGTAGTGGGCCACAGAGTACCTAAGAGCTGGATCCAATTCTGGGATATTGTCCCTGGGGGAAGTGGGTGGGTACATATGTGTGTAAGCATTTTGCTGTTTTCCAGACCACAGTTGACTTTGGAACAGGTTCTTCTAAGAAGTTACACGGGACACTGAGAACATCATGTATACTCAGGTCAACTTCTCCTGGAATATTCAACACAAGTCGTTTGAAACCCATCCTGCAATGTATTTGTCTCCCATTCACAAACTTTATTCAACTGCCGGCAGTTCGGGCCCAAAAGTAGCACTAAGGTTTGTTATTGACACAAAGTCCAAAACTGAATCCCTCCTAACTGTGTCAATTACTGTTTGACTGAAATTACAGGACCTAATTGTTTGTAACTCAATTCCCCTTTCTTTAACTGGGCATAACGTGTGCCCTGTGCACTTCACGGGGTTACTGAAAGGACTGAACAGCTTAATTATGGGAAAACACTTTGAAAATGGTAAAGGGCCATGCACACTTAAGATCTGGCGATTGGTTCCATTACCTCCAAGCATCTCTCTGAAATCAGTTCTTCCCTCCCTCGCAGTCACCAGTCGCCCTGCAGACACAGACACACACAAACACACAGAGACACACACAGACACACACACACAGACACACACACACAGACACAGACACACACACACACACACACACACCGGATCAGAGGATGCCGAGCATCTCTGTGGGTCCCCCATAGGCTCCTTCCTGCTCCAAAATCCACTCTCTTCCACCATCAGGTGTTCTCACTCACAGCTGCGTATTTCAGCCCAGTGGTTGTCAACATTAGAATTACTGAGGTAATTTTTTGAATTAGCAATGCCTGGGCCCCAGCCCAAAAGCTAAGATTGACTTGGTCTGGGCTATCAGTAATTTACAGTTTTTAAAGCACTCCTAGTGATTCTAATGGGCAGCCGTGGTATTTTTTTAAATTACTGTTTTAGAGGCTCACAAACAAAAATCACAATAATAATAAATATTTATTGGCCACTTCCAATATGCCAGGCACTGTGATAGGTATTTAATGCATCATCTCATTCAGTCCTTACAACCGCCCTCTGAAATAAGTGTTTTTACTCTGCCCCTCCACAAGGAGAAACTGAAGCTCCTACAGCTTACCTGCCTTACTCCCCAACACCGAGCTCCTAAGTGAGGGGCAGGATGCAGACTCCACTCTGTCTGCACCAGAACCCAGGCTAGGCTGTCCACCAGGACCCTCCACTGTCCTCCACTGAAGCCATGTAGTTAGTAAATGAGCTTGGAGGAGCCCTGAAAAATCTGCCTTGAATTGGGGAAAGAGGAAAGGGGAAGAAATTTGTCATGCCAAATGAATATTAAAACTAGATGCAGACAACACAGAGAATGGACTTGAGGACATGGGGAGGGGGAAGGGTAAGCTGGGACGAAGTGAGAGAGTGGCATGGACATAGATACACTACCAAATGTCAAATAGATAGCTAGTGGGAAGCAGCCGCATAGCACAGGGAGATCAGCTCGGTGCTTTGTGTCCACCTAGAGGGGTGGGATAGGGAAGGTGGGAAGGAGACGCAAGAGGGAGGGGATATGGGGATATATGTATACATATAGCGGATTCACTTTGTTATACAGAAACTAACACACCACTGCAAAGCAGTTATACTCCAATAAAGATGTTTAAAAAATTAAAACTAAAAAAAAAACTCAAAGGCCTTCTGACGAAACATTGTTAGAGCATTTTTCTTTCTCGTGTTTCAAATGTACGGTTGACCCTGGAATATATGAAAAGTTTGGGGTTCATTTAATTTCATATTGCTTTCCATAAAGCAGTGTTATCTCACTCTCAGATTTCAGAGTCCAAAGAAAAGCATAAATGATGAGGTTTAGGGGAGGGAAAGGGTCCGGGGACTGCTAAATCTTTCCCAGATAAGAGAGATACCCCTTTCTTTCTCTTTCCCCTACCTCCCCACAAGCCACAGTAATGTGTAATAAGCTTAGACCATCCATAGCTGTAGGATCTCTTTTTTCTGTGTATGGTTAGAACAAAGCCCATTCTCATGAAAATACTGAGGTTCTGTGGTTTTCTAGTTGTGCTCACAGAGCACTGGGGGTTCTGCGGGCCCTCCTGGGTGAAGAGGGGGAGATAACTTGTAGGAAAAGAAGTTTGGTTGAGCTGGGGATCCTGGGGGCTCTCCATCACCACTTTACCAGAGCAACTCAACTTTTATTAAACTTCACATAACCTTGGATTTGAAGAATGTACTGTTGCTCTGTTGAAAAGAAAGTTTGGAAACCACTATTCTAGTTAATAGTTGTGACTCAGACCCTACCTAAATTACCAGTGTTGAAAGAATCGGATTACAACAAAACGTACCTCACCCTAAACCTGTACTGAGCCGATGTAGATGATTCAGAAAGTACCGCAAGGTCTTATCACGGAAGTGGTGGTTAATAGAAGGACGGTGGGCTTCCCTGGTGGCACAGTGGTTAAGAATCCACCTGCCAGCGCAGGGGACACGGGTTCAAGCCCTGCTCTGGGAAGATCCCACATGCCATGGAGCAACTAAGCCCGTGCACCACAACTACTGAGCCTGCACTCTAGAGCCCACGAGCCACAACTACTGAGCCTGTGCACCTAGAGCCCGTGCTCCGCAACAAGAAAAGCCACTGCAATGAGAAGCCCGTGCACCACAACGAAGAGTAGCCCCCGCTCGCCGCAACTAGAGAAAGCCAGCGCGCAGCAACAAAAGACCCAACTCAGCCAAAAATAAATAAATAAATAGATAAAGAAATAAAAGTTAAAAAAGAAAAATCGAAGGATGGTAACAGCATTTATCACTCTTGGCTCTCCCAATACGTCATATGTACACATAATAAATGCTCCAAGTCTCTCTTTTTTATTTGTTTTTCTTTATTGAAGTATAGTTAATTTACAATATTGGGTTAGTTTCAGGTGTGCAGCAAAGTGATTTGGTTATACATATACATGTATATATCTATATTTCTCGTTTTCAATTCTTTTCCATTATAGTTTATTACAAGATCAAAGTCACTCTTAATAGAAGTTGAGGTACTTGTTTAGCAACCACTGTGAAAGAATGAGGAAGCCTCATCCTTTCCCCAGGGTTCAGAGGCCTCGTGCAGCCTTCCTGTCCTCGGCAAACGTAGCAGCAGCAGCTGACCCAGGCCAGCTGGGGTCAGCAACCCAGGTGGCTACTTTGGAGGAGGCTGCATGCACCAGTTTGCCAAATGGCATTGCATAATGTTTTCCCCTAATGTTTAAAGTGGGACTGTTTGTTAGTACTATTTTTAAATAACATTTATGCCATTTTCTGATTATAAAAGTAATATTTTGAAAGGTAATTGACTTCAGACTATTTCTGCTTGCTACTCAGATCTCTGAGGCCAAGAATGACAAAATCTGTCTTCTAATTAAAAGTAGGGAGAAGGAAAAATTATAGGGAGAAAAACAAACTATTTCAATGAACTGACCTGCAGCCAAAAAAAAAGTGTCTTTGTTTACACGGGTGAGACTAAGCTGTGTGGATGCCACAAATATTTTCACTTCAGTAAAAACTTCCAAAGAACATTTTTTTTATGGCTGTATGCTACAGTGTATCTTATAGGCGTGCTGGCCTTTGTTTAATCATTCTCTTATTGTTGACTTTTTTTTTTTTTTTTTGCGGTACGAGGGCCTCTCACTGTTGTGGCCTCTCCCATTGCAGAGCACAGGCTCCGGACACGCAGGCTCAGCGGCCATGGCTCACGGGCCTAGCCGCTCCACGGCATGTGGGATCCTCCCGGACGGGGGCACGAACCCGTGTCCCCTGCATCGGCAGGCAGACTCTCAACCACTGCGCCACCAGGGAAGCCCCTTATTGTTGACTTTTAGATGATTTCCACTTTTGAGTTATGATAAATAACATTGTGTGAACATCTTTGAGCATAAATTGTGGCCTGCACAGATTATTTCCTCTGTATAAGTCACAGTAAGCAGAAATAGCAGAGTTTTTCACACTATATTTTTTTAAATAAATTTATTTATTTATTTATTTTGGTTACGTTGGGTCTTCATTGCTGCATGCGGGCTTTCTCTAGTTGCAGGGAGCGGGGGCTACTCTTCATTGCGGTACGCAGGCTTACTGCAGTGGCTTCTCTTGTTGCAGAGCACAGGCTCTAGGTGCGTGGGCTCAGTAGTCGTGGCTTGCGGGCTCTAGAGCACAGGCTCTGTAGTTGTGGCGCACGGGCTTAGTTGCTCCACGGCATGTGGGATCTTCCCGGACCAGGGCTCGAACCTGTGTCCCATGCATTGGCAGGCAGATTCTTAACCACTGTACCACCAGGGAAGTCCCTTTCACACTAAATTTTAATGAGATGCTCCTTCTGGTCTTCCCCTTCCTTTCACTATTCCATGTTCTTTTTTTTAAATTAATTTATTTATTTGTTTTTATCTTTGGCTATGTTGGGTCTTTGTTGCTGTGTGCGGGCTTTCTCTAGTTGCAGTGAGCGGGAGCTACTCTTCATTACAGTGCGCAGGCTTCTCATTGCAGTGGCTTCTCTTGTTGCGGAGCACGGGCTCTAGCACACAGGCTTCAGTATCCCCTGCATTGGCAAGCTGATTCTTAACTACTATGCCACCAGGGAAGCCCTAGTCCATGTTCATTTATTCTTTGTGAACTTTCTTTACATGGTGCCTTTAGCAATTTCTGTATATGCCTCTGGGTTTCTGTCCTATTTTCTTTTCAAAGATTCTTCTGGGGATTCTATTTTCATTCAGCTGTTTCAGTTGTCCCGGCTGTCAGATTTGAGCTCTTAATCAGGGACAGTGCTCTCAGAGCTGATGCAATCTCTTACCATCTTACATCCTATTACAACTTAGAAGCTACTCCCCAGGATCTTTCAGTACATAACTTGGATCTTACATTCTCCTCTGCTTCTAATACTCCTGCATTTTCAAAGCGTATATTGAAATGGGGAGAAAACAGGCTTTATAACACAAACCTACACTTTCTGAACTCTCTTTCCCTGGGAAATCCCTTATGCTTAGAAAGTATGGCTTTGTATAATTCTTTTAAATCAGAGTTTCACTGGGGAACGTGGCAGAGTTGCTGAAATTTGCACTCATTAGCATCTAAGTTGTAGTTAAACACCTTTCTATATTCAGTGCTTGAGTAAAATAGGCCCAGAGATTTTACCAGCCATCTCCCTATGGCTAAATTAAATGAAGGCAGATTTTAAACTCTTTGGAAACACAAAGAGATTTCAAATATATCCAAGTGTCTTCATTTCTTAATGATTTCACACTTTACTTTGGCACTTTCAGGCTCTGAAAAAAATCAGCTCGGGGGTTGTTTGTCTGTTTTCAAAACTCTGATTTAAAGGTCGGCATCTTCTGGAAAGCTCCCGAGGGCATAGCAGGCCCCAATACTGCATGGCTGCCAACATTCCCACCACGGCTTCCCCAACCCATTCCGCCTTCTGTCAAGGCAGAGGGCTTACTAACTCTGCTCTGCCATGGAAACTGAATAAAGAGTCCTCCCCATGCATGAACATATCTGATAAGATTACACAGAGCATCCCACCAGGGGAAACTGGGGTGATTTAAAATGCAGCCTTTCTCTCCCTGCTACAAACTCTACAGCATCCATTTTAATGAGAAAATGAACCTGACCAGGGCTGAAATGTGACCCAAATGCACCTGGATGACCATGACTGATTAAAATATTAAAATACTTCAGTATCAATGGGCAAATAAACATCTTTCCATCATGCCCCTCCCCCCACTCTGACATCTGGCTCTTTCCTTGGGTCTCCTCACCTCCCCAGGATCCAGCAACTAAAAGTTTAACATCTGGCACAGCTGGGGCTCCAGCACCTTAATCCAGCCCCACCGGGTCAGGGTCTATTCCAACTGATGATCTAGTTCAGTAGTAATCAATATTTTGAATATAATTCTCGAACCAGAATAATACGTCAGCTGACCTCAAAAATCATGGAACATATGTTTACTATCGTTTTAGGGAAATGTTATTTTATTCTCCCATTCAATTATTCAACAAATATTTATTAGCACCTGCTGTGTGGTAAGCAGAGCACAATCCTGCCTCCAGAAGCTCACAATCTAGTGACAAAGACATATAACTGAATAAGTAACTTCAATACTGTGTAATAAGTGCTACAATGGGGCAGGTACCGTGGGCTCTCGTGGCCACAAAGGAAAAGATTTGGGCAGGTTTACAGAAGGTGATGACGAAGATGAAACTTCATTGGAGTAGGGGCAGCTGTTGTAGTGGGAAGGATGATTCAAGCAAACCTAAATAGACCACAAAAGGGCCTAGAAGCCAAAGAGAAGCAGACAAGTTCAGGGAGCTACACATAGTTCACTGGGGGTAGACAGAGCGAAGCGACGAGGACAGGAGTTAACCCGAAGAATGATTTGCTTTTCACTTCTCACAACTGCATGTAAGCATGTAAGCTGAGGATGAACTGTAGTTGGTGATGTTCTTTCCTTGGTATCTCAGAGTACTTGTGGTCCCAAGCTATAGTCAAACTTGCCAAGGTTTGCCTGCTCACTATTTCATTCCCAAGACGGCTCGGGAAGCCCACCAAGATCCTCCTGCACAGTAAACCCATCAGATATGAACACGAAGATGCACAGGCAAGAGTTGCTAGTCAGCTTCTGGTGGAGACAGGGCTGTCGCCAGGGCTCCTCCAGTCTGATGGCCCCCACATGGTGCCTGGCACTCAGTGAATGTCTGCTGAATGAATAAATGAATGGATGAGTGGGGAATAAGTTACAAGGACAGTTGTGGAGACTGAGCTCTCATTAAGCACCTCATAAGTGCTTGAATAAGTGATCATGGCAATTCAACAGTCATTGCTTCCAGGTAAGAGTGATACTTTTTTTTTTTTTTTTTTGCGGTACGCGGGCCTCTCACTGCTGTGGCCTCTCCCATTGTGGAGCACAGGCTCCGGACACGCAGGCTCAGCGGCCATGGCCCACGGGCCCAGCCGCTCCGCGGCACGTGGGATCCTCCCGGACCGGAGCACGAACCCGTGTCCCCTGCGTCGGCAGGCGGACTCTCAACCACTGCGCCACCAGGGAAGCCCTGATACTTTTAATACACACGTTTTAATGGGAAAAGACCAACACCTTAGGTGGCTTCCGGGAAGATGGCGGAAGAGTAAGACGCAGAGATCACCTTCCTCCCCACAGATACACCAGAAATACATCTACACGTGGAACAACTCCTACAGAACACCTACTGAACGCTGGCAGAAGACCTCAGACCTCCCAATAGGCAAGAAACCCCCCATGTACCTGGGTAGGGAAAAAGAAAAAGGAATAAACAGAGACTAAAGGATAGGGACGGGACCTGCACCAGTGGGAGGGAGCTGTGAAGGAGGAAAAGTGTCCACACACTAGGAAGCCCCTTCGCGGGCAGAGATTGCGTGAGGCGGAGCGGGGAGCTTCGGAGCCGCGGAGGACAGCACAGCAACAGGGGTGCGGAGGGCAAAGCGGAGAGATTCCCGCATAGAGGATCGGTGCCGACCGGCACTTACCAGGCCGAGAGGCTTGTCTGCTCACCCGCCGGGGCAGGCGGGGCTGCGAGCTGAGGCTTGGGCTTCGGTCGGAGCGTCGGGAGAGGACTGGGGTTGGCGGCGTGAACACAGCCTGCAGGGGGCTAGTGCGCCACGGCTGGCCGGGAGGGAGTCCGGGGAAAAGTCTGGACCTGCCGAAGAGGCAAGAGACTTTTTCTTCCCTCTTTGTTTCCTGGTGCGTGAGGAGAGGGGATTAAGAGCGCCGCCTAAAGGAGCTCCAGAGACGGGCGTGAGCCGCGGCTAAAAGCACGGACCCCAGAGACGTGCATGAGACACTAAGGCTGCTGCTGCCGCCACCAAGAAGCCTGTGTGCGAGCACAGGTCACTATCCACACCCCCCTTCCGGGGAGCCTGAGCAGCCCGCCACTGCCAGGGTCCCGGGATCCAGGGACAACTTCCCCGGGAGAAGCCCGCCCCGCCCTCCGTGCCCCGCCCTCCGTGCCCCTCCCTCCCCCTGGCCTGAGAGCGCCAGAGCCCCCAAGTCAGCGGCTCCTTTAACCCTGTCCTGTCTGAGCGAAGAACAGACACCCTCCGGCGACCTACACGCACAGGTGGGGCGAAATCCAAAGCTGAGGCCCTGGGAGCTATGAGAACAAAGAAGAGAAAGGGAAATCTCTCCCAGCAGCGGATTAAAGCTCCACAATCAACTTGATGTACCCTGCATCTGTGGAATACATGAATAGACAGCGAATCATCCCAAATTGAGGAAGTGGACTTTGAGAGCAAGATTTATGATTTTTTTCCCCTTTTCCTCTTTTTGTGAGTGTGTATGTGTATGCCTCTGTGTGAGATTTTGTCTGTATAGCTTTGCTTTCACCATTTGTCCTAGGGTTCAATCCATCCTTTTTTTTTTCCTTTTTTTCTCTTAATAATTATTTTTTATTTTAATAACTTTATTATATTTTCTTACTTTATTTTATTTTACTTATCTTCTTTCTTTTTTCCTTCCTTCCCTCCTTCCTTCCCTCCCTCCTTTCTTTCTTTCTTTCTTTCTACTTCTACCAATTCTTTCTTCCTACTTTTTCTCCCTTTTATTCTGAGCCGTGTGGATGAAAGGCTCTTGGTGCTGCATCCAGGACTCAGTGCTGTGCCTCTGAGGTGGGAGAGCCAACTTAAGGACATTGGTCCACAAGAGACCTCCCAGCTCCACATAATATCAAATGGCAAAAATCTCCCAGAGATCTCTATCTCAACACCAGCACCCAGCTTCACTCAACGACCAGCAAGCTACAGTGCTGGACACCCTCTGCCAAACAACTAGCAAGACAGGAACACAACCCCACCCATTAGCAGAGAGGCTGCCTAAAATCATAATAAGGCCACAGACACCCCAAAACACACCACCAGAGGTGGACCTGCCCACCAGAAAGACAAGATCCAGCCTCATCCACCAGAACACAGGCACTAGTTCCCTCCACACAACCCACTGAACCAACCTTAGCCACTGGGGACAGACACCAAAAACGGGAACTACGAACCTGCAGCCTGCAAAAAGGAGACCTCAAACACAGTAAGATCAGCAAAATGAGAAGACAGAAAAACACACAGCAGATGAAGGAGCAAGATAAAAACCCACCAGACCTAACAAGTGAAGAGGAAATAGGCAGTCTACCTGAAACAGAATTCAGAATAATGATAGTAAAGATGATGCAAAATCTTGGAAATAGAATAGACAAAATGCAAGAAACATTTAACAAGGACCTAGAAGAACTAAAGATGAAACAAACAACGATGAACAACACAATAAATGAAATTAAAAATACTCTACATGGGGATCAATAGCAGAAAAACTGAGGCAGAAGAACGGAAAAGTGACCTGGAAGATAAAATAGTGGAAATAACTACTGCAGAGCAGAATACAGAAAAAAGAATGAAAAGAACTGAGGACCATCTCAGAGACCTCTGGGACAACATTAAACGCACCAACTTTCGAATTATAGGGGTTCCAGAAGAAGAAGAGAAAAAGAAAGGGACTGAGAAAATATTTGAAGAGATTATAGTTGAAAACTTCCCTAAAATCAACAGTAACACATTCATAGTAGGGGACTTTAACACCCCACTTTCACCAATGGACAGATCATCCAAAATGAAAATAAATAAGGAAACACAAGCTTTAAATGATACATTAAACAAGATGGACTTCATTGATATTTATAGGACATTCCATCCAAAAACAACAGAATACACTTTCTTCTCAAGTGCTCATGGGACATTCTCCAGGATAGATCATATCTTGGGTCACAAATGAGGCCTTGGTAAATTTAGGAAAATTGAAATTGTATCAAGTATCTTTTCCGACCACAATGCTATGAGACTAGATATCAATAACAGGAAAAGATCTGTAAAAAATACAAACGCATGGAGGCTAAACAATACACTACTTAATAACGAAGTGATCACTGAAGCCATCAAAGAGGAAATCAAAAAATACCTAGAAACAAATGACAATGGAGACACGACGACCCAACACCTATGGGATGCAGCAAAAGCAGTTCTAAGAGGGAAGTTTATAGCAATACAATCCTACCTTAAGAAACAGGAAACGTCTCGAATAAACAACCTAACCTTGCACCTAAAGCAATTAGAGAAAGAAGAACAAAAAAACCCCAAAGTTAGCAGAAGGAAAGAAATAATAAAAATCAGATCAGAAATAAATGAAAAAGAAATGAAGGAAACAATAGCAAAGATCAATAAAACTAAAAGCTGGTTCTTTGAGAAGTTAAACAGAATTGATAAACCATTAGCCAGACTCATCAAGAAAAAAAGGGAGAAGACTCAAATCAATAGAATTAGAAATGAAAAAGGAGAAGTAACAACTGACACTGCAGAAACACAAAGGACCATGAGAGATACTACAAGCAGCTCTATGCCAATAAAATGGACAACCTGGAAGAAATGGACAAATTCTTAGAAATGCACAACCTGCCAAGACTGAATCAGGAAGAAATAGAAAATATGAACAGACCAATCACAAGCACTGAAATTGAAACTGTGATTTAAAATCTTCCAACTAACAAAAGCCCAGGACCAGATGGCTTCACAGGTGAATTCTATCAAACATTTAGAGAAGAACTAACACCTATCCTTCTCAAACTCTTCCAAAATATAGCAGAGGGAGGAACACTCCCAAACTCATTCTACGATGCCACCATCACTCTGATACCAAAACCAGACAAAGATGTCACAAAGAAAGAAAACTTCAGGCCAATATCACTGATGAACATAGATGCAAAAATCCTCAACAAAATACTAGCAAACAATCTAACAGCACATTAAATGGATCATACATCATGATCAAGTGGGGTTTATTCCAGGAATACAAGGATTCTTCAATATACACAAATCAATCAACATGATACACCATATTAACAAATTGAAGGAGAAAAACCATAAGATCATCTCAATAGATGCAGAGAAAGCTTCCGACAAAATTCAACACCCATTTATGATAAAAACCCTGCAGAAAGTAGGTGTAGAGGGAACTTTCCTCAATATAATAAAGGCCGTATATGACAAGCCCACAGCCAACATCATCCTCAATGGCGAAAAACTGAAAGCATTTCCACTAAGGTCAGGAACAAGACAAGGTTGCCCACTCTCACCACTCTTATTCAACATAGTTTTGGAAGTTTTAGCCACAGCAATCAGAGAAGAAAAGGAAATAAAAGGAATCCAAATCGGAAAAGAAGAAGTAAAGCTGTCACTGTTTGCAGATGACATGATACTATACATAGAGAATCCTAAAGATGCTACCAGAAAACTACTAGAGCTAATCAATGAATTTGGTAAAGTAGCAGGATACAAAATTAATGCACAGAAATCTCTGGCATTCCTATACACTAATGATGAAAAATCTGAAAGTGAAATCAAGAAAACACTCCCATTTACCATTGCAACAAAAAGAATAAAATATCTAGGAATAAACCTACCTAAGGAGACAAAAGACCTGTATGCAGAAAATTATAAGACACTGATGAAAGAAATTAAAGATGATACAAACAGATGGAGAGATATACCATGTTCTTGGATTGGAAGAATCAACATTGTGAAAATGACTCTACTACCCAAAGCAATCTATAGATTCAATGCAATCCCTATCAAACTACCACTGGCATTTTTCACAGAACTAGAACAAAAAATTTCACAATTTGTATGGAAACACAAAAGACCCCGAATAGCCAAAGCAATCTTGAGAACAAAAAATGGAGCTGGAGGAATCAGGCTCCCTGACTTCAGACTATACTACAAAGCTACAGTAATCAAGACAGTATGGTACTGGCACAAAAACAGAAAGATAGATCAATGGAACAGGATAGAAAGCCCAGAGATAAACCCACGCACATATGGTCACCTTATCTTTGATAAAGGAGGCAGGAATGTACAGTGGAGAAAGGACAGCCTCTTCAATAAGTGGTGCTGGGAAAACTGGACAGGTACATGTAAAAGTATGAGATTAGATCACTCCCTAACACCATACACAAAAATAAGCTCAAAATGGATTAAAGACCTAAATGTAAGGCCAGAAACTATCAAACTCTTAGAGGAAAACATAGGCAGAACACTCTATGACATAAATCACAGCAAGATCCTTTTTGACCCACCTCCTAGAGAAATGGAAATAAAAACAAAAATAAACAAATGGGACCTAATGAAACTTCAAAGCTTTTGCACAGCAAAGGAAATCATAAACAAGACCAAAAGACAACCCTCAGAATGAGAGAAAATATTTGCAAATGAAGCAACTGACAAATGACTAATCTCCAAACTTTATAAGCAACTCATGCAGCTCAATAACAAAAAACGAAACAGCCCAATCCAAAAATGGGCAGAAGACCTAAATAGACATTTCTCCAAAGAAGATATACAGACTGCCAACAAACACATGAAAGAATGCTCAACATCATTAATCATTAGAGAAATGCAAATCAAAACTACAATGAGATATCATCTCACACCAGTCAGAATGGCCATCATCAAAAAATCTAGAAACAATAAATGCTGGAGAGGGTGTGGAGAAAAGGGAACACTCTTGCACTGCTGGTGGGAATGTGAATTGGTTCAGCCACTATGGAGAACAGTATGGAGGTTCCTTAAAAAACTACAAATAGAACTACCATATGACCCAGCAATCCCACTACTAGGCATATACCCTGAGGAAACCAGAATTCAGAAAGAGTCATGTACCAAAATGTTCATTGCAGCTCTATTTACAATAGCCCGGAGATGGAAACAACCTAAGTGTCCATCATCGGATGAATGGATAAAGAAGATGTGGCACATATATACAATGGAATATTACTCAGCCATAAAAAGAAACGAAATTGAGCTATTTGTAATGAGGTGGATAGACCTAGAGTCTGTCATACAGAGTGAAGTAAGTCAGAAAGAGAAAGACAAATACTGTATGCTAACACATATATATGGAATTTAAGAAAAAAAAATGTCATGAAGAACCTAGGGGTAAGACAGGAATAAAGACACAGACCTACTAGAGAATGGACTTGAGGATATGGGGAGGGGGAAGGGTAAGCTGTGACAAAGCGAGAGAGAGGCATGGACATATATACACTACCAAATGTAAGGTAGATAGCTAGTGGGAAGCAGCCGCATAGCACAGGAAGATCAGCTCGGTGCTTTGTGACCACCTGGAGGGGTGGGATAGGGAGGGTAGGAGGGAGACGCAAGAAGGAAGAGATATGGGAACATATGTATATGTATTACTGATTCACTTTGTTATAAAGCAGAAACTAGTACACCATTGTAAAGCAATTATACTCCAATAAAGATGTTAAAATAATAATAATAATAATTTAAATTTTTTTTAAAAGAAACAAAAAAGACCAACACCTTGTTAATTGTCTCCATCTCAAAACTGTTCTCATTCACTTTTTTCAAAGCCTGAACCGAGTAATGAATTTTGAAGTTTGAGGGAGAGCGATTCATGAGAGCTTTGGCACCGTTTTACCCTCTACCTCGCCTACTGCTTCTTGCCTCCCAACCCCTATTGACTCTCTTTCCTCCTTATTCTTTTATTTTTTTAAAAATAAATATATTTATTTATTTAGTTTCGGCTGTGTTGGGTCTTCGTTGCTGTGTGCGGGCTTTCTCTAGTTGCCGCAAATGGGAGCTACTCTTCACTGCGGTGCACAGGCTTCTCATTGCAGTGGCTCCTCTTGTTGCAGAGCACGGGCTCTAGGCATGCTGGCTTCAGTAACTGTGGCATGCAGGCTCGGTAGTTGTGGCTTGCGGGCCCTAGAGTGCAGGCGCAGTAGTTGTGGCGCATGGGCTTAGTTGCTCCACGACATGTGGGGTCTTGCTGGACCAGGAATCAAACCCATGTCCCCTGCATTGGCAGGCAGATTCTTAACCACTGCACCACCAGGGAAGTCCGTCTTTCCTCCTTATTCTTAATTGGCTGATATCCTAGGATTACCAACTCATGCCAGTTTTCCCTGAACTTGTATGAGTTTAGCACTGAAAATCAGGCCCAGGCCCAGGTGAACTGGGACAGTTTGTCATCCTTCTGATGACAAAGAAGATGAAGAGCTTCTTTTTAGGCTGGAGACATTCTGAAGACAATAGACCACTTCAGTCACTTCAGTGGCAGGGAATCATTAGTGGGGGAGAATTTCCAAAGCCTTGGTCTGAATCCAGAAAGAGGAGCATGAATTTACCAGGTGAACAAGGTAGGAAAGGGCATTCTAAGAAGGACCAGCATCTGCAGAGGCATGGGGGTTACTCCATCTGAGTGAAACAGAGGTCCAAAGAGCAGCAGGAGGGCAGAAGGGAGGAAATGGAGAGATTTCTAATTCTGGAGCCAGATTTTTTAGTAACAAAACAGCAGGTAACACACATATTCATGTGCAAGTCATAGTTGCCAAAAAGAAACCCTTCTGACTGCCAATTTAGATTAGCTGTGCTCTTGCTTTCATCCATTGCTGCGAATAATCAAGAATTTTAAGAACTTCCCACTATTCCCAAGTGTGGTCTGGATCCAGTCCCACCTATTACACTGGCCCTGTTAGTTCCTACTGTTAACGTGAATAAATAAGAAATCTGATGTGACTAAACACCACCCCAGGCTGCATGATGTAACAAAAGGCTAATTTATTTTTGACCTACTACTTACGTGTAAACATCTGACTTAGAGCATCTTGCCTTCTCTCCAGGTACTCAAGCAGCTAAGTTGATGAAACACCTGAATATTAGGCAGCAGAACTTGGATTCATTTCTTCTCTCTTCTAACTCTGCTCTAAACATCTGTTTTCCCCTGCAGAGGCCTGGATTCATCAGCAGAACAACATTGCAATTTTATATATAACCATATTCTTGACTATGAAATTTCAGTGCCTATGGAATGTTCTCCTACTCACTATGGCTTTCTTAACTATCCTGATAATCAAGTCACTAACACTAGTGTTTCTTTGTAGTACCACAGTCCACCAAAATAACTACCTATCATTTGCACCACATTGAACTGTGCTGGCTTTGTTTGAGTGGGCACCTCTGTTGCCTACCAAACACCCATTCTTTTTTTCTTCCTTCCTAACAGAACCATAATTTTGATCAGGTGTAACAGCCAAGTGCCTCAGGGGAAGGTGACTCCCACCAAAGTCAGCCCCACCAAGGTTAATGCCACTGTTTCAGAGTGATTGGCTCAGTCACAGGCTAATGACCCAGTGATGGCCAGTGAGATGCAAGAAAAAGTCTGCTAAGGGCCCTTGCTCATCCTCCATAAGGAGCCACTGGAAGCTTCTGCGGGTTGTTCTTTTTAGATGGCTGTCTGATATTGTTGTAGCCGTTTTGCTGCCAGCCTGAAGATGCAACCAACACTGAGGACGGCAGAACAGAGACACAAAGAACCAGACAGACACCAGATCACGAGTGTCTGGCCAGTGTTCTTATCCTAAAATACCTTACTCCTAGACACTTTCTGAAGGATGATTTTTGGGGTGTTGGAGGTACGAATTAAAGGTCCTAGACTTATTTCTTGGAACTAATTCCATTCAGCTAATTCAGTACTAATGTAAAAATCATTTTCATTAATTCACAATAGCTAAAATCATGGTTAACTCTAACATTCTCAGGCAATATTCATCATTGGTAGCAATAGGTTATTCAAACTGAAAAACGTGAAAGGAAATAATCAAAAAACAATAATCAAAAAACAAAATGAAAATAGGAGCTTAACGTGAAAAGGTAAAGGCCTCTGAGAGCTCTTCTCTCCCATTAATAGAAAGCATTCTGTCATCTGAGATGTAATATACTACAACTGAAAAACTGCTGAGATGAAAACAGATGTTAACTTGCACAGGAAAGATGGATAACAGATAGGATAGAACTCACTAGGATCCTGATAGTGGCATTTGACCAAATGGTAGAATTGTTGAAATAAGGAAGCTGGACCAAAATTTCTATAAATTGATCATGGATATTAAAAGCCATGAGATTGTAAATCAACTATACTTCAATTTTAGAAAAATGAAGGTAAAAAAATAATAAAGGAAAACGTTTAAAAATTAAAGCCATGGGGCTTCCCTGGTGGTACAGTGGTTAAGAATCTGCCTGCCAATGCAAGGGACACAGTTTCGAGCCCTGGCCCGGGAAGATCCCACATGTCGCGGAGCAACTAAGTCCGTGTGCCACAACTTCTGAGCCTGTGCTCAAGAGCCTGCAAGCCACAACTACTGAGCCCACGTGCCACAAATACTGAAGCCTGCGTGCCTAGAGCCTGTGCTCCACAACAAGAGAAGCCACGACAATGAGAAGCCCGTGTACCACAACAAAGAGTAGCTCCCTCTCGCCGCAACTAGAGAAAGCCTGTGCGCAGCAACGAAGACCCAACGCGGCCAAAAATAAAAACAAATAAATAAATAAAATTTTAAAAAAACATTAAAGCAATGAAATATCCTTTGTGTATGAGATGATATTATTAGTTCATGATCAAAAAGACAATTCCCTCATTTTGGTGAAGGATTAGCAGTGAGCCAGCCACACCCAATTATCCAATGCCTCTTTGAAGACAGTTGGCCAAGGTGAGATGTGCAAGTTCCTGAATATGTCTAAGCCTTGGTTTCCTTACCTGTAATTACAGTAATACATAATCCAAAGGTCTGTGGAGAGGATGAAGTTAGATGGTACATGTGAAGCCCAGAGCAAGTGTTTTGTACACTGTAAAGTCCCAATTTTTGAGCTCCTTTTCCTTTCTCCTTCCACTCCTGACATGACTGAAAGGGTCATTGTTCCCTTGCAGTATTAGGTGAGTAATTAGAGCCATAATTATAGAGACCAGTTTGATTTGGGGGCAGCCATTTCCCACAGAAGGCTGCAAGCAGAACTGAAAGTTAGCTCAACTTTCCTCAGCTCCTCGGAATCAAATTCTCCCCCAAAGGACCCCCAATGTATGGCCTAAGAAAGTACTTATCACTAGAATATAATCATTTGTTTCTCTGAATTTCTTTGCCACTACATTGGACGTTGCTAGAAAGAACCCAGAGGCTAGAACAGAACCTGAACATAAAAGATGCTCAGTAAAGGAAGGGAGGCATGGAAGGAAGGGAGGAGGGAGGAAGGGAAAGAAGGAAGGTGGAAGCAACAACCAACCGAATGGGTGATGTTTAGCTTCTAGACCAGGGCTGTCTGCTGTAAATGTAATGCCAACCCTAAAGGTGAGCTACATATGTAACTTGATATATTCTAGTAGCCACATTAAAAATGTAAAAAAGAAACTAATGAGATAAATTTTAATAATACATTTTACTTAGCACAATATATCCAAAATAGTATCACGTCATTATGTAATCAATATGAAAAATGATTATAGGATTCTCAATTTTTTGTATTGTCTTCAAAATCTATTGTGTATTTTACAATCACTGAACGTCTCAATCCAGACTGGACACATTTCAAGGTGCCCAGCTACTCCCCACCCTACACCGTAATATTATTCCAGGTCAAGAACATTCCTAATTCACTCTGACTTATGAAATGTATTCATCTCAAATTCCAGATTCCTGTCCTAAAATTTTTATTTAATCTGTTGTTGTTGGTTAATAATGAAAGTGGCCAACACTGCCAAGTAACAGCCTGAATGTTAATAGATGGTGGGAAGGAAGACTCTTTCTTCCCACTAAAGGATTTATATGGATCCTACATTGAGAAAAAAGTGGGAATAGGAACTTTAGCTAGCCCCCTCTATGAAGGCACCTAATCAGATCTCACTGTACACCCAAAGGTGTGGGTGAAATAGAATATTTTGGTGCAAGATTCAAAGAGTACAGACACCATCATTTGTCTTCATGTCCCCCAGTACCAAGCACTGTGTCTGGCATATAAAGAGTGCAATAAATACTGGCATTAAATGTGATTGAAATTAGTCGGGAATCACAAGTGAGAGTTCAATCAGAGCTACTTAGGGAATTCATGGGGTATGACTAACAGACTTCTTGGGTTTTTAAGTGAAAGAGTCAGTCTTTTATTAGAAAGTGGGAGATATAAAATGACATAGTGGGAAAGAAATAAGATGGCAGAAATCCCTTAAAGTACATGAACCAGAGAGTAGAGGGTATATGATTAATATTCCGGGATTGTGGAAAAGAACATTTATGCATTCATTCAACAAATATTTCTTTTTTCTTTTCTTTTTTTTTTTTTTTTGCGGTACGCGGGCCTCTCACTGTTGTGGCCTCTCCCGTTGCGGAGCACAGGCTCCGGATGCACAGGCTCAGCGGCCATGGCTCACGGGCCCAGCAGTTCCGCGGCATGTGGGATCCTCCCGGACTGGGGCATAAACCCATGCACCCTGCATCGGCAGGCGGACTCTCAACCACTGCGCCACCAGGGAAGCCCCCATTCAACAAATATTTCTTAAGCTACACCAGGCTCTGTGCTTGGCATGGCCACATAAATATGAGTAAGACATTGGTCCTGCCCTAAGGGAGTTCTAGACTAGAGAAGAGACAGATATAGAAATAAATAACTTCCTACCCTGTGATATGTTGAAAAGTATGCTATAATGGAGATATTTACAAATTAGAGTGGGGTCAAAGAGGAAGGAGTGACTATTTTAGGGAGTTCTGGAATGGCTTCATAAAGGAAGGGAAAATAAGGCCTTGAAGGATGAGCAGTTGTCTGCCAGGCACATTTAACAACATGTACAAAGGCACAGAGGCAAGAAAGTACACAGAATGTTCTAGAAATGAGAGTAATTCAGTGTAACTGGAGCAGAGCATTGGGTGAAAAGTAGAGAGTGGGAGGAGTTGATGTTGAGAACGTAGACCACCCAAATCACAAAGGACCTTGCATACTCTGCAAAGGGATTTGGACTTTAGTCTAAAAGCAATGTGGACTCACAGACATAGAGAACAGACTTGTGATTGCCAAGGGTGAGGGTCGGGGGGGAAGTAAAGATTGGGAGTTTGGGATTAGCAGATGCAAACTAGTATATATAGGATGGATAAACAACAAGGACCTACTGTATAGCACAGGGAACTATATTCAATATCCTGTGATAAACCATAATGGAAAAGAATATATATATATATATATATATATATATATATATATGTATAACTGAGTCACTTTGCTGTACAGCAGAAATTAACACAACATTATAAATCAACTATACTTCTAAGAAAATAAATAAACAAATAAACAAAAGCAGTGTGGGACCAGTCAAAGTTTTAAGCAGGTACATGATGGGATAGAATTTCCCCACTCACCTGAAGTTAGAAGTGATCATATGACTTGTTTTGGCCAATGACATGTGAATAGAAGTGACGGGGGTCACCTATGCATGGACGTTTAAGAGCCAGTGCATGCTTTGCCACCTTCTCTTTTACCTCCAGCCAGTGACCAGCAATCTTAAGATACTGGCTTTTCTGTCAGCCTCAGTTCCTGAGTGATTACAATGAACGACAGTGGACTTGCAGCAGGAGTAAAAAATAAACCTTCGTTGTCTCAGCCACTTTGATTTGGAGATTATTTATTACCGCAACAAAACTTTAGGCTATCCTGACCGATATAGGATATAGGAGTGGAATAACATTATCAGATTGATATTTTTAAAAGGTAACTGATGGGGCTTCCCTGGTGGCGTAGTGGTTGAGAGTCCGCCTGCCGATGCAGGGGACACGGGTTCGTGCCCCAGTCCGGGAAGATCCCACATGCCACGGAGCAGCTGGGCCCGTGAGCCATGGCCGCTGAGCCTGCGCATCCAGAGCCTGTGCTCTGCAACGGGAAGGGCCACAACAGTGAGAGGCCCGCGTACCGCAAAAAAAAAAAGAATTCAGTGATTAAGAAAATGTAGTTTATAAATATTTTAGTCATCTGTTTCTTTATATGAAATTACTCCAAGTCTATCAGCTTAAAATAATGATAATTTTTTTATCAATTATTTTACCAATTTTCTGTGGGTCAGGAAGTTCAAGAACAGCTTAGCTGTTCTGGCTCAGGATCTCTCTCAGGTTGCAGTCAGTAGATCGTCCAGGGCTACACCATCTGAAGGTTTGACTGGGGTTAGGGGATCCACGACCAAGATGGTTCACTCATATGGCTGACAAGTTGATGCTAACTGTTGGCAAGAGGATGCAGTTCCTTCCCCTATGGACCTTCCCATAGGGTCGCTTGAATGTCTTTATGATATGGCAGCTGGCTTCCCCCAGAGCAAATGACCTAAAAGAGAATAAGGTGAAGTGGCACTTTCTCTTATAACCTAACCTGAGAAGCCACACACCATCACTTCTAGTATATTCTTTGGTCACACAAACCAATCATGATACATTGTTGAAGGGGACCGTAAAAAGATTCCAACAGCAGGAGTTGAGGATAATTGGGGGCCATCTTGGAGCCTGACTACGGCAACGAACGAGATGGAAGTTAAAAGGCTGCCTCTGAGACTTCTGGCTTGAATGATTCGATAATGGGACTGAGCAAGATACAGAACACAAGAGAACAAACATCAGTTTGGGAGAAGAGGGAGGAGATAAGTCCTTCGATTTTGCATCTGCCATGTGGCAGACATACAAGCAAAGATGCCTAATCACCATTTGAAAATAGGAAGCTCCTAAGAGAGGTCAGAGTTGAGGATTTAGGAATCAATGTTATCCAAGTGGTGGAGGAATTTGAGGCAGAAAATAATATGGTCCAGGAAGGATGTGCAGAAAGAAACGGGAAGAAACACAAAACCAGGAACAGAACCTTATGGAGAGGGTCCATTTTTCAAGGAATGGGGAGGAAAAGGAAAGGTCAGCAAATGACAATGACACAGGAAAGAAAGGATCAGGGGAGTAAGCAGAGAATGAGGGTTGTCTGGATCCGGAAGGCAATGAAGTAAGCAGTTCAATGAGAGCTTCAGCAGCAAGGCCAAGTGACGTACATAAAGCAGTCAACTAATACGAAACTGAGGCAAGCCCACTGGAGTTCACAGCTAAGGTGGGGGCCATGTAGTAAATGCTAGAGGTGGGATGTGGTGTTCATCTAAATGCATTTTTTCACTCTTGAGATTAAACCTTTCCTCCCATGCCATGGAAGTGGCTTCCCTCATAACAGGTCCACAGTGTAACATCTTAAGTACAGAACAACCACAACTCACCCATTATGTAAGAACGAGAACATACGTTAATTTAAAACTCTCTTTATCATGGATTCAGCATGCTCCAACTATTGGTGATGGAGAATGAATGAATGGGTCAAAGCACTGTCTCCTTTGCCCAGACAAGCATGCCTTCAGGAAAAGCTTAGAACATTGATAACCGTCTTAGGGCAACAGGGAAGCTACTCTGCAACGGCCTAGAGTTATATGGTAGAAATACCACAAGCCGGAATCACAGGATTTGAAAATAGTAGAAAGAGATCATCTTTTTTTTTTTTTTCTTTTTTTTGCGGTACGTGGGCCCCTCACTATCGTGGCCTCTCCCGTTGCGAAGCACAGGCTCCGGAAGCGCAGGCTCAGCGGCCATGGCTCACGGGCCCAGCTGCTCCGCGGCATGTGGGATCTTCCCGGACCGGGGCACGAACCCGTGTCCCCTGCATCGGCAGGCGGACTCTCAACCACTGTGCCACCAGGGAAGCCCTGAAAGAGATCATCTTAATGAACTTTCTCAGTTTAAAGATAAAATCAGACCCAAGAAGTTAATTAAGTTACATGCTTACCGTCACATAGCTTTTTTTTTCTTTTTCCTACAGCTGGGTCCAGGCTACTGGACATCATGTCCAGTGCTCTTTTAACTCCATCCCATTTCTTCATATTATTTTACACACTTGCACACATATCTATAACTCTCTTATCAAGAGAACATGATATTCAGAAGTCTAATAGGTATCTCCAGTTTAACATAGCTAAAACAGATCTTGACTTTGTTCCTCAGAATGTGTCTCTCCCCGTCTCCTCCATAACTGTAAAGTATACACCCACCCACACCCTAGAAATCTTCCTTGACATCTCTCTCATGCCTTCACATCCCACACTTCATTCGTTAGCAAGTCCCACTGCCTCTACCTTCAGAACATGCCCAGAAACAGACCACATTGCACCATCCTGAGGTCTGAGCACCTTGATTTCTTTCCTGAACTGCTGCAGTGGCCATCTGGCTAAGCTCCATGCTTCAAATCTTCTCTGTTACAGTCACGGCAGCCTGTGGGATTTTTATTTTTCAAAACACAAGCCAGATCATGCCATGTCTCTTCTCAAAACCCTCCAGTGGCTCCCAATCACACTCAGAATAAAATCTAAACTCTTTTCTACGCTCTATAGGCCCCCACGTACGCTGCAACCTCATCTCCTTAAACTCTCAGACCTATTCTTTTCACTCTAGCCACACCGCTCCTCAAACACCTTGAGTTCATTCCTAGCTCAGTCTTCTCACATGCCATTCCCTCTGCCTGAATGTTCTTCCCAAAGATTTTCCCACAATTCACTCTCACACTTCATTTAAGTCTCTGCTGAAGTGTTACCTCTTCAGAGAAGCCTTCCCTGGCCACGTTGTCTAAAATAGAGACCGCTGCACAGACACAGCGAACAAACTTTACAGCTACCAAAGGAGAAAGGGGATGGGGGAGAGATAAATTAGGAGTTTGGAATTAGCAGATGTAAACTACTATGTATAAAACAGATAAATAACAAGGTCCTACTGTATAGCATGGGGAAGTATGTTCAACATCTTATAATAAACCATAATGAAAAGAGTATGAAAAAGAATACATATGTGTATAACGGACTCACTTTGCTGTACACCAGAAATTAACACAACATTGAAAATCAACTCTACATCAATTAAAAAAATAAAATAAAATAGAGATCCCTGCTTTCCCAACATTCTCCATCCTCTTATTCTGCTGTTCTGATGCATAGTATGACCAACACCTGACATTGTTTTACACTTTTATTTATTACTCTTTC
>NW_006785037.1:44521-105651 GCF_000442215.2 Lipotes vexillifer
CTGGAATTTCAGCTCCATGGCGGCATTCTGCTCACTAAAAAATCTTCAGTGCCTTAAAAGCACCTGGCCCATAGTAGGTATCCAAAAAATATTTGTTGAATAAATCAATTAGGATTGATCCTAAGGTCAAGAAATACTCAAATGGCAATATTATTTTTAGCCAATAGAAACTTAATCCAGTGACTTACCAGAAACCGAAAGCAGAAATGTCATGGGCATTGCTTACGTTCAATGTATTTGCCTTTGGGTGTTTTTTTGTTTGTTTGTTTGTTTTTTGGCTGCGTTGGGTCTTCATTGCTGCGCACAGGCTTTCTCTAGTTGCAGCGAGTGGGGGCTACTCTTCATTGCGGTGCACGGGCTTCTCATTGTGGTGGCTTCTCGTTGTGGAGCACGGGCTCTAGGCACATGGGCTTCAGTAGCTGTGGCTCGCGGGTTTAGTTGCTCTGCAGCATGTGGGAATCTTCCCAAACCAGGGCTCAAACCCATGTCCCCTGCATTTGCAGGTGGGTTCTTAACCACTGCACCACCAGGGAAGTCCCTTGCCTTTGGTTTTGTAGACAATGCATCACAGCAGCCCTGAAATCTTTGTCTAGGATCAAATCCCAGCCCTAATATGCTCAGGAGCCAGTGACCCTGAAAAGACAGGAGATGATATAGAAAAACCAAAACTCATTACTGCTCGAAATTAACAGCTCTGGCCATGTATTGTCAGTATCTACTGAGCCTCCCTCACTCCCAGACGTCGAGGTAGGAAATTACAGAAATAAACTCAGTCGCAAAGCAATAAAGGGCACTGCTATAAGGGATTCAATTTCTCTAATTCATTCATTCATGTTTTCCTTTCATCCAGCACTTTCAATGAGTGGATACTATGTGCCAGACACTGCTAGGTTAAAATCCTTTCTGGAATAAATAGTGTTTGCTATTGTTTTTGTTCCAGTGATGACACATTGTTATCCCTGTCACCATCATCTTCATCATTATTCCTGCCATTTTGGCGGCATGTGAAGGTTACCATGGGAACCCAAGGAAAGTCATTTAGATCTCTGCTGACGTATGTTTCCTACTATGGGGAGAGATGATATATACCAAGCAGTCTCACCTATACCTCCCAGCAAGTCGTTTTATTCTAAGAATTGATCTACCTATCTTGGACCATAAAATCTAAGTTACCTGAGTCGTGGGGGTGAGGGGGAACAGTTGGGCTTATTTCAGAGAGGAAACTCCATTCCCCTACTTTGGCAATATTTTCCCAGTTATAATTTAATCCTCAGAATCCATAAGAACCTTAATTAGGATGATAACAGATAAATGAATGGCTGCAGTACATGAAAATCCATACTTCCCTTCTAAGAGTTTGAGCTAGGTGGGTACCATATTTTAGCTTTTCACATCATCCTTTCAAATATATCATGATACAACAGAAACTACTTAGGAGTTAAGAAGATACCAATACCATTACATGCATTTAGAAATACTCCGTTGATGACACGGAAGAAATCAGATGGTTCATGTTTTTCAAAGACCTTCAGTCAGGCCGAATGCCTTCAAAAATAAATGAAGTAGGGGGACTTCCCTGGTGGTGCAGTGGGTAAGACTCCGCACTCCCAGTGCAGGGGCCCTGGGCTCAATCCCTGGTCAAGGAACTAGATCCCACGTGCATGCTGCAACTAAGAGTTCACATGCCACAACTAAGGAGCCCACCAGCCGCAACTAAGACCCTGTGCAACCAAATAAATAAATAAATATTTTTTAAAAAAATAAATGAAGGGGGGAAAATAAAATAAAATAAATGAAGGGAAAAGACGGAGTGCCTGTGCTAAAATTTTGGCAAAGAAACAACTGAAACCTACCTCTGAACCCATTAAAAACCCACTTCTGTCTGATTCTCACCAAGAACTCCTTATATCTCCTTGGAATTCTGACTTCCACCCAAATATCCATGGAACTTCCCTTCACTCCTAGGGGGCCTGTTGTCACTAAGAGTTCTGAACATGATGCATTTGTTTCCTTGGGCTGCTGTCACAAATTACCACAAACTGGGCGGATTAAAACAACGGAAATTTATTCTCTCACAGTTCTAAAAGCTACAAGTCTGAAATGAAGGTGTCAGCAGGGTCATGCTCTCTTTGAAGACTCCAGGGAAGAATCCTTCTTTGCCTCTTCCACCTTCTGGTGGTAGCCGGCAATCTCTGCCTTGTAGATGCATCACGGCAAGTTCTGCCTGGTCATCACAGGGTCATCCCCCCCTCTCTGTGGGTCTCTGTGACCATATATCCTTTTCCTTAGAGTCATTGGGTCTAGGGCCCATTCTAATCCAGCACGGCCTCATCTTAACTTGATCACATCTACAAAGACCCCATTTCCAAATAAGGTCATATTCACAGGTATCAGGGTATTAGAACTTCAACACATCATTTTGGAGGACACAATTCAACTCCGAATCTTCTATTCGGAGAAAAATTCCACCAAATAGCATTATAAATGGCATTCCACCTTTCCTTCCTTTCTTCCTCCTTTTTACAAATATTTATGAATATTTACTATGTGATAACCCTATGTTCTGCTATGGAGGGTAGAAAGATGAAGTTGATATTCCCACATTCAAAAGATTTAGACCCACCTAGTAGGAAAATCCAACTGTACATACAAATCATAATACAAGGCAAAAGATGGTAATTGCCATGAGAGTCATAAACAGAGTGACACAAAAAATACAGAGAAAACAAATCGATTCCAGCTGGGGAGAATCAAGCAAGACATTTGAGCTTGACTTTAAAAACTACCCTGGATTTGGATTTTCAGAGATTAGTAAAGGCGTCTCCAGTTCAGCTGGGTGAGCAAAGGCACAGAAGCAAGAAAGCACGGCATGTTTAAACATTTATCAGTGTGTCTAGGACCCCTCATGTGTTACTGCTGCAAATATATTTCAGAAGTGTTCACAGAAGAGATTAGAAGAAAAAGCTCCAAAAAGCAAACCAACAGGGATCATCTCTGGGAGGTGAAAATTTCCTTCCCTTTGTGCTTTTATATTTGTTTCTAATTTTCCTCAATGTTTATGTTTTATTTTTAATTAGGAAAAATAATACTTTTTTTTTCAAGAAAGATTTTTCACATCACCTCAACGTAGTTGTCTCCCAAAAGGAGAAGAAATCAAATCTTTCCTGATACAGAATTATAACTGTGTTAGACGACTTTAATCGTGTCACTTGTGACAGGGATCAAAAAACCGACCAGGACTTCCCTGGTGGCGCAGTGGTTGAGAGTCCGCCTGCCGATGCAGGGCACACGGGTTCGTGCCCCGGGTCCGGGAAGATCGCACATGCCGCGGAGCGGCTGGGCCAGTGAGCCATGGCCGCTGAGCCTGCGCGTCCGGAGCCTGTGCTCCGCAACGGGAGAGGCCACAGCAGTGAGGGGCCCGCGTACAGCAAAAGAAAAAATAAAAAAATAAAACGACCAGGAGATGGAGTTGATCCATCAGCGGGTTCCTGCGGATACTGGCATTTCAGTCTGTACTTGAACGCAGACGGGCAACTCCGGGCTTCCTTTAGGTGAGCAATGTCTGCCCTCTGCTGGCGATTTTCAAAAGTTAGTTACCAAGGGCAAGAGTTTTTCTTTCCCGGCTTCCTAAAACAAAGTGATGAAGAAACAAGAAATATAAACTCATCATTCTGATTATAAAGCCATTCGTTTTGTTACTTTGGGTTTTGAATTACTTTAAGCGTAGGAGAGAAAAGTCTGTTGGTTCACTTTCCTTCTTGGGCCAGTAGCACAGCCGGCCCTTGGGCTGGGACTTCAAAATACCTTGTTCCCAAGTCAGGAATTCGTTCAGTTGGCGGGAAGGAGGATGGTTCGGTTTGTAGGGCGTAAGAAAGCAGGGGTGGCCGGCGGCAGCGGCGAGCTTAGTGAGGCCTGGCCGGGCTTCGAGGCCGGCGCGTGGCCGCAGCCGGGAAGCCTGAGGCCCAGGCCTCGCGCGCATGCGCTACCCGGCTGGGCCGTGAGCCAGCAGTGGCCTCGGCGGCGAGGCCTCCCCGGTGCCGCTCGGGTGTCTGCGGAGCAGAGCTGAGGCTGCGCCCGGGCCCGGGCCGCGGGTGGGGTACGAGGCCCGCGGGCAGCTCGCCCGCGCCCGGTGGATGAGACAGTGGCGGCGGCGATGGACGCCCTAGAGGAAGAGAGCTTCGCGCTTTCTCTTCCACCTCTGATGCAGAATTTGATGCTGTGGTTGGATATTTAGAGGACATTATCATGGATGATGAGTTCCGTTTATTACAGAGGAATTTCATGGACAAGTATTCACTACCAGGAGTTTGAAGACACGGAAGAGACGAAGCTCACCTACACGCCTATTTTTAACGAATGTATTTCTTTGGTAGAAAAGTATACAGAAGAGCTGTTGGAGCGGATTCCTGGATTTAACATGGCGGCTTTCACTACAACTTTACAGCACCATAAAGATGAAGTGGCCAGTGACATCTTCGACATGCTGCTCACGTTTACGGATTTTCTGGCTCTTAAGGAAATGTTCCTGGACTCTCGAGCAGAAAAAGAAGGCCGAGGACTGGACTTAAGCTGCAGTTTAGTGGTTACTTCATTGTGCAAATCATCTTCATTGCACAAATCATCTTCATTGCCAGGTTCCCAGAACGATATGCGGCCCCAAGTCCCACCTCCAGGTATTGGGATCTTTCTGGACATCACCAGCCGAATAGACTGGGAGAGGCTTTGGCTAATGACGTCAGAAGAATACATCTCGGAAAGACTGACCTGCAACCCTTCATTAATGTTAAGTATTGATGGGTCAGAAGAAAATTACCTGACCTTCCAGGGACAGGTTCTTGTCTTCAGTAACCCTAGTACTCCTCCCGGAGTAGACACCTCTCTCAGGGGCTTCTGAGTCTGGCTCCTGCAGCAAGCCCAAGCCCAGCATTCCACCTGGGGGCCCTTCCCCAGCATACATGTTAGCGTGTCCAAATTGGGAGAACCCACCATCACCAGCCCTCTTGCCCAGCGGGCCTTGCATGTCCCACCAGGCTTTTTGTGCACTCACAGCTTATATGAGTCAGAGTTTCAGTCCTGCAGCCTCTATGGGGTTTTTGACTGGGAGTGTTTATCTAGAGTTTAACTCAAGCTAGCTGCCCATCTCAAGATTTCTGAAGATGCTACTATCACAGCTAGTCTTGGCTGTAGAAATCAACTTAGAGAGATGTCCTTTACCTAAAAGCTACATGTGAAAATCAATGTCTGGGCTTCCCTGGTGGCGCAGTGGTTAAGAATCCACCTGTCAATGCAGGGGACATGGGTTCGAGCCCTGGTCCGGAAAGATCCCACATGCTGCAGAGCAACTAAGCCTGTGCGCCACAACTACTGAGCCTGCACTCTAGGGCCTGTGAGCCACAACTACTGAAGCCTGCACACCTAGAGCCCATGCTCCGCAACAAGAGAAGCCACCGCAGTAAGCCTGTGCACTGCAACAAAGACCCAACGCAGCCAAAAATAAACAAATAAATAAACTTATTTTTTAAAAAAGAAAATCAATTTCCAGTCTCCTATGTGCAGTCCTTGTATCACTGTCTTCTGCTGGTCCTGATGTAGTCCCATTGTTTCTATAACTCATTTACGTGTTTTTGAAAAAATAGTTTTATAGATGAATACTCAGGCTAACCTAGTGGATATAATCTTGGAACTTCTGTGATTACCCACTTCAAGATCAAAGTATTATATGCTGTGCTTTTTAGCTGTTAGTGCTATGAAAGCAAAAACGCTTTCTATGTTGGTATTCCTACTTTACTGGGCAACAATGAGTATATGCTGGAAGTAGTCTAAAAGGTATTCCTTTCTTAGAGCATGCTAGTGTTTGTGCAGGTTTGCTTAAAACCCTTTCTCTGTAAATCAGCTCCTTAGGTTTTCTGTTGGGATAGCGGCTCTGCACTTCCTTCTCGCTGTCAGAATAATCCCACCAAGATAGTGTTCTGCTGGTCTAGCTCAGTACAAGTAGGAGATAGCAAACAGCTTCACTGGTCATCTGTCTGCTTGGATTGGTTTGGTTTAGTACAATGTTTGATAGAACATTACTGACCAGAAAATATGGGTGTCACATCCCTCGAAAGAAAAACCATAGTAGTTCAATTCCCAGTGTGCACCTTAGTTTTTTTTGTGGTGGTTGTTTTTATTTTTATTTTTCAAGTAAAAATAAGAATCTCTACTGACTTTTCACTTGACTATTCTGGTTTTAAAGGATGCGCTCTAGGCTATGTGTTTTTCTGTACCAACGTGGTGCTTATTAAATACTTTCGTACCATTAGTAACATTTGAGGTGTTTTACAAAAACAAAACAAAAAAAGAAAGAAGGGGTGGGCGAGTTCCTGCCTGGTGCCTCAGGGCAGGTAAGGGGTTTGCACAAAGTCATGGAGAGGCTTTGACACCAACAGGAATTGGATGCTCTCCTAATTCAAGAGGTTTGATTAGGGCTTTTTCTGAATTAAGCTTGATTGGGTGATACCTTTAGAAACTTCAGATTTCTCAACCTCAGCCCTATTAACTTTCAGGACGGTGCGGTGCGTTTTAGGCTGTTTAGCAGCATCCCTCACCTCTACCCACCGGATGCCAGTAGCACTCCCGGCAAGTTGTGACAACCAAAAACACCTCCAGACATTGCTAAATCCTCCCCCACCCAGCCCCCAGGAGCAGAGACAGAATCGCCCCCTGCTGAGGCTTCAGACCCAGCTTCTTTTCCTTTTAAAACCTGGGTGTATTTACAACCCATCAGGCCCATTGTGTGCAACCCAGCAGGGATGTGAGGACAAAGCACAAGGGGTTCAAGACGCCAGTCACCCTAGGCCCAGCCCCTCAACCTCCTGGGGCTTGGTTTTATCAGCCCTAAAATACTGTTATCATAACTTTTATCTTGCAAGACTGTTGTTTGTTTAGTTAACAAAAACTTGCTAAGCACCTATTATGTGTTAGGCTGTGTGGTGAGGATGGGCATGTGGAATAACCATGTCAGAACGTGAAATTACCGTGAAGAGCTTGAAGCGCTACATGTATGTGCTTCTGCGGTAAAATGAATAATGAACCTTTGGAAGGTGGCACTTTTAGAAAGACCGAACACAGGCCCACAACCTTATTCACATTTCTGAAATGCAAAAAACTCTGAAAACTTTCCTTTCTCTTTTCTTTCTTTTTGTCATCAAAATCTATTTGCTGGCAAAACCTGACCTGACATGGATGAGGCTCTGTACATTTTTTATCGATCCTGCTGAGTATGAATGGTCATATTTTTCTGCACAAATATTAATGTGTTAGGTCAAGGGGTATTTCCCCAGACCGTGCTGAGGGCTTTAAATTATATATAACATGTGCACTGCTTTACTTTTCTAAAACCCACAGCAACTGAAGGCCAGAACAGAGGCAGACCCAGGGGTTTTGAATAAGGGACTATGGACCTGGTCTGTGTAAATTAGCAGGGGAAGAGCAACACAGGAGCTACACCCTCACCCCAGAAGGAGCCATTGGATCTCAGCTGCACCTTGTACCCAGCCAGGCAAACTGTGAGCTTATCATATGAGATCAATGGGAAAAGACAGGTGTGTGAGTTTGTGTGTAGAGTGTGTGAACTTTGTCCCTGGCTCAGCAGAGGAGCCCCTGTCCAAAGACCACTGGTCACTCTTTTCATCCATCACCCTGAGAGACAAGAAGCAAAACCTTTCCTCCAAAGGGCTCCTGGTCACAGATGTGGCCCAGTCTCCTTCTGTAGCCACCAGCTACAGAAGCCACTCAGACAGTTCCTTCCCCCATCTTGTTATTAATATATTTGTTCATTTCTCAAATATTTGTTGAGTCTCTACCGTGTGCCAGACACTGAGCTTGCCACGGAAACTTTCCCCTTTTCTTTCTTTCCTTCTTTCTTTCTTTCATTTTTTGATATGTCTGTATTCTTTTTTGTTATTTCAGAAAATGGCAGAATAGAAGGAAATGTTAAGGTATGATCTGAACCCATGAATTATTCCATGATTAACAGATGTGAGTTCTTTTTCCTTTATGTGATATATATGTATAATTGTTACCAGGTGGTGTATGTCTTTAGACAGTATGTCCAAATTCTATGGGTTAAAAGTGGTTCTGTGTTATGGTTAACATTAAGGGAATTTGTCTTATAAAAGCACTCATTCACAGTAACTATTTGGTGATGTTTCTCTCTCCTCACTAGACTATCTACTCTTTAAGAACTTCTTTGTGTTTGCTAACTGCATGTGCTTAATAAATGTTTGCAGAGGGAATGAAAGAATGATCTTCCATCCTTCTGGCTGAGGATTCTCTGCCTTTACAATTGAGCTCGGTGACTGTTTTCTAATCTCTTATTTATTTGCTTATTTATTTATTTTTGGCTGCGTTGGGTCTTTGTTGCTGCACACAGGCTTTCTCTAGTTGTGGAGAGCGGGGGGCTACTCTGTTGTGGTGCGCGGCCTTCTCATTACAGTGGTTTCTCTTTGTCGCAGAGCACGGGCTCTAGGCGTGTGGGCTTCAGTAGTTGTGGCACATGGGCATCATTAGTTGTGGCTCACGGGCTCTAGGGCGCAGGCTCAGTAGTTGTGGCACAAGGGCTTAGTTGCTCCGCGGCATGTGGGATCTTACCAGACCAGGGTTCGAACCCATGTCCCCTGAATTGGCAGGCGGATTCTTAACCACTGTGCCACCAGGGAAGTCCTGCTTCCTAGCCTCTTGAGACAGACGACAGAGATGCAGATAAGACTTACACATGTGCAGAACTTTACAGTTTTCCATACACTGAAAATCATTTTTAGATTAAATTAACCCAGAAAATAAAACTTGACCACAGGAGTGGTAGCAAGTTTTCCTTTTACACTGATTGAAGGTAGGAGAAGTTGTTTCCTTCCTTCCATTTGGTCCACTAAATTGGTCTTTAAATGCAGGATTTGAAAGTGTGCATTTCAGGGGCTTGGAGAAGCATCACTACATTCTTCAACTGAAGAAAAACCAAGTAGAGAATTGAAACAGCATCAAAGGCAATCCAGGCTGAGACTTAGCAAAATTTTGTTGAACATAAAATATCTGAAGCCGTGGAATGCTTTCCTAAAAGAGGTACAGAATCACCACAAAAACGGTGGTTCCAAAATTACTCTCATCATACAGTTTTGTTTTAGTTTTCCTGTGGAAAAACCTGCAGGAAAATATTTGGCCACCAGAGGGTACTCTACCAAAATCCAAAGGCACTCCCTCAGGGAGTTCCCTATAAAACGCTCAGATATTGAAGCCCTACCAAGGGCTAGTCTCAAAGCTTTCATGGTTGTTTTCCCAACCAATTGTCCATAAACTGTACTCCATGGGAAAGCACTGTATCTTCAGCTCTAGCTCTCCAGATCACGACACCATTTCTTAGCGGCAGAGAGTCACATGGGATCAACACTGCCCCGAACTGGAGTTCTATGTCAGCTGTAGCCCTTTTGCACTAGTGGGACCTGTCTTGTTGCACCTGCTCATGAATATAGAAATTTACGTAAGGTTAATTTATGTTTTCCACTTCTCTTAAGTACATTGATGAATAAATCAGAACAAGATGAGAACATATGAGGCTGTTGCATTTAATTTGGCAATTAATAATTAAGAGAACTATTTGTCATTTAGAAATACCACGCTTAATCCTTTTAATTACCATCTGGATCTCTTGTAAATTATTCGATTTACTTAATCCTTGTTTACTTTCATTCAAAAGCCCTCAAATTTCACTAATTTGGCACACCAGATATTCAGCTGATCGCCTTAGTAGAAAACAAAACAAAATATAAAGGAACTTAGCACTGGAACCACTCTGTTGGTGGGAAAAGGATGGGTGTGGGAGAGGCCTACCTTCCAATCCCCATTAGCCACCTGTGTGATCCTGGGCAAGTCAATTCCTGCCCCTAAACTTCATTCTCTTCCCTCATAAATGAGAGAGGGCTAGACTGGAACAGAGGATTTTACCTTTTCTTTTTAAGTGAACCTGTTCTTCTGTAATGGAAGGGGAAAGTCTATCAATGTCCTGGCTCTAGGGAGATGGCAAATGGGTTCCATTTGGATTCACCCAAGTTCAGGGGGTTTTCCCTTCCACACCACACCACTTCTCCAGGTCTCCAGAACCACGACCCCCATCAGTCATGGGATGGGGCTCATGCATGTGGCACAGGTGTTCCCACTGGAGCTGTCCACAAGAAGTCAGAGTCATGGGGCCCAAGTGTGCTCAGTTACCTGTTTCAGGAGCTAAACAGAAGATTAAGTGAGGGATTTATTCCTCTCATGTAACAAGGAAACTGAGTAGCAGGTGCCCAGCTCAAATGTAGCTGCTCAAGGACCAGGCTCCTTCTACATCTCTGTTCTGCCGTCCTCAGCAAGGGGTCACAAAGTGTCTGTAGCCTCTCTGGGCATCATGTCTCCATGTCTGGCAGGAAAAGGAGGGACAGGAGAGGGCAAAGAGCCCATGCCAGCTGAGTCTGTCCATTTTTATTAGGAAAGCTATAGCTTTCCTGGAAGCCTCATCCAGTGGAATATGGAAGGCTTCATTCACATCTCATTGGCCACAACTATCCGCATGACATTGAAGGAAGTCTGGGAATTTTTTGATGGGCACATTGCCCCCCGAACCAAATTGGAGATAGAGCAGCAAGGAAAAAGAGGTGCATGGAAATTGAACAGGCTGCTAGCTGCATATGCCACAGGGATGAGAAAGTATTGGGACATAGATGGAGGTCCTCGTGCTAGTCATTGGATGATATGCACATGTTTGTCTAAAAGGGAGTTCTCACCATACACCAAGAAATCCATTATCAAAGCTCCTCCTTATGGGGGACACAGTGCTCACTCCAGTGGAGACTTGGTTCCTTTGATACCTAACACAGGTGAGCCATTCATCAATGGCTTATGTGTCAGGGGAGCCTAGCAGTCACTAGATGCTGACTGACTCTGCACCTATCAGAGTCTGGTCCCTCACCCAGGGACCTCCCACAATTCACTACACCCCTCTTCCCCCTCTCCCAGCTCTGAGTCCTTCCTCAGGCAGGAGTCTGCCTTTCCTCATTTCCCAAATCTCTGTTCTACACACAGAAATCTGCCCTTTTGGAAGCCCAGGCTTTTGAAATTTACAACCAAAGAATGCTTTCCATTCTTTGTCCCTCTGTTTTCTCTGAATCATCTTCTCCTAAGGCAATGAACACAGAAAGTCAAGCTCACTGAATGGGTCAAGGACCCAGGGATATAAAGAAACACTAGAAATGAAAAACAACTTAGATTTTAAAATATTATCCCTCTGCTCTTCATGTGAAATCTTACTCAGAAATCCAAAATGTAAGAGAAATAAAAACTAACCAATATGGTTAAGGTGTGGATGGGAGATGGGAGGAACCCAGGGCCCTCCCCATGAGGCCTGAGAGAAGTCAGCCATGGAAAGTTTGAAAATTCACCAAACTGGAAAATCTCTATGGTCTCTTCCAGCCTGAAAGTTCTATGATTCAATATTAAAGAGCAAATTTTTAGTCTGTTTTCCCAAAACTTGAAAATAGTCCCACATAATAAGCGTGACAGACAAAATAAAGGATGATTAATGTGGGCGTGTTCCTGGCCTTCCCTTAATCCTGAACTTACTCTTTGGCCTGTTGTGGGATTTTCAGCTTCCCCACACTCCATGTAGGGTTTTGTGATGAGGAATCAGCATGGAATAATGAGAAACAAGAAGAGACACTTGGTCAAAAAGCTAAGCATAGAAATAATATATGACGCAGCAATTGCACTCCTAGGTATAGACCCCCCAAAATTGAAAACAGATACTCAAACAAACTGTGTACATTCACCTTCATAGCAGCACTATTCACAAAAGCTGAAGGTTAAAAACAACCTAAAATGTCCATCAACAGATGAATGGATAAATAGACTGCAGTACATACATACAATGGGATGTTATTCAGCCATCAAAAAGGATAAGTGTGGATACATGCTGGGTGAACCTCGAAAACATTATGCCAGTAGAAAGAAACCAGACACAAAAGGCCACATATTTTAAGATTCCATTTATATGAAATGTCCAAAATAGGTGACTCCATAGAGATAGAAAGCAGATTGGTGAGTGCCAGGACCAGGGTGAGGGGAGAGTGGGGAGTGGCCACCTCTTGGGTACCGGGTTTGGGGAGGATGAAAATGTTTCAGAACCAGATAGAGGTAGTGGTTGCATAATATTGTGAATTTATTAAATACCACGGAATTCACTTTAAAATGCTTAATTTTATGTTTTGTGAATTTCATCTCATTTTTTATTTTTTAAATCCGTTGAAGAAAAAGAAAAGAAGAGATAATAGCTCCAGGAGGCATTTGGAAGGAGAGTGTTTGAGGGCAGCCACTCAGGAAGGAACAGCTGTGACTAGGAGGGTAGTGGGCAGTGGAATGCTGCTGGTGATTTTATGTCCCTTCCCCCGTCCCTGAAGTCCAGGTAAAGGACTCCAGCACTGCCACAGTCAAGAGCATAAGCTCCAGAACCAGACGGCTTGGTTTTAAATCCCAGTCCTGTTACTTATGAACTGTGACCTTGGGCAAATTACTTAGTCTCTCCATACCTCAGTTTCCTCATCTGTAACACAGAGATAATAATAATACCTAGTTCATAGGAGTTGTTAAAAAGGTAAATTAATTAATCTGTATATAGCACTTAGAAGAGTGTGGGCATCACAAGCCTTCAGTGAACGTTACCTCGTGTTCTTTGTCATTTTGGTCTCATGGATCTTCCTCTTTGACCAACCCATTCTAGAAATGAGTAAGTCAGTTGTGCTTTATAAATCTTATATCAATGTTTACCTATTCTATGATTTTTTAATGCAAACTTTGAGGCAATTATAAATAACTTCACCTCCAAAAAAAGCTGTTTAGTTTCCTAGGGCTGATGTAACAAGGTACCACAATCTAGGTGGCTTAGGACAACAGAAATGTAGTCTTTCACAGTTCTGAAGGCTAGACGTCAGAAATCAAGGTGTCAGCAGGGTCATGTTCCCTCCAAAGCCTCTGGGAGCGGACCCTTCCTGGCTTCTTTCAGCTTCTGTTAGCCCCAGGCATGCCTTGGCTCGTGGCTGCATACCTCCAACCAACGCCTCCACCTTCACAAGTTGTCTTCCTATGTGCCTTTGTATCATCTTCCCTCTATGCATGTCTGTGTCTAAATTTTTCTCTTCTTATAAGGACACCAGTCATGTTAGATTAGGGGCCCACGCTACTGCAGTACGACCTCATCTTAATTTAACTAATTACATCTGTAAAGAACCTATTTCCAAATAAGGTCATTCTGAGGTCCTGGGGGTTAGAACTTCAACATATGTCTTGGGGGTACACAACTCAACCCATAATACCCGTCAATTGCTAGAGCTCTCCTAATACATTCATAAACTCCACTGCCACACTTCTGTGGTCCAGGCCACCTGCTCGAACAACTTGTGGAAGTAAAAAGCCTTCCTTCTGCTGAGACATCTCTCATGTGAGGCAGGTACTTTGTATACATATTGTAACAGTTGGTCACATTGGGTTCCTCAGCTTGTCTATGAACTCCCTAAGGGTAGGGACTACCTCATATTCAACTTTGAAGAGTAGAAAAGTACGAGAAGAGTACCTAGTACATGCAGTGGAGACTTCAATAGGAAAAAGGTAAAGGAGGAAAGTAAAACTCAGATGTCTACTAGCTCAGTAGCCCCACTTGTGAGTAATACCAGGCCCTCAGTTCTCCTTTTCTGTTTGTTCCACCTCTTATTTCTCTCACATGGGCCCCCATCTTTGCCTCCACCAAGGCTTTGCTCTGGACTGCCAATAGCCACTCTGACCACAGGCTGGAGCTGACAGTTCCCTGAAACTCCTAAATGACATGAACTCCTTCTGACCGCTACAACCGAATCTGTGATGGCCTTAGGGTCACAGTTCTCTCCCTTATAAGGCCAGGACATAGAGGACACAAGCCCTGATTACCTGCAGCTCAGCCTTGTGCCCATATAAATAATAGTAGCTAAGCCTTATTGAGCACTTACTATATTCTATTCTATTCTATTCTATTGTCCTCAAACAGATCAGCTCATTGACACCTCACAATAACCTAACGTGGTAGAAACTATTGCTATCCCTACTTTACGGATGAGGAAACTGAGACTTAGAGAAGTTAAATAACTTGGCCAAGGTCACAGCTAGTGGAAATGGGAACTAGGATTTGAATCCAGGCAACCTAACTACCGTGAAGACAAAAATATCCAAAACTTGGGGCTTCCCTGGTGGCACAGTGGTTGAGAGTCCGCCTGCCGATGCAGAGGACACAGGTTCGTGCCCTGATCCAAGAAGATCCCACATGCCACGGAGCGGCTGGGCCTGTGAGCCATGGCCAATGAGCCTGCGTGTCCGGAGCCTGTGCTCTGCAACGAGAGAGGCCACAACAGTGAGAGGCCCGCATACCGCAAAAAAAAAAAAAAAAAAAAAAAAAAATCCAAAACTTGGAAACAGACAAAGGATGGCTGCCCATCTTTTCAATGTCATTCTGGACCATTACAGAGCCACTCCAGAATTATCCTAGTCTCTAGGGGGTTTACCCTAATAACTCGCTCTTTACTATTGATTAGGATAGTCTACAACTTTGTAAGAGTAGATATTAACTTGTACAAAGCTGAGGGTGATTCAAATGATTCTTGACCTATAGCAGGGCAAGTGAGCTTCTCTCTAGTGAAAAAGATAACTCCGGAGGTTACAGTTGTATTGTTTTCTAGGAGATTAGCTCGTTTTGCATCTGATACAGCAGTCTCATTCCAGCATTCTTTCTTTCAATGACTGTAAATACTTCTGTCCCAACTGTAATCCTTTGAACCAGGTTTACCATCCTGCTACTTCCCTCATTAATGAGTTAATTAAATGCGTGGCACATGTTCATTCTATATTTGTATGAGAGTTAGATTTTTAATGTTCTGGAAATTGTACTTGGCACACCAAAGCCCACATGCTTAACTACTATACTAGAATGAATGAATGAAACTGAATATATGTTGATTATGTTTAAGAAGGGAAGGACGTCCCTGGTGGCACAGGGATTAAGAATCTGCCTGCCCCATCATCAAAAAATCTACAAACAATAAATGCTGGAGAGGGTGTGGAGAAAAGGGAACCCTCTTGCACTGTTGGTGGGAACGTAAAGTGATACAGCCACTATGGAGAACAGTATGGAGGTTCCTCAAAAAACTAAAAATAGAACTACCATACAACCCAGCAATCCCACTACTGGGCATATACCCTGAGAAAACCGTAATTCAAAAAGTGTCATGTACCACAATGTTCATTGCAGCTTTATTTACAATAGCCAGGACATGGAAGCAACCTAAGTGTCCATTGACAGATGAATGGGTAAAGAAGATGTGGCACATATATACAATGGAATATTACTCAGCCATAAAAAGAAACAAAACTGAGTTATCTGTAGTGAGATGGATGGACCTAGAGTCTGTCATACAGAGTGAAGTAAGTCAGAAAGAGAAAACCAAATACCGTATGCTGACATATATATATGGAATCTAAAAAAAATAAAAAATAAAAAAAAGTGGTTCTGAAGAACCTAGGGCCAGGACAGGAATAAAGATACAGACATAGTGAATGGACTTGAGGACACGGGTAGGGGGAAGGGTAAGCTGGGACGAAGTGAGAGAGTGGCATGGACATATATACACTACCAAATGTCAAATAGATAGCTAGTGGGAAGCAGCCGCATAGCACAGGGAGATCAGCTCGGTGCTTTGTGTCCACCTAGAGGGGTGGGATATGGAGGGTGGGAGGGAGATGCAAGAGGGAGGAGATATGGGGATGTATGTATATGTAGAGCAGATTCACTTTGTCATACAGCAGAAACTAACACACCATTGTAAAGCAATTACACTCCAATAAAGATGTTAAAAAAAAGAATCCGCCTGTCAATGCAGGGGACACGGGTTCGATCCCTGGCCTGGGAAGATCCCACATGCCACCGAGCAACTAAGCCCTTGCACCACAACTACTGAAGCCCGTGTGCCTAGAGCCCGTGCTCCACAGCAAGAGAAGCCACCACAATAAGAAGCCCACGCACCACAATGAAGAGTAGCCTCCACTCGTCGCAACTAGAGAAAACCCGTGTGCAGCAACGAAGACCCAATGCAGCCAAAATAAATAAATAAATAAAAATTTTTTTTAAAAGATGGGAGTGCAGGGGGTGCAGGAGGGATGGATTGAGAGCTTGGGATTAGCAGATGTAAACTATTATATACAGGATGGATAAACAACAATGTCCTTCTGTATAGCACAGGGAACTATATTCAATATCCTGTGATAAATCATAAAGGAAAAAATATGAAAAAGAATGTGTATATATATGTATAACTGAATCACTTTGCTGTACAGTAGAAATTAACACAACATTGCAAATCAACTATATTTCAATAAAATAAATTAAAAAGAAGGGAGTGCAAATCACAGTTGGAACCCATCAGTCCCTGAAAGAGCAATGAGTAAACTGATGCAAAAGAGAATTTTATATATACATATTATATATATATATAATATATATATCCCCACAAAAGACTGCGTATAAGCACAGAACAGCAGAAGCTGCTCTGGGGAAATCCTATCTGTTGGTTTCTTTGGGAATTTGGTGGAAGCAAGACAGACCTTTGAGACCAAGACTGGGACTTACCAAAAAGCTAGACCTTCCCCAGGAGAATGAACTGTGTCTCTCAAAGGGTGTGTTAAAAAAACAAAATTCAACTGAGTAAATTTTAAAGATTTTATTAGCTTTATTCAACAATTCATGAATCAGGCAGCAACCCATCTAGCAGATAGAAAGGAGCTCCTAGGAGCTGTACAAAATGATTTTTATAGTCAGAATGGAGCAGGAATAAGAAAATTATACTAGGCCAAAAAGCGGGTTGGTTATTGTAAGGTCACTTTCCTTTAGGGAAATGGCAGGGAACATCAGGCAGATTACCTAACTCGTGCTGATCAGGCCTTTCCTGATTGACTGGTTTAAGATTCCATTTCTGGGGACTTCCCTGGTGGCGCAGTGGTTAAGAATCCGCCTGCCAATGCAGGGGACACAGGTTCGATCCCTGTCCAGGAAGATCCCACATGCCGCGGAGCAGCTAAGCCTATGTGCCACAGTTACTGAGCCTGCGCTCTAGAGCTCGTGAGCCACAACTACTGAGCCCACATGCCACAACTACTGAAGCCCATGCATCCTAGAGCCCACACACTCTAGAGCCCACACGCCACAACTACTGAGCCCGCAAGCTGCAACTACTGAAGCCCGTGCGCTCTAGGGCCTGTGTGCCGCAACTACTAAAGCCCACATGCCTACAGCCCATGCTCCACAACAAGAGAAGCCACTGCAATGAGAAGCCCGCGCACCACAATGAAGAGTAGCCCCCGCTCACTGCAACTAGAGAAAGCCCGCATGCAGCAACGAAGACCCAATGCAGACAAAAATTTTTAAATTAAAAAAAAAAGATTCCATTTCTGGGAAAGCTAAAACTGTAATTAAGTCAAGTCTCAGTTTGATGATGTGGGGCTTGGCATAAGCAGCTCCATTTTGGTCCTGTTGTCTTGTTTTTAACAGGTGTAACCTCCTGGGGATTCTTAAAAGGGAAAATAATTAACACCTTTACCAAGGGCCTGGCTCAGCAGAAACCAAATACCCCAATGCAAGACTGCTAAGAGAAGTTAATAAACAAAATAACGACAACACAGTGCATGATATTGTTGCTTGGAATAGAAGATGCTTAATAAATATCGAATGAGTTGAAAACTTGATCCCTGATACAGAGAAATCACTTCTGCAAAAAATAAAGCCAAGTTGAACAAATTCAGTCAAAGACATCTTTCAGAGCTATTAAAATTGTACCCTTTATTTGGGGAAAGATTATGACACACATACTTACTTCCAACTCACTGCCAATAACTTGCTAATGGTGCTAATAGAGTTCTTAACTATATGGGAAAGACAATGAATGACGTATTTTCCAAGTGTTCAGAAACATAGACATACGTTAACAATCCATTGCGCTTCTGTGTTTCTTCTGTGTCTCTTTTCTGGGATGGTTATGGGCATTTGTGGTTTCTACTTGTGGAAGGATATCACCGGCACACCAAGAGAAGGGAGATTCCAGACAGTATTAAGGGATGACCTTATAAAATGTCAGTAGGCTTCCTGAAACATGTCACTAGTTATGCAACATACTTACCGATTCATTCAAGGCTCTTTTCTAAGTGGTAGGGACATGGAAATAAACAAAATACAAAAACTGTTTTGTCCTCTTGGAGTTTATATGCTGGTGGGGAGAAACAGACATGAAAAAATAATAAAGAAATGCATGTAGTGATAGTTGGTGACAAGTGCTGTGGAGAAAAGGAACACAGGGACAGCAAAGAGGGATTTCCAGGTGAGGGTTGGAGGAGGGGCTTGCAATTTAAGAATAGAATGGTCAAGGATGGCCTCGGTGCCATCCTTAAAGTAAAGACTTTAAGGGTGCGAGACAGCAAACAATATGATTCAGTTATACATATACATGTATCTATTCTTTTTCAAATTCTAGGCTCCATATAAAATAAAAGAATTTTAATACATTTACAAAAATAAAACTATTCACATTCCTTGTGAAAAAATAATATGAATTTAGGGAAAGGGAATTCTAGGAAGAGGAAATAGCAAAGGGCTAAGTCCTCAGGCAGGAGCGTTCCTGGTGTGTTTGAGAGAAAGTCCCAGGGGGAAGCAGAGTGAAGGAAGGAAGGACTCTTACGATCCACTGATGTCTTATCAGGATCACCCTGGCTGCTGGACTGAGAATAGATTGGAGAGGTGTCAGGGCCAGAGCCGGAAGAGTTCAGAGCTGTTGCCCCACTGAATGAATGGAAGCCACCCTTCCCAGCAGCCTTCCCCTGCAAAAGCCTGGCCACTTGAAAATGTGTCCAGCCTGCTCTTGCAATGTCATCTTGCAGTGATCAGATTTAATCCCTGCTCTGTAAGAAAATCAAAAAAAAAAAAAGAGAAAAGAGAAAATGGTGCTGGACATGAGGGTTATAGTTTCCGAGGAAATAAGAAAAAAATAAATAAAATTGCAATTTGCATCTTTGACAGGGAAATTGAGTGGACTCAAGTCTCCTTAGGAAGAAAAAAAGCTAATGTTAGTAAACTAAAAATAACAATGCAATACAGAGTGCTGGAATAATTAGCCTGGAAAAGGGGTTGCCCCAGTGATCTCATTACATTTCCTCAGATGACTTTCCCAAGCAGTGACAGGTGAGTAATAGGAAACCACTGGATGGTCAGGCACAATGGTCTAGTTTTAAAAACCTATAATTTAATGTTGAAATAAATGGCAGAGCCCCCAAACATCAAGACTAGATGATAGTTAAAGAAAATGACATGCACTAGTGTCCTATAAATAGCTGTCTTGAGATATACTATCACTCTGTCCTTCACTGTAGGTCAAGACCATGAGCTGCTTTATCTTTGGACACCTGCTAAATGCATGTGGGTGGAGGTTCCTGAACATTTAAATTGTACAGCACCCATTCAGCTTAGATGCAGAAGGTCTGTAGAGTTTTTTCCTACACTGCACTTATGGAAACCAAGACCCACTGCTTGGAAGGTTAATGCTTTGCTGCTGGTCAGTGCTCTTTTCACCCTGCCTGCTGACTTGTGTGAACTGAAACAAAAACCAATTATTCTCCAAAATCAAAATCTTCAGATGCCTCAGGAGCAGTTTTAATTTAGTTTTAGAATTATGGGCTGGCTTTCTCCCTCACCTCTTGGTGTCAGATGTAGCCAAATTAAAAACATTGCCAAGTAATGGAAAGTTACTTCAAATCTTTCTCTCTTTACAACCATTATCTTCATTTCCTGGCTGGTCACAGACACATTTCTTCTAAAATGGAATGCCCCTTGGCTCATTTTGAGCTGTATTTCTCACCCCCTTTATCTCATTCCCTTGGAAGCCTGAACCTCAATTCTATAAATACATTAAAAATAAAAACTGATCCCATTTGGAACGAGGTCATATCATTGAATTTATTCTCAGAGCACATCATGACAAATGATTCTTGTTTGCTCTATAATATGCTTAGAATCCAGGCATGACCAGGCTTCAACCTCTTGGCATCCATAGTGGTCAAAGGAGAGAACTCAAGCTGTACTATTCCTTCCCCATCCCAGCTGATCCCCACTTTGGCCTTGCCTGGGGCCCAGGATTGACTGTCTTGCTATCTCTCAGCAGGTGGGCTGGGTGCTACCCACTTAGCGGCTGCAGGCAGTCACCAAATAGGAGACTGTTCCCTGCCCATAACTCCATCTAACTCAGCATCTCAGAAACTAGCCTCTGCAGAAAGGTGGTCTCCTCAACCAGCACCTCAGTACATTGCCTAAGAATCCTTCTACATGTGTCTACTCATTAATTCAATTCATTTAATTTCACCTACTATGTGCAAGGCATTGGGCCAAACATAGGAGAGTCAATGGTCTACAGACAGCTCCATCTGCTGTCCCTCGCTCTAACCTACACTGTTCTCCTGAAGCCCCACCCCAATACCTTCCTCATTTCTCTTAGCAGTGATCTAGCCAATTCTAGAGAAGGACTCCCTCAACTCCCTACACCACCCAGATATCTACACACCTATCAGCACCTTACCTATCTTTCCCTCCTTCCTTCCCACCTCAGTGGAAAATGTATGATCTGGGTTTCATCAGTTACCATTTCCTTAGGGCACTGACTCCACCAACTTTCCTCTCCTCTACCTTCAACATCTTCCCGCTAGTGGTTCTTTTCCAACAATATTTTTACATGTTCAGGTCTGTGTCAAGTTAAAAATTCATAAATAAGTGATTTTTCCTCTATGTCCTTCTCTAGCATTCAAGCTATCTCTGTCTCTCCATAACCAAGATTTTAGAGGAATCCATACATTCAATCCCCACTTCATCATCTCGGCAACAACATTAATGTGACTGGTTCCCAAATGTGAGCCTACGTTCTGGGTTCCTCCATATATGATCAAAGATCTACTGGATATAGCACCAGTTAGATGGCCCAAGGCACCTCAAACCACATATGCCTGGAAGTAAGCTCATCAGCTTCCCTTGACTGCAGGAGTTTGGATCCCACCTCCTGCACTTACTGGCAGAGTGACTTTGGGTAAGCTCTTGAACCATCTGTCTTTCAATTTCCCCCTTCATGAACATCAAGAACTGGGAAGGGTCTGTGATGTTGCCCTACTTGCAAACTAGCAAGTTAGCCTGCCATACTTTCATAGATGCCGGTAGAATACATGAAACTCCTGGGTCAGAAACAAATGACAGTCTATTACTGAAGACAACTGCAGTAGCCAGAGTATCAGCATGTATTACACTGGCTCCTTGAGCCCCGGTTCCCACAGGGAGATGCAAAAACCTGCACATGCAGTGTTTTTACAGGAGAGGAACCCTGAGTTCAAGGAAACTGCTCTTTGCTCCAGAGGGAGACAGTATATCTCCCAAGGCTGCTTGCTACATGTTCAATAAAATGTGGGGGGGCTTCCCTGGTGGCGCAGTGGTTGAGAGTCCACCTGCCGATGCAGGGGACACGGGTTCGTGCACCCGTCCGGGAAGATCCCACGTGCCACGGAGCGGCTAGGCCCGTGAGCCATGGCCGCGGAGCCTGCGCATCCGGAGCCTGTGCTCCGCAACGGGAGAGGCCACAACAGTGAGAGGACCGTGTACCACAAAAAAAATAAAATAAAATAAATAAAATAAAATAAAATGTGGGGAATGTTATAGCAGCTAAATTACCAGGTTGTTGTATTAAATGTGTTAAAAAAAAAAAAAAGGCTTTAACATAGTGCTAGGTACATATAAGCCCTAATATTATTTCATAACCCTAGTCCCTAGGAGCTCACTGGTTGAGGGTATATGTTATTTATCTCTGTGTAAGCCCGTGTCCAGCACAATGTGTTTTGTGTGTATACAGTAGTTGCATCATGTCTGGTATATAATTGGTTGTCAAATATCTGAAGCTCTTGAAATATCACATGTACTATTTTACATTCCAGGCTATACTCAATGCTATGATGGTAGAAACCTTAAATACTGACTCACCTTGGGCTTCACAAGTGAATTACCATGTTAATTGTGGGAGCTGTCGAGTTAACATGAGTTGTGTGAAAAAAAAATCACCTAATATCCTGCTTTTTAGAAAAGATTTCATAATGTCTAAGGGTTTGTTTTAAATATATGTTCCATGGAAAGTATTATTATCCCTTTAAACAAGTTATGGGTTAATAGGGGCAGCTTCAGACAAAAAAATGCCTTTGCCCTTACAGTTCATTTGACCTACAGCACAGTAAGCTTCCGATGAATCCACACCCAAAAGTCAGTGGCTACTGTACTTTACATGAAACTTATCTAGTAAATAAAGATTTATGGAGTACATTCTTTGTGCCAAGTACTATCCTAGGCACAGTAGGGATAGCCCAGGCAGAGGAAAAGGCCAATATCCTTCCTGCCCTGGACGACTCACATTCAGAAGGGAAGAAATGCATCAAAAACCCAAATACAAAAAAAAAAAAAACCCAAATACAAAAACACTGGGGGAGTTGACTGGAACACCAACAAATAGCCACCCGTTTCCCTGCCAATGTTCTAAAACAATGAAGAAATTAAAGGATCCGCATGTGGAGACTAAAACATCACTTTTAAAACTGGCAGGGACTTCCCCGGTGGTCCAGTGGCTAAGACTCCACGCTGCCTATGCAGGGGGCCCCGGTTCGATCCCTGATCAGGGAACTAGATCCCACATGCCGCAACTGAATATCCAACATGCCGCAACTGAAAAACAAAATTCCACATGCTGCAACAACGATCCCGTGTGCCACAGCTAAGACCCGGCGCAGCCAAATAAATAAATACTTTTTTTTTTTTTGCTGTATGCGGGCCTCTCACTGTTTTGGCCTCTCCCGTTGCGGACGCGCAGGCCCAGCGGCCATGGCTCACGGGCGCAGGCGCTCCGCGACATGTGGGATCTTCCCAGACCGGGGCACGAACCCATGTCCCCTGCATCGGCAGGCGGACTCTCAACCACTGTGCCACCAGGCAAGCCCTAAATAAATACTTTTTAAATTTTTTTAAAAATAAGAAAACTGACAAAGCTAATACAGAGAATCTGGCTCTAAATGTAGGATCCCCGGTCCCCCTGGAGACTCATCCAGTCAAGTCACAGAGGACGCTAGATCCCCTCAGGGAGTGCTCCCCATACCACTGGGCCTTTAAGGTTTACACGTGGCTGAAAACAAGTGGGAACAAATGTTCTCTGCTGGCAGGCAGATCCCAAAAGCGAAGGCAGCAGAAGGGTCTCTGCTACCCACGGTGTACTTGCTCCTCAGATTCGCTCCTCAGTCAACCCGCTTCCCATTGGTAGGAATTATTACAACCTACCCCCAACAGCACTTCCTTACTTCATTGTTTATCAGAATTCATCGTCATCATATGCTATATAGTACACTTTTTAAATTTTGGTTATTCTCTATCCCTTCCCTCCTCTCTACTAGAATGTAAGCTCCATAAGGGCAAAACCTATGGCCTTTTCTTTCTTTCTTCACTAAAGTATCCTGGCACATACATAAGCACTCGGTAAATTTTTATTAAATGACTGAACAGATGATTGAACAAAGGAATGAACTGAATAAATGGGTATCTTCCCAACTATATCAAATGTCTTATATCACTTGCTGGGTGATTCACACTCACCAGCTAATGCGGTCCATCCTGAGAATGGCCCAGGGGAAGCAAATACCTACTGGTCTACCGTTCCCTGGCCTGATTCTGGCACAGAAGTGAAGCGGAGAACGCTTACTGACAGCCACATTCACTGGAGGCTTTCAGACAGAGGGCTCCTGCATGACCCCAAGTCCTGAACCTCCAAGGGTCTTCACATGCTGAAGACTATCCAGGAATACTAATGCCGTGCGGAGGGCAGTGCTAGGGCTTCCCTGCCTGCCAGCCTGCCTGCTGCGTATCCTACAGCACCGACAAAAAGCGCATTAAGTGGCAATACCCAAGGGTAGATAGGGCAGAGAAACATTATAATCCCCATTTATTAAAAGAAAGCTGGACTGATTTAGATTCATATAGTCACAGGATGTTAAAAGTGGAAAGAGCCTATAGATTGGGGATTTTTAACCTTTTTTGTGTCCCAGAGCCCTTTAGATGTCTGGCGAACCATATTAACTCCTTCCAAGATGAATGCTTTTAAGTATATAAAACAAATACAATCGCAAGGAAACCTATTACATTAAAATATAGCTAACAGGGCTTCCCTGGTGGAGCAGTGGTTAAGAATACATCTGTCAGTGCAGGAGACAGGGGTTCGAGCCCTGGTCTGGGAAGATCCCACATGCCATGGAGCAACTAAGCCCGTGAGCCACAACTACTGAAGCCTGCGCGCCTAGAGCCTGTGCTCCCAACAAGAGAAGCCACCGCAACGAGAAGCCCGCACACCACAATGAAGAGTAGCCCCCGCTCTCCGCAACCAGAGAAAAGCCCACGCACAGCAACAAAGACCCCAACGCAGCCAAAAATAAAATAAATAAAATAAAATAAATTTATAAAAATATATATATAGGTAACAAAATATTTTTAAAACCTGGTGATAGTTGTACAACAGTGTGAATGTAATTAATGTCACTGAATTGTACATTTTAAAAATGGTTAAAAGAGGGGCTTCCCTGGTGGCGCAGTGCTTAAGAATCCGCCTGCCAATGCAAGAGACACATGTTCGAGCCCTGGTCCGGGAAGATCCCACATGCCGTGGAGCAACTAAGCCCGTGCGCCACAACTACTGAGCCTGCGCTCTAGAGCCTGCGAGCCATGACTACTGAGCCTGCGCTCTAGAGCCCGCGAGCCACAACCACTGAGCCCACGTGACACAACTACTGAAGCCCGCGCGCCTACAGTCTGTGCTCTGCGAGAAGCCACTGCAATGAGAAGCCCGCACACCACAACGAAGAGTAGCCCCCCGCTCGCCGCAACTAGAGAAAGCCCACGCACAGCAACGAAGATCCAACGCAGCCAAAAATAAATTAATTAATAATTTTAAAACAAATAAATTAATTACATGATGTATACAAAAAAAAATTTTTTTAAGTCTCAGATACTGCTAATAAAACTGTGGTTTGTGGCCTGTATTTGTAATCGAAGGAAATACTGAATTTCTGTTAGAGGCTAATGAGGAAAGAGAGGTAATAATGATCTCCCATTACAGACCATCTTGCTCCACCTGTTCCTTTGGGAGATGGGAAGTCTCAGATGGGGGAAATCTGAGAAGTCTAACATGAGAGGTCTAAGAAGTCTTACCCCCAGGGCCCTGACTCCCAGACATGAGGTCAGAGGAAACTCGATGGCCAGAGTAGGACCTTGAAGACTCGAATAAGTTATTTTACTTGTCTAGGAATGAATCAAATAAATGGGAATATAGCTATTTCCATATCCCTTAAGGACCACCTTCCCTGCCTTCAGAAAGCTCTCTGTATATTGATTCTACTATTGAGACCCAATACATATTTTTAATCTCTGTATTTGAGATTAAAATCTGTAAAATGAAACCAGTAACGACTTACCACACTGGGTTGTTATGAGGATTATATGCAAAAAAAATATTAAAGCTCCTATCACAGCACCTGGCATGTTGTTGAAGGTAAGTAAATAATACTTATTTGTAAATTAATAATACCTCATGGTACCTTACCCCTCAATTCTTTGCAATGCCCGCAGGTAATCTGGAAATTCAGCTGCGAGATTTAAATGTCTGGGATTCTGTAAAAATTGACTGATTAAATTTAGAGATCATGTTTTGTGTCTTTCCAGGACTACTTTAACTTCCACACTGCTGTCACCCAGCCTGCATAGCTTCACTCCCTCTGCAAAGAGCGAGCTGCCACAAACTCTTGAAAGCATGCCTTTGGATTCTCTCCCGGCTTTCTCGGCTTTCTCATGCCTGGTGAGACAAAGAACACCTGAGCAGGTAGGATTGGCTTCTCTGCCTTCAGCCAAGGTGCACACACTTGACAGATGTCTTCTAACTTCCCGATTCTTCAGGCCTGAGCATAAGTGTCGGGCAGGCAAAGTAGACATAAGCTTATACCTCAAAATATTTAGTGGATTAAGGTGCAAATTCTGCTGAATTCACAGGAAAAAAAAAAGTGACTACTCTTTTTTTTTTCTTAAATGGCCATCATTTAATTTGAGTTTTTTTGTTTTGTTTTGTTTTGTTTGCGGTACGCGGGCCTCTCACTGTTGTGGCCTCTCCCGTTGCGGAGCACAGGCTCCGGATACGCAGGCTCAGCGGCCATGGCTCACGGGCCCAGCCGCTCCGCGGCATGTGGGATCTTCCCGGACCGGGGCACGAACCCATGTCCCCTGCATCAGCAGGCGGACTCTCAACCACTGCGCCACCAGGGAAGCCCAAGAAGTGACTACTCTTAACGAAGGCTGCCTGACAATAATTTTCTGTGAAGGGGGAGAACAGTAGATACTGGAAAGTATGGCTGATTAGGGGCTATGGGATACATGAAGGAGGCTGAAAGGGACGCCAGGATTCAGGTAACTGGTGGAGCATTTGGTGGGAGACTCTGGGGACTCAACACCTGGGTGGCAGCCACTAGATGGGGGGATACCGTGCCCCTTTCTTTTCACATTCTGCTCTTTCTCCCCTCGATGCCACATTTCTCTTGTCTTCTGTGCCTCCGCCTCCATCCTTTTCCCTACCCAGGACCACCACCCATAATTTGCAGGGCCCAGTACAAAATGAAAATGTGAGGTCCCTTTTTCAAAAATTATTAAAATTTTTCAGGATGGCCAAAGCAGAACTTAAAGTAAACCAAGCAGGGGTCCTTCTGCGTGCAGTAGGGGCCTGTGTCACAGAGCAGGTCACAGACGCACACAGCCGGCCCTGCCCCCCCTTTCTCTGCTGGTGCCTCATTCCTCACCCATCTGCCTCTATCTTCAAGATGACACTCGCACCCCCGAGCCCGCCACACGCAGACATTAGGATCATCAACTCCCACACCCTTCGGGCTGCAAAGGACCCCAGAGGCCAGCTCCTTCATTTTACACCCCAGGTAACGAAGGGGTTGGTTCAGGGGAAGGGGTTGGTTCAGGGGAAACCTGAGGGCATATTGGTTGAACCTCCAGCCCCAGGCTCTCGCCACTCAATTACCTGGCTGCCCACTTCTCTCTCACAGCAAGTTTTCTGACTACACTCATCTGGGAGCTCCTTTTGTCTCTCATGCCACCTGACTACTGAAAGCAATAAGGGAAAAGAAGAGGGAGAGCAGAGTTAAGAATAGCCCGAAATAATCAGCAAATTAAAATATTGAAAATAGGGACTTACCTGGTTAAGACTTCACCTTCCAATGCAGGGGGTGCGGGTTCAATCCCTGGTCGGGGAGCTAAGATCCCACATGTCTCGCGGCCAAAAAACTAAAACATAAAACAGAAGCAGTATTGTAACAAATTCAGTAGACTTTAAAAGTGGTCCACATCAAAAAAAAAAAATCTTTAAAAAAACATATTGAAACTATTTCCCCTTAAGATGGGCTCAAGCATTCCATAGCCTGGGAGACTTAACCTCATAAAAATGGGGAGGAAAAAAGGAAAGAAAAAGACATGCTAATTTCAGCTCTTGAAAAACTTGCTTGGTCAACCAGTATTTGTCAAGCACTGTTGCAGGTGTTGCGCCACCAGGGAAGCCCAAGAAGTGACTACTCTTAACGAAGGCTGCCTGACAATAATTTTCTGTGAAGGGGGAGAACAGTAGATACTGGAAAGTATGGCTGATTAGGGGCTATGGGATACATGAAGGAGGCTGAAAGGGACGCCAGGATTCAGGTAACTGGTGGAGCATTTGGTGGGTGACTACTCTTAACGAAGGCTGCCTGACAATAATTTTCTGTGAAGGGGGAGAACAGTAGATACTGGAAAGTATGGCTGATTAGGGGCTATGGGATACATGAAGGAGGCTGAAAGGGACGCCAGGATTCAGGTAACTGGTGGAGCATTTGGTGGGAGACTCTGGGGACTCAACACCTGGGTGGCAGCCACTAGATGGGGGGATACCGTGCCCCTTTCTTTTCACATTCTGCTCTTTCTCCCCTCGATGCCACATTTCTCTTGTCTTCTGTGCCTCCGCCTCCATCCTTTTCCCTACCCAGGACCACCACCCATAATTTGCAGGGCCCAGTACAAAATGAAAATGTGAGGTCCCTTTTTCAAAAATTATTAAAATTTTTCAGGATGGCCAAAGCAGAACTTAAAGTAAACCAAGCAGGGGTCCTTCTGCGTGCAGTAGGGGCCTGTGTCACAGAGCAGGTCACAGACGCACACAGCCGGCCCTGCCCCCCCTTTCTCTGCTGGTGCCTCATTCCTCACCCATCTGCCTCTATCTTCAAGATGACACTCGCCCCCCCGAGCCCGCCACACGCAGACATTAGGATCATCAACTCCCACACCCTTCGGGCTGCAAAGGACCCCAGAGGCCAGCTCCTTCATTTTACACCCCAGGTAACGAAGGGGTTGGTTCAGGGGAAGGGGTTGGTTCAGGGGAAACCTGAGGGCATATTGGTTGAACCTCCAGCCCCAGGCTCTCGCCACTCAATTACCTGGCTGCCCACTTCTCTCTCACAGCAAGTTTTCTGACTACACTCATCTGGGAGCTCCTTTTGTCTCTCATGCCACCTGACTACTGAAAGCAATAAGGGAAAAGAAGAGGGAGAGCAGAGTTAAGAATAGCCCGAAATAATCAGCAAATTAAAATATTGAAAATAGGGACTTACCTGGTTAAGACTTCACCTTCCAATGCAGGGGGTGCGGGTTCAATCCCTGGTCGGGGAGCTAAGATCCCACATGTCTCGCGGCCAAAAAACTAAAACATAAAACAGAAGCAGTATTGTAACAAATTCAGTAGACTTTAAAAGTGGTCCACATCAAAAAAAAAAAATCTTTAAAAAAACATATTGAAACTATTTCCCCTTAAGATGGGCTCAAGCATTCCATAGCCTGGGAGACTTAACCTCATAAAAATGGGGAGGAAAAAAGGAAAGAAAAAGACATGCTAATTTCAGCTCTTGAAAAACTTGCTTGGTCAACCAGTATTTGTCAAGCACTGTTGCAGGTGTTACTAGTACAACAGTAAATAAGGCAAAGTTCCTGATCTTAAGAGCCCCAGGAGGCAGTCAGATCAGTAAGATATAACCCCTGCCCAAAAAATGAACTTTAAAAAAAAAGCATTGGGGGCTTCCCTGGTGGCGCAGTGGTTGAGAGTCCGCCTGCCGATGCAGGGGACATGGGTTCGAGCCCTGGTCTGGGAAGATCCCACATGCCACGGAGCAGCTAGGCCCGTGAGCCACAACTACTGAGCCTGCGCGTCTGGAGCCTGTGCTCCGCAACGGGAGAGGCCGCGATAGTGAGAGGCCCGCGCACCGCGATGAAGAGTGGCCCCCACTTGCCACAACTAGAGAAAGCCCTCGCACAGAAACGAAGACCCAACACAGCACAAATAAATAAATAAAAATAAAATTAAAAAATTAAAAATCTTTGCTAATCTAATGGCAAAAATAATGTTTAAAAAAAAAAAAAAGCAGGTTATTAAATTGTGACACTTATAACACTAATTTTGTTTTTTAAAATAGTAAAATAAAATTTACCTAAATGGCCCCTAAAAAGTGGTTTTTCTGGCTGATGAAATTACAGGTCATTTTATTTTTTCTTATAATTCAACGTAATTTTTCATTCTTTATTATATTTATAATATGTATTACATTTATAAGACAAAAAATTAATGTTTATAACTTTTGACAATGTATAGAATGTCTATGACTCTGTTCCCTAAGGAAGTGATTTTAAATATGAATAAATTTACAGTATTATTTATAATAATGAAAAATTGAGGACATTTTGCTCAAGATCTTCCCTGGAGAGTTCTTGAATGATCACACGATGTTGCTGCTAACAATTTAGAGATGGTGCCACTAGGTGGCAACAGGGAGTCTCTGACATGTGAGTACAACTTCAAGGTTAGCTCGCAAAGCCTTCAGAGCTCAATGCTGGTGGAATGCTCATTGAAATTCTTTCTCAAAATGAAATCACAGTGTTACCCCCAAAAAAGCATTTAACCTAGAAATCCCACCTTTAGGAATAAATTATTAAAATAATGGAATAAATGAACAGAGATATATGTATATAACAGCAAAAAAAGTGAAACCACCTAAATTGTCCATCAGTGGAGGATTGATACATTATGATGACTTATTAATGATGAAGTTCTGTATTGACAGGAAAGGATGTCCATTATATGTTATTTTTAAGTGAAAAGAAAGCAGATTATCCAATACTGATATGGAAGATAATTTGCTATAAGGATTAAAAGCCTGTAGAGTCAGATGGTCGGTGATCAAGTACCAACTATTAACTGTGTGACTTTGAGCAAGTTTCTTAACTTCTCTGGGCATCATTTACAAAATAGGAATGATATTACTACCTCACCAGGTTGTTGTGAGGATTAAATGCAGTATTACAGGGAAAGCCCTGACAACAGCACTTAGCATCTACTAAGCTCTCGGCAGGCCTTAGCTACCATTATTACATATAGTGTGATACCATTGTTTTTTTAAATATCCAATATATCTATATGTGGACATATGCATTTTCCAAAAGGATACATATCAAAATGTTACAACGATTATAATATTGGGGTGGTGAGATCACAGGTGATATTTTAATTAAAGCTCTTAGCAATTTGGGGGCAAAAATTCTGATGATGGCTCTGTATGCTCAAATGCATGGAGATCTGTAACTATAATCTTCCATACCACATTTCTAGGAAAAATAATTTTTCAATTTTTTATTTAATAACAAAAAAAAAATCACTGTTTTAAAATAAAGTCTACAGCGTATCTAATAATTTTCCTTTTTCCTTTCTTTTTAAATTTGATTCCACCTCTCACCTCACCAGAGCTTGTTTTGAACGTTTTTATACCCACCCTTAATTCTAGCTTGTTGTCAGGATCCTCTCCAGCCCAGGCTAGTCCAAAGCCTCAGTCAACACTGCTTTCTGCTCTGGCCTGGCTGTGTTGGTTTCCCACTCCTCCCCACCCCTGCCAGCCCTCCAGGTGGACTAAAAAGGGTTCCTTCCATTCAATCCCTACTTCCTCTTCCCCAGGCCCCAAACCATTCCTTGTTAGAGAAAACTGAATTCCGCTGTTAGGTTCCCGGTCGCACTGTTTCTGCTGTGTGTGTGTGTGTGTGTGTGTGTGTGTGTGTGTGTGTTTAAACACCATTTCCCTTTTTGTTCCTTTTAGATAAAAAGAAGAGCTCCACTCCTGTTCTGCCCACCCCTCAAACCCCCTTCCTTTTCCTTTGTCTGTTGCTCTGTATCCTTTGTCCCAGTGATGAAACATGCCTCCCCTTAGATTTTCTCTTTACAACCTTGCTAGTGCCTTCAGAAACCAAGATTAAAGTGTCAAAATCCTGACATGCATGGGATTGTTTTGTTTGGAGAATTAACAGCAAATTACACTGCTTTCATTACTGTAATTCATGGCATTAGCTTTAACTGCACCCCACTCAATTTGCAACATAAACTTACTACTGGCTATGGAGTTATCTCAATTAGCTTTTTTATCTATGCCCTCATTCTCGATACTAAGAACAAATAAATGGCCTTCATGTAGTAGCCCCTACATTTGCACCTTTGGAACTAGAAGGCAGTGACTTCGCAGCAAAACTGAAGTTGGCTCCCTCTGCTGATTCAAAAGGGTCCAAGCATTGCTGACGCTGAGAGTATGATGCAACAGATACTGCTTCTGGCACAAGGCAATTTTTTGCATTGACTTAGTGATTAAAGCGATTAGAAGCAACTATTACTACAATTTTTTTTTAAGTGAAACAAGAAGCAGCTACCAAATTTAATTAATATAAATGTATATTGCAGGTAAGATAATGGTACAACTTTGTAAGGATAAGATACAGTAAATGAAAATAACTTCTACTCACACAAAGAACTCACAACTTGACCCAACTTTTATAAATATGTTTAATAATAGCTGTTCATGTAAGTTCAGTGATAAAAATCTTAGAATGTAAATCATTAATAATGTTAATAATAGTTTCTGATTTTATTCTAAATCAACCTTAGGAATTTAGATTGGTTTTAAAATAGTTTAAATTATTTTTATAGTATTTTATGTTTAACTCAAAGACTTCTCTCTTTAATCAAAAACAAAACTCGGGGCTTCCCTGGTGGTGCAGTGGTTGAGAGTCCACCTGCCCATGCAGGGTACACGGGTTCATGCCCCGGTCTGGGGAGATCCCACCTGCAGCGGAGCGGCTAGGCCCGTGAGCCATGGCCGCTGAGCCTGCACATCCGGAGCCTGTGCTCCACAACGGGAGAGGCCACAACAGTGAGAGGCCCGCGTACCGCAAAAAAAAATAAAAACAAAAACAAAAACAAAACTCACTTTGAGGATTTATTCATTCATCAAACATTAGCTCAGAACTGATGACTAGCATGGTGTAGAGAGCAAAATGCGGGAGAGGTGAACTCCAAACGCGGAAGACACAGCTTCCACTTTCAAGGAGTTTGTCATCTACTTAGAAAGCAAAACACACACATAAAGTAACTCATGGAAAATTTTGAAAGCAACATAATAATCAAGTGTAACAATATTTGGAGATTATTTGTTTTTTAAGACCTTTAAACTTGAGGTGCCAGATAAAGCACAAGACCCCCTAGTTAAAATTTTAATTCTATAAATAACAAAGAATTTTTAGTATAAGCATGTCCCATGCTAAAAGGAAGAGTAAAAAAGTATTTGCTCTTTATCTGAAATTCAAGTTAACTGGGCATCCTGCATTATTATTTTCTAAATCTGACAACTCTACATTTGAGGCATGTGGGATACAGAAAGGATCCTAATAGAGTGGATTGGGTCAGATAAGCTTCCTGGAGAACGTGAGTTTTAAGCCAACTGCTGATGAAAGCAGTGGATGGAAACAGAAGACATTCTAAATGTGGGAAGCGAGTGTCCATGGCACTGAAATCGAGATGAGCAAGTAACTCCTGGTTAGGATGGCAACCAAATTAGTTTAGGCAGAGGAAGATTTTCAAGAGGGACAAGAAAGCTGAAAGCTGCTGATGTGAGTGATCACTCTTAACCTGATTTCTTTCAATGGAGTTTGCTTAAAGGACAATATTCCTACTTCCCAATCAATTAGACATTTTTAAAAGATAATTTTTCTCTCTATAAGCCAAGACCACAGATTTCAATGGCTTAGACACAGAAATTTTAAATTTTAGAGATGTTTATCTCTACTGGTTATTTACATTGGCATTACAATTTGAGTTTTGCTGTTATACATTTTAAAGATCAAAAATGTGTTTGAATATACAATATATCCAGTTGAAATATATATATGTATTTGTTTGTTTACTTATGGATTTATTTTCCCAGTGGCTTCCAATGGTAGGGTCCTGATATCTGAGTCTTTGCTGGATGGGGCGGGGGGGAGTCAGGAGCTTTGGAGGGAGGAGGGAGGGAGCCCTAAAGAGCTCTGCATAATAAAAAGAGCAAGTAGAGAGTGGGGAGCCTGGAGCCTGCAGAGTGCTCCTACTGGAGGTTTTTCTCCTCTCCCAGTACCTTCCTCTGCCCTACTGCTTTCAAATCTGTCTTTCCTATATCTAGCTGCCCTGTTTCTAGAAGTCTATCATAAGCTCTGGGATATATTAAGTGAAGAATAGTATGCTAGGCTTATAAGGAAACACAGTATAAAAAATATATTTGCTTATATTTTTTAAACATATATGATTATATTTTAAAACAACAAAGGGATAATCATAAAATAAAAATAATAATACCTCCTTCCTATGAAGGAAGGAGGAAATGAGGTAGAGAAGAAACAAACACAAACTAGACTACTTTAGATGCACTTTGTTTGGTAGATTTAACTTTGGGATCATGTAAATATTTAAATAATTGATACTTAAATTGAGAAAAAGCAATCCTTAACAAAAAATGAAAGGAAAATATGAACATAACTATATATCCAGATGGTGGCATAACCACCGGAGAGGGACTATTCTAAATGACTTAAAAACACAGTAATTTGACTGACATCCCCTGTGGGATACACCCTAGGGATAGAAGGGACTGTTAAGAACAAAAACTAATATGAAAATCTTCAAAGTTTTAGAGTATGAACTGTCAGTGTCTGAGGCTGTTGTGTGTATAACTTGGGATAAAGCAAATGAGAGTAAATATGTGATGTTCAAATTCTCTCATACCCAGCATTATTGAGAACTAGGGATCTTAGCATGAACAGAAAATAAATAACTTAGATAGAAGAGATTAAGTAAAAATCCTGTAGTCATGCATTTAATATTAAGTATCAGTATGAACAAATGATTCATTTTATCTTTAAAACAAAAACTATATTTCCCAGCTCTGTCTGATGAGAAGTTCTAGAAACAAAGACCAAAAAAAGTAGAAATAAGCACCCTAGTGCCCCAGTTGTGAACCTGAAATACTATTTTCACTGAAAGAAATAAGGGCTCCTTAGAAAGGACTAATTCTAGGGGCAGAGAAATAAAGGATGAGCTTGGAACATCTTGTCAGACCACAGAGAAGTTGTCAAAGACTAGAGTCATGTCAGTGGGGCTCAGGCGTCAACTTGACCAAAGATGGAACCACTGAGCATCAATACAAAAACTAATGGAAAAGGATTTAAATACAACAAATATGTTGACTTCATGAGTTTGTAAAGATATTAAAGCAAAATAAAACATATTGGTCACTACTGGAGGATACTAGTGAACTGGCTTATTGTTTTGAACATTGATAAAGACAGACAATCAAGCATTTATCCTGACCTTCCTGTGTAAACTGTACCACTGTGTAACCAAATAGTATTCCAGCTAAGAAAGGAAGAATGAATGACAGAATTAGAATACCACCATTCTGCAACTCAAAGTGAATTAACAGATCTAGGCACTAACCATCAATGTCATCCCAAAGAGACAACCAGACATCAGGTCCCTCTGGTAAGAGGGACCATGTGATCTATGAAGTGGTCCTGCTGACAACTCCAACCTGAATCTGACAAAGCCTCAAAATCTAATTACCACTGAGCCTCCCAGGCTGCACAGACAGCCATGCAGGGACCCAGCTCCACCGTCCAGCAGGCTGGCACCAGTCCAAAGCCCCCTCAGCTCTGCAGATAGCCGTGCAAGACACAGGCCTGCCCTCCAACAGGTCAACACTAGCCCCAAGCCCTCCCAGGCCCACAAAGATAGCTGCTCAGGACCCCACCCTGCCCACCAGCAGGCCAGGAGCAGTCCTGTGCCCCACCCTGGAACTACGGCTGTGCTGCCAACCATGCAGGAAGACTACCCTGCCCAGCAGTGGGCCTGCAGCCACTGCACAAGGCACAACTTCACAGCCAACCAGGCGGGGGCCCAGCCCCACCTACCAGTGCACCCACAGTAGTTGGTCCCACCACAATAGAAGTGTGCATGCAGCTCACATAGAGGGCACCCCTAGAGCATATAGCTCTGGTGATCACAGGGGAACTTGCTTCTGGTCCCCATAGGACTTCTACATAAGGCCACATCTCCATGATTGGGAAATGTAACTAAAAGTAACACATAGAAATAAACACGGGGGGGTTTCCCTGGTGGCAGTGGTTAAGAATCCACCTGCCAATGCATGGGACACAGGTTTGAGCCCTGGTCCAGGAAGACCCCACATGCCACGGAGTAACTAAACCTGTGCCCCACAACTACTGAGCCTGCGCTCTAGAGCCCACAAGCCACCACTACTGAAGCCCGCGTGCCTAGAGACTGTGCTCCATGACAAGAGAAGCCACTGCAACAAGAAGCCCACACAGCACAACGGAGAGTAACCCCCCGCTTGCCACAACTAGAGAAAGCCCATGCACAGCAACGAAGACCCAATGCAGCCATAAATAAATACATAAATTTTATAAATAAATAAGAATAATGAGAAGCCCTTGTGGTTTCCGTCACATTAAGCGTTTTAGAAAAAAAAAAAAAGAGAGAAAGAAACACAGGGAATTGGGCAAAATGAGGAGACAGAGGAGTATGTTCCAAACAAAGAAACAAGACAAAGCCCCAGAAAAACTAAGTTAAGTGGAGAAAAGCAACCTACCCAATAAAGAGTTCAAGGTACTGATCATAAAGATGTTCACTGAACATGGGAGAAGAATGGATGAACACATGAAGACTTTCAACAAAGAGAAAATAAAAAGAAGAAACAGACATGAAGAATACAATAACTGAAATTAAAAATACCCTAGAAGGAATCAAAAGTAGATTATATGATACAGAGGAAAGGAGCAGCCCATCTGGAAGAAAGAGTAGTAGAAATCACCCAAACTGAACAGAATAAAGAAAAAACAATTTTAAAAAATGAGGATAGTTTAAGAGACCTCTGAGACAACATCAAGTGTACTAACATTCACATTACAGGGGACCCAGAAGGAAAAGAGAGAAAGAGGCAGAGAACTTATTTGAAGAAATAATAGTTGAAACTTCCCTAACCTGGGGAAGGAAACAGACATACACACCATGATCAAGTGCGATTTATTCCAGGAATGCAAGGATGGTTCAATACATATAAACCAACCAACAGGATACACCACATTAACAAAATGAAGAATAAAATTCATATGATAATCCCAATAGACACAGAAAAAGCTTTTTTTTTTTAATTTATTTTATTTTTTTATTTTTGGCTGTGCTGGGTCTTCGCTTCTCTGCGAGGGCTTTCTCTAGTTGTGGCAAGCAGGGGCCACTCTTCATCGCGATGCGCGGGCCTCTCACTATCACGGCCTCTCCTGTTGTGGAGCACAGGCTACAGACGCGCAGGCTCAGTAGTTGTGGCGCACGGACCTAGTTGCTCCGCGGCATGTGGGATCCTCCCAGACCAGGGCTCGAACCCACGTCCCCTGCATTGGCAGGCAGATTCTCAACCACTGCGCCACCAGATATGCCCCCTGGCAGGAGTTCTTTAAACCCAACCAAATTGTCAATTACTTGCCGTGCAGTCTTAATTTGGATGTTTGGCGGTCGTCTGGCTGGATCTTTTCAAGTCCAAAGAGATAGAGCAATAGGAGAATGAGAAAGACTGAGGGGGAAAAGCCTTGGCCTCAGTGCGCTTCTTTACGGCCAGAGAACTGGTCTCTGCCAGATCCTGCAGGCGATGTCAGCTGCCACTTAACGGGCTACTTGAATCTACATGGCTCAGGATGAGTCCCAGCCACCCTTCAGAGGGGAGCCATAGCCCAATAGGCGGATCGAGATTATGGCCTTTGAGGCCCTGCATTGGGTGCCAGAAAAGATGTTGCAGGAAAGAGAGTGGGGTGCGAGAGGATGGTCACATCCCAAGTCATGTCTGAGTCCCTGGGATGGCTGCCAAGTGTGGGTTCTTGGCTTTGTGCAGGCAAGAATTCAAGAGCAAGACAGAGTAAAGTGAAAGAAGGTTTATTCAGGGAGATACACACTCCATAGACAGAGTGTGGGCCATCTTGGAAGGCAAGAGGCTCAGAAAAAGCTTTTGTCAAAATTCAACATCTATTAATGATAAAACACTCAACAAAGTGGGTAGAGAGGGAACATGACTCAACACAATAAAGACCATATATGAGAAACCTACAGTCAACATCATATTCAATGGTGAAAAGCTGAAAGCTTTTCCTCTAAGATAAGGAACAAAAGTATGCCCACTCTCAACTATTCAACATAGTATTGGAAGTTCTAGCCACAGACATCAGACAAGAAAAAGAAATAAAAGGAGTTCAAATTGGAAAGGAAGAAGTAAAGCTGTCACTGTTTGCAGATGACATGATACTATATAGAGAAAATCCTATCAACCCCACCAAAAAACTATTAAAACTAATTAATGAATTCCGTAAAGTTTCAGGTTACAAAATCAATATACAGAAATCTGTTGCATTTCTATACACTAACAATGAACTATCAGAAAGAGAAGTTAAGAAAACAATCGCATTTACAGTTTCATCAAAAAGAATAAAATACTTACGAATAAATCTAACCAAAAAAGAAAAATACTTGTACTCTGAAAACTGAAAACTATAAGACAGAGGAATTCTTTGGAATCTTCCCTGGCCAGGGAAGATACCACATGCTGTGGAGCAACTAAGCCCTTGTGCCACAACTACTAAGCCTGAGCTCTAGAGCTCACGAGCCACAACTACTGAGCCTGCACGCCACAACTACTGAAGCCCGTGTGCCTAGAGCTCATGCTCTGCAACAAGAGAAGCCACCACAATGAGAAGCCTGTGCACTACAACAAAGAGTAGCCCCCTCTCACCGCAACTAGAGAAAGCCTGTGCACAGCAACGAAGACCCAACGCAGCCAAAAATAAATTTAAAAATTAAAGAAAAAAAAAATGCAGGGACTTCCCTGGTGGTCCAGTGGCTAAGACTCCATGCTCCCAATGCAGGGGTCCCAGGTTCGATCCCTGGTCAGGGAACTAGATCTCACATGCCGCAACTAAGACCCCACACGCCACAACTAAGACCTGGTGCAGCCAAATAAATAAATAAATAATTTTTTTTAAAAAATGCAGCTGGAGAAGATATTTGCATATGATATATCCAATAAGGGGTTATTACCCAAAATATACAAAGAACTCATACAACTCAACATCAAAAAAACAACCAACCTGATTTAAAAATGGGCAGGGCTTCCCTGGTGGCGCGGTGGTTGAGAGTCTGCCTGCTGATGCAGGGGACACGGGTTCGTGCCCCGGTCTGGGAAGATCCCACATGCCGCGGAGCGGCTGGGCCCATGAGCCATGGCTGCTGAGCCTGCGCGTCCGGAGCCTGTTGCTTTGCGACGGGAGAGGCCACAGCAGTGAGAGGCCCGCGTACCGCAAAAAAAAAAAAAAAAAAAAATGGGCAGAAGACCTGAATAGACATTTTTCCAAAGAGGACATGCAGATGGCCAACGGGCACATGAAAAGATGCTCAGCATCACTCATCATCAGGAAAATGCAAATCAAAACCACAATGAAATATCACCTCACACCTGTCAGAACAGCTATTATCAAAAAGACAACAAATAACAAGTGTTGCCGAGGATGTGGAGAAAAGGGAACATTTGTGCACTGTTGTTGGGATTGTAAATTAGTGCAGTTACTATGGAAACCAGTATGGAGTTTCCTCAAAAATTTAAAATAAAACTGCCATGTGATCTAGCAAATTTACTTCTGGGTATTTACTCAAAAAAATCCAAAACACATTCAAAAAGATTTATGCACTCAAATGTTTATTGCCATATTGTTTATAATAGCCAAGATATGGAAGCAACCAAAGTATCCATTAATAGATGAACAGATAAAGAAGATGTGGTATATAGACACAATGCAATATTATTACTCAGTCATTAAAAAATGAAATCTTGCCATTTGTGACAACATGGATGGATCTAGTGGGTATTATGCTAAGTGAAATAAGTCAGACAGAGAATGACAAATACCATATGATCTCACTTACATGTGGAATCTAAAAAACAAAGATTTGCAGCAACATGGAAGGACCTAGAGATTATCATACTAAGCAAAGTAAGTCAGAAGGAGAAAGACAAATATCATATGATATCACTTACGTAAGAAATCTAAAATATAATATGAATGATCTTATTTACAAGGCAGAAACAGACTCATAGACATAGAAAACAAACTTATGGTTACCAAGGGGGAAAGAGGGAAGGGATAAATTAGGAGTTTCAGATTAGCAGATACAAACTACTATATATAAAATAGATAAACAACAAGGTCCCACTGTATAGCACAGGGAACTATATTCGATATCCTGCAATAAACCATAATGGAAAAGAATATGAATATAAATATTCGTACATATGTATGTGTGTATAAATAAATATATATATACATACATATAAAACTGAATCACTTTGCTGTACACCAGAAACTAACACAACATTGTAAATCAACTATACTTCAATAAGAATTTTTTATTTAAACTGTTATTTTACAAAAAATTAAATTAAATTAAAAATTTTTTAATTAAAAAACAAAGAAAATTGGGACTTCCCTGGTGGTCCAGTGGTTAAGAATCCTCCTTCCAATGCAGGGGATGTGGGTTCGATCCCTGGTCAGGGAACTAGGATCCCACATGCTGCAGGGCAACTAAGCCCACGCACCGTAACTACTGAGCATGCGGGTCACAACTAGAGACCCCCATGCCTCAACTACAGAGCCCACGTGCTCTGGAGCCTGCACGCTCTGGATCCTGCAGGCCACACCTAGAGAGAAGCCTACCAGAGTAACGAGGAGCCTGTGCACCACAATGGAAGATCCCACATGCCGCAACTAAGACCGGATGCAGCCAAAAAAATAAAATTAAATAAATAAACAAATATTAAAAAAACAAAAACAAAGAAAATAGATACAGAGGACAAACAGGTTGTTGCCAGAGGCGAGGACGTAGGGGTGGGGTGAAATAGGTAAAGGGGATTACAAGGCACAAGCTCCCAGTTATACAATAAATAAGCCATGGGGATATAATATACAGCATAAGGAATATGGCCAATAATATTGTAATAACATTGTGTGGGGACAGATGGTTACTAGACGTATCGTGGTGATCATTTCATAACGTATGCCAATGTCAAATCACTATGTAGTGCACCTGGAACTAACATAATAGGTACATCAACTATATTTCAATTCAAAAAAAAAGAAAAAAAAGGTTTAACAACCAGTTCACAAGAATCCTAAGAGACAAAGGAACATGCTACACACTAGGCGTTAGCAATTAGCAAAATTCAGATAACCAGTTTCTTCAACAGTTAAACTGCAAGGGGAAAAGCAAAGAGAGGGTAAGAAAACCATGGATTAAAAAGACTTAGGAGCAGTATCAACAATAACAATGTGTAGACCTTAATTGGATCCAGATACAAATAAATAAACTGATATTTTTTAAATTATGAGTTCAAATTAATAACTTGAACGGTGGATTGGTGGTTGATGACATTAAATTTTGTATTAATTTAATGGAATTTATTAAAATTTTATAAATTTAATTACTTTTAACCAATATTAATAACGTTATTATGGTTTTATTTTAAATAGAAAATAGATTTTCTATTTATCAATTTTTCCACTGAAGAGAAAGTGTCTATATTTTGTACACAATCAGAGGAATAACAGATGTCGAATTGCTAAAGGAAAAGAACTATAGCTGCAAATCAAGCCCATCATCACTTTATGAGGTTACTGATAATATGAGGCTTCATATTAAAGGCTTCCCATTAAAGAGAAGACATGAGGCTTCTCTTTATATTTTAGAAACATATACTAAAATATTTAGGGGTAAAAAGATATGAAACCTGAGATCTGCTTCAAATGAATACTGGGGAAAGGAATGGGAAATAAGATGAAATCAGATTGACCACAAAATAATCATCACTGAAACTAGGAAATGAGGACATGTGGGTACACTGTACTTTTCTCTCTACTTTTATACGTTTCAATTATTCTTTAATAAAAAATATTTCTAAGCTTTATACTGCCCACTAATAAATAGCCACAATTTATTGAACACTTAACATGAATTTTTAAATTTTATGTTGACAACAACTTTGTGAGTACTATTACCATCATGTCTATTTTAGCGATAAGGAAACTGAGGCTTAGAGAGGGTAATTGACATATTGAAGGTCCCACAGCCAGAATAAAGATTGAATTCACCCTATTAACCACCATCCTATAGTGGGTTTTCTAAAGACCGTATAATGCTGCTGAGTTGTGTGTCTGGGTTTGCATGAAATGAGAACAGAAGTAGTCCTTGGGGAGAGTAAGCATCTGGGTTTCAGTCATTTAAAAAAATTTAAAATCTCCAAAATACATAACAAAAATAATTGGAAAAACAATAGCATGTCCAAGCCATGTCAAGGAAAATGTATCACTACTACTATTCTCAATAAAAAGCCTATTTAGGCCAACACATTATCCCCGCAAAAGTATTACTGAGCCTTTCAGGGAGTGAAAAAGCAGGCATAATAGTTGTAGACAGGCAAAAGGACATACAGTCCTTAAGGGAATATGAATTTGAATAGAAGAATGTGAACAATGGAGAACAGTCTGCTTCTTAGATCCCCTGATGTATAAAGTTTGGTCCATTTCCAATAGCAATCAGAAGATGCTGGCAGTGGCCCAGCTGGCCCGCCTGTGAGGCCATCTGGAAGAAAAAAAAGTGTCGGCCACACATTGATCAGGCTGACACTAGCACTGGATTGTTTGTCCATTTTTATAGTACTTGTGGAACTACTAGTAAGGTTAAAGAGTTAACATCAACTCCAAATCACCCACGACCTCAAGGGAATTAAAGTGTCTTGTCGAGATATTAAGAAAGGCTTTTCAGAAACAGAGTAAATCAAGCTTAGAATGACTTATTACCAAGCTTTTAAAAAATTGGTCTGGGGTTTATCCCTTGTCTAATTTAGGGGCAATATTATCTTTTCCCCTGAATGTAACTTGGAAAAGCTATCTTTATGATTCTGCTTGTATTTAACGACCCAGACATTAAGTCTCTGACATAAATATATAGGTTTGAGGTTGAAAACTATTATCTCTCCTAAACATTCTGTTTTGGGAGGAAATAGCTTTTTATACTGTAAGAAACCAGCCTAATTCTTTACTCTTTTCTAAGAAACAAAGTTACAATAATCACAAGGATTCCTCAGACACCAGAGGCAAAATATTTGATCATAAAAACGTGATTATTTATTTATTCATTTTATTGGAGTATAATTGCTTTACAATGGTGTGTTAGTTTCTGCTGTATAACAAAGTGAATCAGCTATACATATACTTACATATATCCCCATATCCACTCCCTCCTGCGTCTCCCTTCCACCCTCCCTATCCCACCCCTCTAGGTGGTCACAAAGTATCGAGCTGATTTCCCTGTGCTATGCGGCTGCTTCCCACTAGCTATCTATTTTACATTTGGTAGTGTATATATGTCCATGCCACTCTCTCACTTCGTCCCAGCTTACCCTTCCCCCCAACCCCGTGTCCTCAAGTCTGTTCTCTACATCTGCATCTTTATTCCTGTCCTGCCACTAGGTTCATCAGTACCTTTTTTTTTTTTAATTCCATATATGTGCGTTAGCATATGGTATTTGTTTTTCTCTTTCTGATTTACTTCACTCTGTATGACAGACTCTAGGTCCATCCACCTCATTACAAATAACTCAATTTCACTCCAAAAAGGTGATTTTTAAATCTTGTTAGATTCATGGAGAAAGTGTGTGCGGTATAGATTTTCAATAGCCCTTTCCCCATTGTGAAAGATAAACAACCAGAGTTGTTTTATCATGGTTTTACTGAATTTCAAGTCTGTCACATGGTAATAAAAGGTAAAAAATTAAAAGAGTAGACTCAGAATCAATCACTATTTAATTCAAATACTCTTTGTAAAAAGTAAAAACCTTAGGGAATTTCCTGTCAGTCCAGTGGTTGGGACTCGGTGCTTTCACTGCTGAGGGCACAGGTTCAATCCCTGGTCAGGGAACTAAGATCCCATAAGCACCGCATGGAGCTTATGGGATCTTAGTTCCAAAAAATAAAAAATAATAAAATAAAAAACTTAGAGGGAAAACACCCCACATAGATGCTCTAATAGTACCCAAAGGGGTTAAAAAAATTTTTTAATGAAAAGTGAGAAAACATACAGTAGCATAAATGTAGGTAAATTAGAACATCTTAAATTGCTGTAGTAGGTCTTCTACTTTATCAGTGTTTTCCACTAAAGAGAATGTGTCAATATTTTATACACAATCAGAGGAATAATACACATTGAATTGTTAAAAGAAATATAACAGCAAATCAACTCCACCATCACTCTGTGGGATTACTGATAATATAAGTGCTGTCATCCTTATTTTCAATTTTTAAAAGCACTTATGTATCACTCACTTACATAACTTTCTTCCCTACTATAGGAAATGTAGATTATGTACATTTTCTATAGCAATGTAGATTATATATTTATTCATTCACCTAAAAAATATAGCAGTAAACTTGACAAACCAAAATATTATATGGCAAGCACTGTGCTAGGCACTGTGAATACAACTATGAATAAGACAGATGACCCCTGCCTACATGAAGCTTTAGGAGAGACAAGTTACTAAACAGACAATTAGACCATAATATGATATTAGGAACTAATGTAATGACAATTCTGATAACTCCTAAAAAGGAAAGTATAGGGTGCTATGACAGAATATAAAAGTGGAAGCTAAACTTGGGTATTTATTTTACCAGAAAATTCACTGAGATATTTAGTATTGATAGAATATCCATGTTGTCTCCCAAATTTTCCACCCGACCTTTCAATTAGACAGGGTCATGTGATTGGTTCTGGCCAATGGGCTGAGAGGAGAAATGTGTCACTTCTAGGAGGAAGCATATTAGAGACAGCGCCACCTTCCAGCTCTTTCCTCCCCTGCCATGATGGTCATGGGGGTCATGTGTTGAGATGAAGTTCCACAAGAGAGGAGCAGCCTGGAGTGGCAGATCACGACAAGGAGGACAGTACCCTGGAAAGTCACCAATTTCATCAAGGTTTCTGTGAGCAAGAGATTAACTTCATTGTGCTAAGCCACTGAGATTTTGAGGTTTATTCATTACTACAACATGCCTATTCTTCCTCGGCCATATCCTCACAGAAATTATGCTTAAAAAACAATCAACAAAACAATAAATCAGGCCCTGATTTGTAGCACTTGCAGATTTGTGGTCTAAATTTCCATGAGAGCACCACACCCAATTTCAAGCTACCAGTGTGACATCCTGGTACACAGAGAACAGAGTTGAGCTGGAGAGAGATGTGCAGTAGTAGCACACTGTTAATCTAATTCTTCACCATAGAGACATAAATAAGCTCAGGAGCATAAATAATAGTATAATGTAGTAAAATAACTAGGGAGCAGGACTTCCCTGGCACTCCAGTGGTTAAAACTTCGCCGTCCAATGCAGGGGGTGCGGGTTGGATCCCTGGTCGGGGAACTAAAATCACACATGCCTCCGGGCTAAAAAACCAAAACATAAATCAGAAGCAATATGGTAATAAATTCAATAAAGACTTTAAAAAATGGTCCACATCCTCTGACAAGTACAGGTTTCTGGTAACTGACTATACTGCTGAACTGAATGAATAAGCATCTTCAGAACTCTAATGGAAAACTGATGAATTCATAAAAGTGCTAACAAAAGATCAAGATGAAAAAAAACTTAATTACATGGGACTGAGTGAACTGATGAGGATGATTATAATTTTTGTGACTTTCTGTTTGAATAAAAAAAAAAATCCCACAAGGACTCAGAGGCAAAACATATACAAATCAATTTTCACTACAAAGTAAAGGATCTGTTACAGTGGAGGATTCCTGGACTGAATGTCAATATTATGACATAGTATGAGTGTGTTTCGTGTTTGGTAATTGCAAACATTGTTGCTTTTCTTGTGGTCATCCATTTACAATGCTTGGTGTCAGTTTATTTATCTCTTGTAAAAATAAAATACAGTGTGTGTGTGTGTGTGTGTGTGTGTGTGTGTGTGTGTGTGTGGAAAAAAAAAAATGGTCCACATCAAAGAAAGAAAGAAATAAAGGAATGAGGCACTCTGTGCTCTGGGACAAACTTGCAGAACAGGCCTTCCGGTAGCTATATTTTCAATATTTTCAGAAGATTTAAAAAAAAAAACCTAGGGAGCAAGGAACTTTGAATATTTATTATCTTTGTTTTAATATAATTTAATTATACATGAGTATAATTAAGTTTTTAATACTAGCTGTGTTTAACAATTATCTCACAAAACTCTTGAAATATATATTCTTTTCCATTATGGCTTATTACAGTTTGCTGAAGTCCCTTTAGCAGCAGAAAAATCCTTTTATTCAAAAGTTGAAGTTAAAAGACTAAAAGTGTGTTTAAACAACACAGTGACAGAAATGGTACACAGGAGGGTTAGGCATGCAGTCTGTCAATAAACATTAAGAAAGACATACGAGATAATTTCCCAGTTGACAACCTGAAGACAACATGAAGGCTACCGAAAGGGAGAAGAAAGTTACCCTCAAAAAGCTAAAATTGACCGTCTTCACCAACTTACTTGGACAAACAGATGTTAATGGGGTACCTTGGTCTCTACTGCTGTTCACGTTAACATCATGGCTTGAGAACACAACAACATCTGTATAACCTGGGGCTTTATTTTTCTTTTAACATAATCCATCATAATAAAGGAGCCTCAGAAGATCCGTGAAGCGCTAAAAAAGTTACTTGCAGTAGTTTTGACAAATAAATTCCCACCTCACTAAAAACTGATGTGCACAGCTTTTTATTACTTTTTTCTCACGTTACATTGTAATTATTTGTGTACACGTTTGCTTCACAAGAAAAGGGATTCTATTTTATTTATGTTCCTATATGTGACACATAAGAAGTACCAGCACTCCAAAAGAGGATCGAGGAATAAGTGGGGAAATGTACATTGCATACTTTTGTTTGAGATCCTCAGACCCTCACTCCAGCTTGACTCCTTTCTCTCTGTAGCTCCAAGGATCATTCATTCTCCCATTCCCCTGTTCACAGGAATCTATCTCACCTGGCAAACAACTCAGGACAAATATACAAGAGGCTTGGGCTTCCCTGGTGGCGCAGTGGTTGAGAGTCCGCCTGCCGATGCAGGGGACACGGGTTCGTGCCCGGGTCTGGCAAGATCCCACATGCCGCGGAGCGGCTGGGCCCGTGAGCCATGGCCGCTGAGCCTGCGTGTCCAGAGCCTGTGCTCTGCAACGGGAGAGGCCACAACAGTGAGAGCCCCGTGTACCGCAAAAAAAAAAAAAAAAAAAAAAAGAGGCTTCCCTGTCCTCAATTATTCGATGCTGCAATGTCTTCTATTCACCAGTTTCACTGTTTCCCAATCACAGATTTTTTAAAACAGCTATATTCCATCCAGTCATGTGCTGGTAAATGCGTAACAACCAGCTCTTAGGGCAGGGAAGTTGAGGAAAAACCTGATTTGTAGCATTTACCAATTTCTGTGGTATAAATACACTCACCGTGGCTGATTTCATGCTACCAATGTGACTTCACTGAACACAGATTTGAGAAGAGATGTGCATGATATGCTCTCACTACCAACTTCAGCTCACCACTGATTTGCATCTCATCAGTTGGCTGTGGATAACAGTATGACCCTGGAGTTGGACAGAGCTGAAGTCTAGACCCAACTGTACCACTGGGTGACTTTGGACACATTATTTCACCTTTCTAAGCTTCCAATTCTTTTTCTATAAACTGGAGATAATAACAGCAGCTACTTTATAGTTCTTGAGTGTTAAAAACGAGATAATGCATGTAAAACACTTACCACAGTGACTAGCACTTAGTAGGTGCTTAAGAAATATTAGCTACTATCATCATCTTTATTAATCTCCTACCCTTAAAGGGTCACCATTCAGTGTTTTCACAGATCATCAGGACACCACCTTTGCCATCTGCACACCCTGCCAGTTGTCACAGGCAAGTCCACCCTATCTGACTTACTGTACAAATATTTGCCTAAGTATTAGTATATCAAAATCCTGCTCTATTTTTGTTATTCAACTTCAAACTAGTAGGAGATAGGTCTGGAATATTATGAATGGAACTGATTTACTACTGTAACAGGAAGAGAGAGTTGGAGCCTGCGCTTTTTGAGTACCTACCTTGGCCCATAAGGCACTGTGCTGGGGATTTTGTTTGTTCCCTCATTTAATCCTCGCAAAAACCAGGAGGATACAGAGCCAGGATTCTTCTGGTGGATGCCGAAGCTACTCTTTGCCCTGGACCATGGTATTAACCCCTTCAAGAACACTCAAGTAGTGAGATGACAGGCTAAAGCACCAGCTGCCACACTAGCGAGCAGCAAATGGATTAGACAAATAAGAGCACATTTAGCCTGCATGTAACAGAAACTCAATTACAGTGTCTTAAAGAAGGACTCTTCTTAAAGAAGTCCAAAAGGATGTAGACCAGGCCTCATACATTGACTCAAGGAGATCATCGAGGCTTCCGTCTCCTTTAGCTTCCTGCTCAGTCTTTAGCATGTGGCTTTCTTCTTCATGGTCATATGAGGGCTACCCCATCCCCAGGTATTACATTTACCTTTTGGAAAGGAAGAAGTAAAAAGACACAAATTTTCTAAGTGTCTTCTTTTTTTATAAGGGAAATACTCACTTTCCCAGAGCCCTCACCCATGCACTTCTGCTTACACCTCATCAGACAGAATTAGGTCATGAAGCCACCCCTAGTTGCAAAGGATCCAGGGAATTTTTTTCTTTTTAACTGGACACAGTAAGGATCTAACACAATGGAGTTTCTGTTACAAAGGGAAAAGGAGAGACTGAATACCAGGGAAGAGAACAGACAGCTTGATCTCTAGTGGTCCTCAGGGCAGCCTGCAGGTTTTCAGGGTTGATAGGAGAAGGAACAGCAGCACAGAATCTTTGAGATCATTGGTCTGGTCCAATTTCCTGCCTAATGAAGGAGTTCTTTTACAGCTTCTCTAACACATGGTCATCCAGCTTCTGCTGAATTCACACAACGTAGTGGTGTTTGGATGCTTGATATTAGCTGCAAGAGAATAGCACTTTAGGCCCTAGCAATAAATTGACTACAGAATTATGGTCAACAGTCCAACTAGACAGCAAAGCAGAGTATTACAATCTAGATGAGAGAGTTCAGGGGTCGGTGAGTTCTAATCATGCAGCAAAAAGATTTCCAACTTCCTAAATCAGCTGATGAAAAGTTGAAAAAATTAAGGAGGGATGAAAACTGAAAGATGCCTAGGGGACACATGATGAAAGACACAGACTTACCCCCATTGACACAGCAGACAAATCTACTGGGAGAGGAAGCTCAGCCTGTTAACCTGTGGCTTTGGTAGAATTATCCTGGTATGTAGCACCCAAGTCCTGGCCTGATTATTTAACTCATTATTATCTAACTCAGTGGTTCTCAAAGTGTGGTCCAGGGGTGTCTGAGACACTTTCAGGGGGATTTAAGGTCAAAACTATCTTTAGAATAAAACTAATAAGTTCTTGCCTTTGTCTCTTTCATTCTCTTACTAGTATACAGTAAAGTATTCCAGAGGCTACATGACCTGTGATATCACTGCAGAAGCAGACATGAGAATCCAAGTTTCTTTAATTAAGGCAGACATTTAAAATATTTATAAAAATGTAAAACAATGCCACCTTTCTAATTTTTTAAAGAATTTTTATGCTTTGAAAAAATAGTTTTCCCCATAAAAATGTATTATTTACATTAACATGTAATGGGATTATTACTGTTATTTTTAAGTGAATCAGTAACATTTAAAAATTTTTCTCACATTTAATTTCTATGATAGTGAATACTGATAGTTATAACCACATAAACAAAATCTCTTTGGGGTTCTCAATAAATTTCAAGAGTATAAAAAGGTACTGACACCGAAAAGTTTGAGAACCACTGGATCTAATTTATAATCCAGTTGGGGTGTTTTGAGAACCAGTAACCCATGCAAATGAGATGGTAAATATGCTCACTGGATAAGTGATTTGATAATACTATGAAGGGACTGAAATAAGAAGAATGATGTGAAGTAACCAAACCATTATTAATTCTTTTGTGTTAAGTTTAGGAATCAGTTTTTAAACATCAAGAAAATCTTGGTGTATTTGCCATTTAAGGTGTTTGAAATGTTTAAGAGAATCCGACATATTACAGAAACTGACATATTAGCCTTATGAGTTACTGAAATTTTCCATCTTTTTTTTTAAGATTTATTTATTATTTACCTATTTATTTTATTTATTTTTGGCTACATCAGGTCTTAGTTGCAGCATGCGGGATCTTCGTCGTGGTGTGCGGGCTTCTATCTAGCTGTGGCATGTGGGGTTTTCTCTTCTCTAGTTGTGACACACAGGCTCCAGGGCACCCGGGCTCTAGCTGAGGCATGCAACAAGCTCAGTAGTTGTGGCACGCAGGCTTCGCTGCCCCAGGGCATGTGGGATCTTAGTTCCCTGACCAGGGATCGAACACGCGTCCCCTCGGCTGTAAGGCGGATTCTTTACCACTGGGCCACCAAGGAAGTCCCTCCATCTGTCTTTATTTACTTATTTTAGAAAGCATAACAGAATTTGTTTACATTTATAAACAGTATTTACACACGATATACTACATTTAGAAATCTGTGCTTAGTCTGTTCAAGCTACTATAGCAAAAATACCACAGACTGGGTAGCTTATAAACAACACATTTATTTCTCACAGTTCTGGAGGTCAGGAAGTCCAAGATCAAGGTGCCAGCAAATTAGGTGTCTGGTGAGAGACTACTTCCTGGTTTGTAAATGGCCAACTTTTGCTGAGTCCTCACAGATGGAAGGGGTAAGGGGACTCTTGGGCCCCCTTTACAAGGGCACTAATCCCATTCATGAGGGCTCTGCCTTCACGTCCTAATCACCTCCTAAAAGCCCACCTCCTAATACCATCACCTTGGGGGTTAGGATTTCAACATATGAATATTGTGGGGAGAAGGGGGCAACAAATATTCAGGCCATAGCATGTATATTGATTTAATGTATTTACAAGATTTACGAGAGTTGCTTAAATCCTTAAAAAAAGATTTTGTTTGTTTCAAACCTAACAAGTGAAATGCCCTGCATTTGTACTATTTGAGATATTCAGATATACAATAGTTTATCAATTCCAAGATGCACTTTTTTTCTCATTTTAACAAATCTGCAACCTGAGTGTGACTTACAATCAGTGTGGTAAGATACATTGGCAGTATTTTTCCTTTCATGATACTACATGAAATAATGGTGCGTCTCACGATTCATGGCATCATAGATTTGATGGTATTAAACTTGTAATAGTAATTTGAAATGTCTCAGGAAGCTCAATAAACTAGTTTTATTTAGGGGAATTTAATCTGTTGAATTTGTAATTTAGTGGAACATCGATTTAAAAAGCAAGCGAAAGCGATTTTTCCTAACTTTTATAAAAATTCACAAGATTTATTAACAAAATAACAAACAGGATTTAGAAGCTTAAGAAAAATGAATTTCCCCAATTTATAATAAATTGGACATTATTTAAATACAAGCAAATGTGGATAGTACTTCCCATGCATGATAGCACTCAGGTATAAACTGAAAGGATGGCACAGATGGCACACAGAATGAGGGGAAATTTTCTGTTGATATTTCTTCTCAGTATCCAAACAGTTGAAAAATATATCATTCCATATATATGCCTGAAGCATTGTAAGCAATTTTAAAAAGCTCAACTTTTAAAAGCTGAACTTTTAAGTGAATCAATAGGTGAAGTGTGGTCAGCTTTACACAAATTTATGAACTTTTTTTCCATAACAAAATTGTTAAGCACAAGAAGCCCATCTGCACTGGGTAATTTGTCATGGTGCTTTCAGAGATGGTGCTTTTATCCTAAGAGACCTGTCACTGTAAGCACTGCTGAGACAGAGGAAATTCATCTCATCAGAGGAAATGCTCTATAATGGTATTACCTGCAAAAGCAATAAGTGGGCAAGTGAGAACACATTGTGTTTAAAACCCTCAACTTGCTCATGGTTAATGTTACCCGCCATTCAAGTGATCAAGCTTGATTCCTTCTCTGTTCCCATATCCAATCAGGAACCAAACTTTGGTTCTTCCTTTGATATAGAATGGAGCCTTTCACATGGTATAAGCCTTTGGTTCTTCTTTTCACATGTTATGACTGTATGATAACGGCAGTGAGAATGGGGTGGGGCTCATACCTACCCCCTCCTGCCCCACTCCCTACCCCCCAACGCCAATTCTCACTGCCACTATTATTCAGTCCAGCCTTCCCTCTTTCCCATGAAATATCTTCTAAATATGGAAATATTTCGAAGTTCATAACTCTATGAGAGGCAGGCATCTCTCTCTTGATTACTGCAGGATTTAATTTAAATAAAAGGTTAGTTTTGCTTTTTGGAGGTAATGTCTTTTGTCTTCAGCAGATTGCTGCAGAACTACTACAGTGCCTGTATATGGAAATTCTAACATGAATTCTGCAGTTCTTTTTCAGTGCCTAGTCTATGGTCTCCTGCTGGAGTGCCAGTCCTTCCAACGTCCATCAGATGCCCCTCCTAAAGCCATCAGAGTAGACCCTAGGGCTGTCCACACAGTTTTTCTTAGAATCACCAACTCAGCCTCTAAGGCCAGCTCCAGAAGCTCCCAAGGGGGCCTTCACAGCCAATCAGCTGTTTCTTCTGGCTGTTTCAGTCTCAATCTGTACACTATTTAAAGGGCTGAAAGTTAAAACCAAGCCAAAGAAATAGCTAGGAGGTGACAGCAGCTAAGCCCACGTGGCTTTAAATAGAGTGAGACACCACATAAGAAGTTTCCTTGGAGTGTTCCTACACGGTGATCACTCCCTGTGTATCACTCACGATTGCACTGGAGTCAAAGGCTTCGTTGCAGTCCAGATAAGAAAAAAGTGAGGCAGTAGTGCTTCCATTTGCCAGGAGACAGATTTCTGTCATTACAGAGTAGGGAAAATACCATTTGTTATGCCAGAGAAAAAGATGTTTTACAAAACAAATGAGAAGAATGTATCTATTGGTCAATTATTATTTATCTTACTCTAGGAATTACTGAACTTCAGATAAATGATTCTTCACTACAGGAAATTTTAGCTCCTAAAGCCTCCTCCAACAGCAGGGCCATGCAGCCCCCTAAATGTGTGAAATAAGAAGGTAGAAAATAAGGGTTGACTGGTAAGTTTGCCCCACCTAAAGATATTCAAATTTTAAAATATTTAAAAACACTGAACCATCCTTTATAAAACCAAAATACAGCTGCAGGCGATTCTGGCACACATATGCCGGGTTGTCTTGCTGACTCTCAGGTTAAGCAGAGATTATAAAAGTCATCAAAGGTTTGGAAACACTTTTTTAACTACGAGGTTAAATTTTAGATAGCATGACTCTCTGCTGTGGAAGATGAGATGATACACTCCTGTTTTTTCTCCTACCTACACTTTCCCTCTTTCCATTTTTCAATGCTTATGAGACATTTTACTTTGCCAGGTTATTAACATTGTGCTCTGTAACAGTGGTACTCCTATTTATTCAGTCTTTGTCCTTTTTAAAAATGGATCCGGTGCTCATTTCTAGTTCTTGTACCAATTTTAAATTCTTTTTTAAAAAATATTTATTTATTTGGCTGCGTCGGGTCTTAGTTGCGGCGCGCGGGCTCTTACTTGCGGCTCAAGGGCTTTTCTCTAGTTGTGGTGCAGGGGCTCCAGAGCACACAGGCTCTGTAGTTGAGGCACTTGGGCTCTCTATTTGTGGCGCATGGTCTCTAGAGCACACAGGCTTAGTTGCCCCGCAGCATGTGGGATCTTAGTTCCCTGACCAGGGATCGAACCCATGTCCCCCTGCATTGGAAGGTGGATTCTTAACCACTGGACCACCAGGGAAGTTCCCCCAATTTTAAATTCTTGTTCTTCATTCATTTCCTTGGCTGAATTTCAATGTCAAGCAGTTTTTTCGTTTGTTTGAGGATTCGCAGGTTTTATATCTCTTACACACTAGATTCTAAACACTATTTTCCCTGTGCTTTTTCATGTTTGAGAAAACCTACCTGCTGACTTTATATCCAGTTGTTCGGCTGGGTCACACTTTCTTTTCCTCAGAAGTTTATAAATATTGTGCCATCGCATTCTGCCCTTGAATATGGCTGAGAAGTCTAAGGCAAGCCTAACTTTCATTATACGTGACTTACTTTGTCTTCCTGAACAGCTAAAAATTTCTTTTCTTATCCTTGAATGTCAATAACTTAACCAAAGTATGTCTTGATGTTTATGAAGCTGTACCAATTTTTTCTAGCATACAATGTGCCCTCATATCTAAGGAGTCAGTTTGTTAATTTCAGAGAAAGTGTATTTCTTAAGTATCTTGCTACTTTTCCTATTCCATTTGTTGTCTATATTGGAGGGTCTCTGTCCTCCATATTGTCTTTTACATATTTCAATCTTTGTGTTTTTTCTCTGCATTCACTGATTATTGCAAGCATTTCCTCCACATCACTAATTTTATTTTCATCCACTGTCCATCCTGTTCCTTGCTCTTCCTAAATTATATATTAACTGTATTATGGTGCTCTGTACGGTCTCAGTTTCCTTAGCACAGAAATTTCCATATTCATTTCATTCTGTTTTTTTACTACCTCATTTGGGAGACTTAGTTTTATAAAATAATAGTATTATAAAGTTATTCTCAGGACTTCCCTGGTGGCGCAGTGGTTAAGAATCCGCCTGCCAATGCAGGGTACACGGGTTCGAGCCCTGGTCCGGGAAGATCCCACATGCTGCGGAGCAACTAAGCCTGTGCACCACAACTACTTAGCCTGTGCTCTAGAGCCCGTGAGCCACAACTACTGAGGCTGTGTGCCACAACTACTGAAGCCTGCGCACCTAGAGCCCGTGCTCCACAGCAAGAGAAGCCACTGCAATAAGAAGCCTGCACACCGCTAGGAAGAGTAGCCCCCGCTTGCTGCAACTAGAGAAAGCCTGTGGGCAGCAACGAAGACCCAACACAGTCAAAAATAAATTAAAAAATGATAAAATAGTATTATAAAGTTATTCTATACCTTAAAGCACTCCCAAGAAATCTTTTTTGTTTGTTTGGAGAGGGCATATTTTTCTATTTAAAAACCCATACTCCCCCTTAAAACACCTGTCTTTTTAATACCATGTTCTGTTCTTTTGCTTTTCATTCTTTTCTTCCTTCTTTTTCCTGCTCTAATGAGTTTGCTTACTTGCCATTCCATTTCTTTTCATTTTTCATTAGATAGCTCTGTCCTAATTAGGATCAGTCATTTGGAGATAATTTAATGTACTGGAGTTGCTCTCAATCCACTTATCTCTAGCCTGAGGTCATGGTGGGTAATATGTGAGGGGAGACCCACACTGGGTCAGGAGGAGCCTCTGATTTCTCCTGTGAAGTCCAGTTAAACATCCTGTACCAGTGCCCACCCCACCCAGCTGTGGGTATATTTCTTTCATTCATCCAGCTCCCCACAGGAACCTGGAAGTTCAGATGCCATGGAGGCCTTTCCTGCCCCTGTCAAGACCCCAAGGGTGTAAGTAGGGCTGGCTACACTTGAAGCGTTTTCCTTTACCTTTCCCAGGGTTCCCTACTCACTCCTTCAGACTGCTTATGTCCATTTGGAAGGCATTAATAAAAATTATCAGACTTCTCAATACTACTGCTGTGGAGTGGGTGTGAAGAAAAGAGCTACCCCAAAACCTCTCACACTCTCCTTAGCCATCACTTTTTGAAGCTTATGATGTAAAATTATTCTCCTTTGTTTGGATGCCATTCATAAATTGTTGCCTTTTTTTTTTTCTTTCACTATTTCTCTCATTTCATTAGATTTGGAGGAAGGGTGTTTAATCTGGATTTATCTTGCCATTGTATTCAGAGGTCAATTTACCCTATTTTCAAATCTAATAAACTTATAATAATGTATGAACAGAAAATATCTAGAGAAATATTGCCGATGCATAATTTGTTAAAAAGTAAAAATTCTTGGTCAGACTGTTTATTGCTCTTGGGTAGTTAAACATTCCTTAATACTGCTACTGTATGATAGTTAAGAGGTGTACACTGCAGTCCCCGAGTTCTGGAGTCCCACAGGCCTGTGTTCAAAATCTCGACTCTACCACTCACTAGCTGTGGGACACTGAACAAGTTATGTAAAGCCTGTAAGGTTTCAGTTTCTTTATCTGTAAAAAGGGGATGATAATAATGCCTACTTCATAAATTGCAAGGATTAAATGAAACAATGCACATTAAGTGCTTATCACAGTGCCTGACACTGAACCATCTACTTTCTAAGTTCTATGTGGGGCTCCTCCTTTCTATAATGCAGAACATACAATAGGAATTTTTAGAATTGAAAGGAGCCTTAAAGGTTTATCCAAACCGCTAATATTATAAAAAATGAGTTAAGATCACAAGAAATATTATACCTATTCCCAAATACCCTGATTAGGCTCTTGGTCAATAGATATGAATGCTCTGAAGGTGTATTTTTCATTGTAAATTATTAACCAGGTAACCAATCCATTAAAAACACAACAAAATGATTTCAGCAACACCTGTGACAACAACCTAGGAACTCGGAATCTAGGTCCAGTGAACTTTCCATTGACTGACAGCTTTGCTTACATTATTAAAGGAACCATCTCTAATCCCATGAAGGTTTATAAAAGTATTTATACATAAATAAATGTAGGGTTTTTTTAACTTGTTTAGTTTGGATAAAGAGACATACCATTGAAGCTCTAAACTGTTCATAGGTCTCTCATAGAGATACACTAAGCTCATCAAAGGCTTGCTCTTGGCCATACCCACACTATAATATAAAAGGCTTACCCAAATTCATAATTATCACAATATATTTTTAAAGATTATGGTACCAAAAATGCAGTGACATAACTAGTTAAAAGAAATTATGAATCCTTAGAGGAAAAATATTTAATATATTAAACCACCATGACTCAGGCTACCATAATACTGTATGTTATTTCCAGCCCAGACATTCTAAGCCTAGAAGAAGCCAGAACAGGAGCAGCCTTGGAGAATATGTTTCACTGGATGAAACTTGTGTGCCATTCCTACTTTTCTGATGCACAGCCACCAGGTACTCACCTTTATACAACGCAGCACCCAGGCCCTGCCCTCCTTAGCTTAATGCCCTCAAAACAGCCCATGGTCATCAGACTGTATTGTTGCCGACATACTTACTCCAACTTCTCTTACTCCCAGTATGCAACCAGTTAATGAGATAAACAGGTCAGTTATAACTGGTTATGAGCCAAAGAAGATCAGAGGTACAACATCCCACTTCCTTGCCCTCCCAGAAGACGTAAGAGACTGTGGCTTTCACGGACCACATCTTCACCTCTATGGCTTAACCTAAAGGAATGCCTTCAGTGGTAGAAAACTCATGCCACAGGAGCCAGAAGGAAGTTATGGCATCTCAAACTTTCAGAGGTCCCCAAGGGCTGTCGTAGACTACTAAGTGAAATACGTCCAGGTAAGACTTGGAGGAATCCTCAAAGAAGCCCAAGCATATGGCTACTTAGTCCTGGTCTGGTATCAAACCTCTCAAGCCATTGTGACTCTGGTGTTTCCGGAGGTGGCCAACACTGCTCATTCCCTCACCACCTGCTGAGCTTCTGATGCTCTCAAATGGAACCAGAGCAGGGAAGCCTCATGTGACTCTTCTCTCTACTGAGGTGGGACCCCTGACCTTTCTAATCATCTTTTTCTCTGGTCTGCTTGGGAAGTAGCCCCATGCTTTCCGGGCACTTCACTTGCTCTCAGGCTGCTCTCTTCTCCCTCTTCCCGGACAGGCTCACAGAACCACAGCAGAGCACTGGCCAGGAGACCAGAGAATGCTGCTTTCCTCCAGAGCAGCTCTGGTTAAGGTGGACGCTGACGACGCCTGACGACAGTCTTCCCTGTGCACAAAGTCAAGGCATTTTCTAAGGTTCAACAGAGAAGCTCCAGCTAGTGAAACCCACCACACTATACTCTTAACTGAAACTTGGCTACTCAAAGCATTTGGCTTACTCAGTAACACTGATTCAACCATAATATTTCAGAACAAAGGACAGCCAGAAATTTCCATACACATAGGTTGTTCATTGTTTTCATACAAAGTGTGTTACTCTAAATAAATTCAAAGTCCAAAGCTTTGAAAGTCAAACAATAGACTTGCAAGTTAGAAGGAGCATTTCCATTGCTGAGACCCACAAGATATATAAAATAGCTAATTAAACTTCATCTTCTAGACTCGATTTTTGACATATTGTCTACATTTTGCTTATGATATATAATTTTGTTTTTCTTTTTTCCTTCACAGTCGAATCCACAGTCAACCAGCTTAGTCCAATGAGTGCTCATCTGACCGAAGTGTCACAACTTTTGGCACGCCGCATCCATCTTCTCACGCTCCCTTAAGAAGTAAAACCCTGAGTTTTAGCTCGTAAAACTTGTAGCTAAGTTTGGCCATATGACTAAGTTCTGGCCAACAGAATATGAGCAGAAGTGACGTCCACAATTTCTGGTTGCGCCCCTTAAATGGAAGATGTGTCTTTTCATCCTACTCCTCCTTCTCCCATCTTAGTGCCTAAAAGTTAGATGTGTTGACAAGCCATCTGGGACCAAGCAGATGAGGTTAATATTTTAGGGCCACTGGTGGAACTGCAGGATGGAAGGAGCCAACATATCAATATTATGTGAGAAATTAATCAGACTTAAATTCTATATTGTTCTATACCGTTTAAACCCCTGTAAGTCTTTGTTAAAGCAGCTCATCCTGTATCCTAATTTAAACACTTTACAATTCCACTTGTATTACATTTAGAATTTATGCTTTGGGTTACTAATTGCACTTTCATTTTCTCTAGCTGTTGCAGAGTATTTCAATCAAGGAGCAACAAAACATTCAAAGAACTATACATATTTCTGTACAAAGAGGGATGGTAACTTTGCTAAAACTGGTAGATGTTAACATCATATGATAGTTCAAAATGATCATTTTATCAGCCAATTATAAATTCCAAATTCAGGGAACAAACCCTATTCTCAAGGTTATGCACAGTGCTGTCTACTCGCAAAGAACCATTAACATAGTCTGTTAGGGAAAGTGCACCTAAATACTGAACTTCATTCTTGTTGGAACAACTAAGGCACAAACTAGAAGAAAGCATTCCAGTCATTCAAGATAAATGATTTCCTGTTGCTAATAGGAGATACAAACAAATTACTCTAAATCTATATTTAACAACCTTTTCAGTTTCGGTTTTAAAGTTAGCTAAGAATAGTTTGTTCAGAAGAGATAATGGACACGTTCAAAAAGTTTCTGATATAAACTGAGATTGTTGTAACTACAAGCAATTTCAGAAAGTAGATTGCTATGAGACACAAATTTGCGCTCATAGATAATTCAGTTAGAGAACTAAGTGAGAAAGTAAGTTTTGAGAATTATAAAGATAAGGAAGCAGTCAGAAAAAGAGGAATAATTTTGAAATAAAGAGCACTAGTGCTAGAAGTTTTATTTCACTGTGATGCCCAATAAGACCATAATTTCTATTTCTACTATGGCTACCACAAATAAAAGACAGTGAAGATAGAAGTATTATTAGAAGAGGAGAAGAAATGTGTGTTTCTAGTCTTTCTAATTCTTTTTTGGGCTACCAAAATTGGGTGAGAGAGGTAAGTCAGGAAATAGAAGCCCTAAATGTTGATGGAATGGAAAGAAATCACATAGAGTTCAAAGAAGCTATAAGGAATATCTGGAAGAAACTACGAGGACTTTCAGTTTTACAAACTATGAATAAGTCTTAAGAGGTATCTCATTGCAAAATGAGGATTCATGCTAATAAATTAACTTCTCTCAACTTCTCTTTTTTCCACTAATGGAACAGTGATCATCATGTCACACAAAAACAGAATGCCAGTCATCCATGATTCTTCCCTCCCCTTTATCTCACCTTCTTACTGTCACTTACTGTCACACTTTCACTTCATTTCCACTGGGTTTAGGTACTTGGTCCCTCACACCCCAGACCACAGCAACAACCTCCATTCCACCCCACTCTCCAATCACCACATCTGTTAATTCATCAGTTGATCGAATATTAATATTAATAGGCACTGCAGTAAGTGTTAGGGGTACCACAGTACACAAGTAAGATGCCCTTCCTGCCCCCATGGAGCTTATGTTCTAGCCAGGGATACCAGCAAATCAATTTTATGGTATTCTTGCCCTTAAAGACTCTACCCCAGTGGTCCCCAACCTTTTTGGCACTAGGGATCGGTTTCATGGAAGACAATTTTTCCACGGGGGGCGGTGGAGGGAGGGGAGGGATGATGGTTCAGGTAGTAACATGAGCAATGGGGAGCAGCAGATGAAGCTTCACTCACTTGCCCGCTGCTCACCTCCTGCAGGAGGTTCCTAACAGGCCATGGACCGTTACCAGCCCATGGCCCAGGGGTTGGGGACCCCTGCTCTATAGAACAATCCCAGGTCTTATCCTGTGTTATAGACCGAATTGTGTCCCCTCTAAAACTCCTATATTGAAGCCCTAACCCCCAATGTGACTGCATTTGGAGATACTGCCTTTAAGGAGGTAACTGGGGTTAAGTGAGGTCATAAGGGTGGAGCCCTAATCCAATAGGACTAGTGTCCTTATAAGAAGAGGAAGAGACACCAAAGATTTCTCTCTCCCCCTGCACACACACAGATGAAAGGCCATGTGAACACACAGCGAGAAGGAAGCTATCTACCAGACAAGTAGACAGGAGAAACCAACCCTGAGGGCACCTTGATCTTAGACTTCCAGTCACAAGATCTATGAGAAAATAAATTTCTGTTGTTTAAGCCATACAGTCTGTGGTCTTCTGTTACATAGCAGCCCAAGCTGACTAAGAAATCCTACTACTCTTATTCTCACCAGACAGGCACTATTCTCTAATACCTGCCCTCAGCTCCAGGGAAGCAAAATTCTCCAAAGACACACATCTTCTTTTCTGTTTTAAACCTATAACCATGTTACTACTCATCATCAATATTCCTGACTGTTTTAATAAAGAATGCCATTCTTTTTTTTTTTTTTTTTTTTTTTAGCCCTCATTTAATTTTTGTCACTTAAATTACAAAGTATCTCAGGCATACAAAAAGTAGAGATAAGGGGCACTCTTTTACCCATAACCTAATTTAAGGGATAAAAACACTATAGATTCATTTGGAGCCCCGTGTATACTTCACCCCAATCCCATTTCTCTCTCTCTCTCTCCCTACAAATAAGTACTATTCTGACTTGGTGTTCATTATTCCCATGCGTGGTTTTACATCTTTACCTATAAACCTTTTTTTTTT
>NW_006785037.1:105661-121490 GCF_000442215.2 Lipotes vexillifer
ACTGCCGTGGCCTCTCCCGCTGCAGAGCACAGGCTCAGGACGCGCAGGCCCAGCGGCCACGGCTCATGGGCCCAGCCACTCCGTGGCATGTGGGATCTTCCTGGACCGGGGCACAAACCCACGTCCCCTGCATCAGCAGGCGGACCCTCAACCACTGCGCCACCAGGGAAGCCCTATAAACCTATTTTTTAAACCTTACATACATGGTATCGCAATGAGTGTCCTTGGACATGTTCATTGCTGCACAGCATTCCACTGAATGGATACACCACAACTTTCATATTTGTTACCATATTCACCGTCTTTTCTGCTTCCCCTGGCCCCTGCCCTCATGCCCCAACCAGTTTTTAGTTCCACCCAGGTTCTTAGCAAATTCTCCAATCTTTTAAAGAGGCTTGGAAGTATCCTGGCCCTTTCAGCAACACACTCATAAACTATCTTTCAGCTTAGCATACATCTGCAGAGAACTTTATTATTTACTAATTCTTACAAAATTTATTCCGAGGGTAACCCTTTCCTGACCATATCTCCAAATTCTTGGCACACTCAACTGTATTCCCTGCTTTACTGTAAAATCCTCCTCCTAGGACTTCCCTGGTGGCGCAGTGGTTAAGGAGCCACCTGCCAATGCAGGGGACACGGGTTCGAGCCCTGGTCCGGGAAGATCCCACATGCTGCGGAGCAACTAAGCCCATGCGTCACAAGTACTGAACCTGCGCACCACAACTACTGAAGCCTATGTGCCTAGAGCCCGTGCACTGCAATGAAGAGTAGCCCCGGCTCGCCGCAACTAGAGAAAGCCCACGCGCAGCAAGAAAGACCCAACACAGCCAAAAATAAAATAAATTTTTTTAAAAAAATCCTCCTCCTTGGTATATAATCCTGTGACCCAGGAGTTCATAATGTCAATAGCCTCCATTTTAAAGACCCAAATCAGCATTTTTCTTTCATCAGCCCTGAAAGATAAGCTACTTGAATGGAAGCTTCCTGCATTGTTATAGACTGAAAGTTTGTGTCCCCCCCTCCAAATTCATATGTTGAAGCCCTAACCCCAACATGATTATATTTGCAGATAGGGTCTTTAAGGAAGCAATTAAGGTTAAATGAAGTCATAAGGGTGAGGCCCTGATCTGAGAGGATTAGCATCTTTATAAGAGACACTAGAGAGCTCATTGGCTCTCTCTCCACCATGTGAGGACACAGCAAGATTCTGGCCATCTGCAAGCCAGGAAGAGAGCCCTTACCACAACCCAACCATGCTGGCCCCCAATCTTGAACTTCGAGCCTCTAGAAGTGTGACAAACTAAATTTCAGTTGTTTAAGCTACCTAGTCTATGGAATGTTGTTACAGCAGTCGGAGAAAACAAACACACACTAATCCCAAGAACTGATCACAGAGTATATGAAGAGGAGGAGCAACCAAGGGGTCAAGAACAGGGAAGACTGGGTTCTCCTATGAGCTCAGCCACCCTGACACTGCGGTACAAGCCCTAACCCTTTGAAGCTTCCTTTTTCTCTTCTATGAAGTGAGAGGCCTTAGGAAGAACTTCTTCAGGTCTCTTAAAACTTCCAAACTAAGCGTTAAATCACATACCGTGGGCTATGCCTCAGGCAATGACAGTGCCAGGACTTTACCCTCAAGAACTTATCATGAGGACTTCCCTGGCTGTCTGGTGGTTAAGAACCCGGCTTCCAATGCAGGGCACGCAGGTTCGATCCCTGGTTGGGGAACTAAGATCCTCCATGCCGTGGGGCAACTACTGAACCCATGTGCTCTGGGGTCTGAGCGCCACAACTAGAGAGAAGCCCATGCACTGCAAGGAAAGATCCCACATGCTGCAACTAAGACCCGCACAGTCAAATTAATTAATTAATTATTTAATTATTTTAAAAATAAAATAAAACTGATTTTAAAAAGTTACTATGGATATTCGCACAGCTATTTAGTTACAAGCATATTCATGACAGAATTGCACTTACTGGCAAAAAAACAAAAAAAACTTGTAAATAACCTAACCAACAATAAAGTATGTTAAATAAATTACAGTAGAGCCAGATCATAGAATAAGTGAATATTTATTATGCAAATCTGTAAAAAAGAAAACTTTTTTGATAATTAACATCAAGGATATAGTGCTGAGGACTTCCCTGGTAGTGCAGTGGTTAAGAATCTGACTGACAATGCAGGGGACACAGGTTCAAGCCCTGGTCCAGGAAGATCCCACATGCTGCAGAGCAATTAAACCTGTGCACCACAAATACTGAGCCTGTGTTCTAGAGCTCGAGAGCCACAACTACTGAAGCCCGTGTGCCTAGAGCCTATGCTCCGCAACAAGAGAAGCCACCGCAATGAGAAGCCCGCGCACTGCAACAAAGAGTAGCCCCCGCTCGCCACAACTAGAGAAAGCCCGCACGCAGCAACGAAGACCCAATACAGCCAAAAATAAATAAATAAATAAATGGATATAGTGCTGAGAAACCTTAAAATCATAGATTGGTAAAAACTTTGTTAAAAATCCTATCAGTGGGAATTCCCCGGCAGTCCAGTGGTTAAGACTCTGTACTTTCATTGCCGAGGGCAAGGGTTCGATCCCTGGTTTCAGGGAACTAAGATCCCACAAGTCGCGAGGTGCGACCAAATAATAAATAAATAAATAAATAAATATCATTTTTTAAAAATCCTATCTGCGAGCATGGAGCATGCCACCCCTATACACAGCTGTTCCACAGGGGTCATTTTTCAAAAAACTTCTGTGAACTGTTTTATTGAGGTATATTTGACATAAACTACAATATCTAAAGTATACAATTTGGTAAGTTTTGACATACATAAACCCATAAAACCCACAGACCCATAAAACCATAATAATAAAGATAACATAGCCATCACTCCCCAAAGTTTCCTTGTGCCCCTTTTAAACCCCTCCCTCCCACTGCTCCTTGGTCCCACTCCCCTCCCCAAGTCACCACTGATTTGCTGTCACTATAGATTAGTTTGCACTTTCTAGTTTTTATACAAATGGAGTCATACAGTACATACTCTTTTTTGCCTGGCTTCTTTCACCTTCTTTTACTCAGCGTAATTATGTTGAGATTCACCTATGTTGCTGCATGTATTTATGTCTGAGTGGTATTCCATTGTATGGGTCACTCTGGCTCAGAATAAGCAGTCTTCATTCCCAACCCAGTTGCCTCCAGGAAAGAGGTTTCAGAAATGACGTTTTATATTTCTCTTCTTTGCCATGTCCAAGGAATTAGGATTCTGAGTCTACTTAGGCCAGGCCTGATAGTAACTCTTTTAGACACAGCTTGCTTTGTCTTTCAAAGCATTCCTTCCTTTAAATTTTACCTAAACTTCATTCTGCTGCAAGTTAATAAACCTAACTTTGTGGGGCTACTGGTATGTTCCTGGTGAGCTTCATCAGGTGGGCTTTATCAAGTGACATGAATGTTCATGACCACATCAAATGCAAAACAGTAAATAGTGTATGACTCCATTTTTGTTCTTAAAATAAAAACTTAAAAAGATGACTACAAAGTTATATATGAAAAATGATTATACCTGTATTACCAAAATAAACATTTTCTTTTTAAGGTCAAAGGAGAGTCATGGAAAAAGAAAGATGACAGGATTTTACATAATCAATACTTGCTAGGCTGCCAAAAGAACAGGCAAACCCAGCTACTATTATTGTATAATAGCTTAATTCATAAATCCACAGGTGCTAACCTAGAATGGGCAGTGGAACTTCTTAGGAAAGTCATCATCCTTCATGTCTGTGGAACCAAAACATAAATGCAGAATGATAAATCTACTTTCATAAATATAAGTGGAATTTGGAACCTTTTAGAGATGAAGTAATTCCAATGACATCTTCTAAGTTTTGGCCTCTTGTAATTTACACAACCTTTAATTACAAGTCTGTATAAAGCTTTGCAAGAGTAGCAGTTTATTTTTATTATTTATTATTTACCAATTAAATAATTACCAATTATGTATTATTTTATTATGTATTATTTACTTTCTATTCTTTGAGAAAGCCTGATTTTAGTTCACTTAAGACACTTGCTTACCTGCTAATCATCATGTAAGGATAAAACACCAGTTTCCTTACGGGGAAATGTAACTTGAAAACCCTACGGCAGCCCCGAATATCATCTTTGTAACTGAGATCTGAAAATTCATTTCTTACTAACGCTACCCAGATATGGTCAACACAGCAAAAAAAATCCAGAATTTTTGCAAACTCCTTTTGTGATCTTGCCCAAAAGCTTAAAATAAAACGCAACAAGGAATCTACCTCTACATGTAAAACACAATCCAGTATGCCTCTTATTTCTTATTAAAGCTACAAACGAGTAGGAAAAGAATACTGCCCACGGGCTTTCCAACTTTTGAATTCTGGCGACTAATAACAGCGAGAGCAAGAGCGAAGGAGAGAAACCACGCAAAAGCGCCCTAGCCAGGCAGGCAAATGGTAGACACGCAATGTGGGTAAGCTGGCCGTGAAGAGACAAACCCAATTTGTGAACGAAACCTATGCGCTGAAAGAAGAGTGACCGGTTTCAGACTCGGCTGAGCCCACCTGGAAGCATCTAGCCGACCGGTGACCCAGAGAGAAAAAGCCGCTTCCACCCCGACACCACTACCAGAAAAAGAATGGAGAAAAGAGACAGCTACTAGGGCAATTTTGACCCAGACCCCGTGACCCGGTTCCTCGCTTTTCGCCCTCTTCCACACCCCTTAATCCCCAGGCTTCGCCGAGAGCCCCTCCCCTGGACTCAGTCAAAGCGCCACGTCTCCTAGCTCCGGGCCACCAGCCATCCCGCAAAGACTTCCTCCGGTTAACCCCTCCCAGCCACCCGCCCAGAGTCACCGATCCCCAAGGCTCGGCGCCGCCACCAGGCACGAAAGGGTCACCGCCAACTGCAGCCGCGGCGCGCTAGCTCCAACGGCTCCAGCCCCGCCCGGCCTCGCCCGCGCCCACGTGACACCCCACGCCCCGCCCACCGGCGCCCACGTGACCCGCTGCCCTGCTCCTAGTCTACGCTCGCTGCGTGGATCGCGGCCGGAGCCGCCATTGTTCCGCCGAGGGAGGACAGCGGGGCCTGGCCCTGGCGCGGAGACGCCGCTTAGCGGCCGCCGCTGGAGACACTCCCTCCCGCCGCCCCCCTCCTCCTGGCGGCGGCGGAGTGAGGCTGACGGGGGGCACTGGGAGCCCCCTGTCCTCCTGGCGGCGGCAGCGGCCGATCCCCGGCTCCTGCGCGAGGGGCGGCCGCAATGCGCTCGGCCTGAGGCGGTCCGGCCTGGCCTTACCTTGCTTCCCTTGACTGTTCCACGGCGTCTCTGCGCCCCGGCGTCATTCTGCGAGTGCCCCTGACGGGAGGGAAGATGGCTCCACGGAGCTGGCTGGACGAGCTGGCCCAGCAGGCCGAGGAGGGCTCAGCCCGGCTGCAGGAAATGCTCTCGGTCGGCCTAGGCTTTCTGCGCACCGAGTTGGGCCTCGACCTGGGGCTGGAGCCGAAACGGTACCCGGGCTGGGTGATCCTGGTGGGCATGGGCGCGCTCGGGCTCCTGCTGCTCTTCCTGCTCGGCTACGGCTGGGCCGCGGCTTGCGCCGGAGCCCGCAAGAAGCGGAGGAGCCCGCCTCGCAAGCGGGAGGAGGCGGCGGCCGCGCCGGGCCCGGCCGCTGACGACCTAGGCGTGCTGAAGAATCTCAGGAGCGAGGAGCAGAAGAAGAAGAACCGGAAGAAATTGCCGGAGAAGCCCAAAGTGAGTAGGGGAGGAGCGGCGGGAGAGTAGGGGCGAGGGCCCAGCCTGGAGCCCCTCGAGCTTGCGGGAGGCCGAACGCGAGCCGCCCCAGCCAGGAGTGGAAAAGGAAAAGAGTGAGGTTAGTCGAGAGCCGGGACGCAGTCTCCCCAGGCGGAGGAGGTGATCGGTGGACACGTTTCTTGGAGAACGGTGGAAACTCAGGAAGTATGGGACCGGTGGGGAAGATGAGTGCAGAGGAAGGAAGTTAGACAGTGTGGGGTATGTTTAAATAGAAGCGCTCGGCGGTCAGGTCATTTTCGGGAACCTTGACCGCCGGAACGACATGCCAACGTCCCCGAGGCCTGCTGGGTCGGCTGCATGTGTGTGCGGAGGCTGATGGGACCTGACGGTGGGGAAGTTGTGGCAAGACTGCGCCGGGGAGGCAGAGCCTGGCTCAGGTCACACTGAGATGGAGAGATACGGCGGCCTGCAGACTCCGGGGCTGACTCGAGGCTTAAAGGTACCCAGGTCTGGACGCGCTTCCATTTTAGTTGGGACTATTGAAGGGAGACGGTGGCCCCCTGTCATTCCGGTGCCTGTGGCAAGTGGAGGCCGGACCTGGAGCAAGGCAAGAGGGGGATCTGTTTTCTCGGGGCCTCGGGGCTCCGGGGCCCCCCGAGAGAGCGCTCAGACAAGTTCGGCGGAGCGGTGTGGCCGTTTTGAAATAGAGTAAAGGGATGACAGAGCAGAAAGGCGCAGGCTGCGCGAGGCGTTCTGGCACCGATTTACCGGGCCACGTGTGGAAATGCAGAGAGCATCACAGCCGTTTTATCATGCCTTCGCGTTTCATTTCTGCGGCCTTTATGGCCATTTCCCCACGGTTCTCCCATTGGAACGTTCATGGTTTTATTCATTAAAAAAAAAAAATACCGTGCAATTGAACAGGGTATGGAGGGTGTGCAAAATGAGAAGCAGCTCCTAACCTATTTTTATAGCCACTGGATTTAGCTCTTCCCCTTTTCAGTACGATAAAGTACAATACTGTGTGACCTGCGCTCTGATTTTTGCTGGATACTGAGAAGTATACACGTGAGAGTTAAAGTCAGGCATGGAAACTAATACAGGAGACAGATTCAAAAATAATTCTAAAATTTTGTAGACTGACAGGTGCTGTAGAGGTGTGAGCAGTATAAATGAGGGTTGGAGAGTGGGAGACTATTTGAATTGGAGGCATTTAGGCAAGTTATTGGAGGAAGTGAGATCTGAGTTGAAGCTAAAGTAATGAGAGTATGGTTGGTAACAGTACAAAGGCTAAGGCTGTAGTAGAGATGTGACAGGTCACAGTTACTGCATTATTAGGTCTAGATTAGACCTGCTGTTTAAGAGGATGCAAGATACATGCAAGACCTGGAAAAGGATACAACTTTGTCAGTGTGAATACCACCTTAGGTTAGGAAAAGAGAAAATACAAGTGATTTGAAACATAGGTAATTATATTTAAACTTGTAGAGAGTATCAAGGATTACCAGAAAGTAATGTTATGGTGGAAATAAAGAACCTGGCTCCAAGACAGGAAAGAAGGTGATCTTGAAAAAAACACATACATTAATAAGCCTAGGACCAGTGTGAATGAAGCAGGATGTGAAAATTTCAAAGCCCTGTTTGGGACGTCTGGAATTTCAGATAGACTTGGGTCAAGAGACAGGTGCTCCAAGAGCCCACCCGAAGTGCATCACAACACTTGGATGACCCATCTGAAGAAGGAACACAGACAGGCTCCTGTGGACCTTGAGCTGTGAAATATGCTTATCAAGCTTAGTACTTATTCCTTCTCCTTTTCATTTGAGTTAAGGAAAGGGGAATGAATAAATAAATCCAGTATTATCTTTGGGGAGTGGAGAATGGGAAGACTAACGGAGTGGTTGAATGTTAATCACGTGAGAAAACTTATTTGTCTACCTAATGGTAAAGTTGTGTTGGAGAAGTTCATTAGCACAAAAGTGTGGCTTTCAAACGTTTTTGCAACCTACAGTGAAAATATTTTACATGGCAATACCCCCCATACATATATCAAACTATTCTATTTGTTTTTCTTTAATGATATTTGTGACCCACTAAATTGGTTTCATATTTGATTGTGAGCCGCGACCCACAGTTAGAAAAGCACTGCTTTATAGGGTTAAGAAATATAAGCTTCTATTTATTTAGTTAGTACTCATATGGTTTGCACTGTGCTAAATATTTACTTGGGGAAAAGCAGGATACTGCTTGCAAATTGAAGGCAGTAAAAAGGAAAACAATATTCATATGTCTCACAGTGAAGGAAATACAAAAGTAAAAGCTTAGTTTTTCCCCAGGGAGCTGCTTATCCCAGTTGTGGAAAAAGGTATCAGAAAACCCTAGTGTGGGCCCAGGTGGCCAGGAAAAACCTTATCACAGAATTTGACTTTGAAAGTGGGGAGGAGCAGACTAGTGGGAGAGACTGAAGAAACAGCAATGGCTCAGGGGAGGAAGACTTAACTCTGTCAGCCTGGCAGGAATTAGGACCTCTAAATTTGAGTAAGGCATTTAACCATGCTCCGATTAGCTTATCTTGTTTATAAATTGAAGATCTTAGTTGAGTTAAAACACTGCAGGATTCCTCAGCGTGTTAACCCTAACTACTTGCAATAGACTTACTTTGGGGTTTTTTTTGGTCGCGCTACACGGCCTGTGGGATCCTAGTTCCCTGACCAGGGATCCAACCAGCGTCCCCTGCATTCGAAGCATGGAGGCTTAACCACTGGAGCACCAGGGAAGTCTCTGCAATAGAGTTACTTTGAATGCTTGTTAAATGGTGTAGATTCCTGAGTCCTACTACAGATCTTGTAAATTCAGAATCTGTGGAACTGGGTTCAGGGAATCTGCATTTTTTAACAAGCTCCCTTGCCTATGAGTTTGAAAATCATTCCCCGCAGGGCCTCCCTGGTGGCGCAGTGGTTGAGAGTCTGCCTGCCGATGCAGGGGACGCGGGTTCGTGCCCCGGTCTGGGAGGATCCCACATCCCACGGAGCGGCTGGGCCCGTGAGCCATGGCCGCTGAGCCTGCGTGTCCGGAGCCTGTGCTCCGCAACGGGAGAGGCCACAACAGTGAGAGGCCCACATAGTGCAAAAAAAAAAAAAAAAAGACTGAAAATCATTCCCTGCAATAGGGCCATAAGATCCGTAGTATAAGAGAGATTTCTAAATGGAGTCATGTTTAATCTTGTGGTCCATCTTTTATTACTACATCATTCTGTTAAACATTTTAAGATATACTTAATTCTGATTCAGGTGGAATCAGTGATGTCAACTACTGCAGTTTTTTAAAAGGACATTCCATATTTGTTTAAATATTTTATTTTCGTCCTTTCAGTCCTTCCTTTTTAGTTTTCTCTTAAATCATTCCAAATTTTACAACTCGAATTTTCAAAATTTGTTTCTAGTTGCCTTCTTTTATTTGTAGAATAGATGTCGTTTAGCTTTTTAAAATCTATTCATAAGCATTTTTTTTTAATTCTTAAATCAGTTTGCTTTTTATCCCCTAATTTCTTGCCATAAGTTTTGGGGGGCATGAATTGCAGTTCATTCCCCTGTTAAAAGTGAAGGGAGTGATGAAGGGGGCAGCACTTTTCACTGGGCTTAGTTCTTGGCATTTTTGGAAATCATTGTTTTCATACATGTATTTTTCATGACACCTAGTTCATTGTGAGTGTTAAATAGGCACTCAGTAAATATTTTTTGCTTGACTTAATCTGTGCAGTGATATGGATGGATGTAAGATCTCAGATAACTGGTCTTTAACAGTTGTTGCTTTGAATTTCAACTGGAAGCAGGTAACGAAGATCATCGTCAAAGAAAACTCATTTTAGTGGACAAGTTTTTTTCATATTAGTTTAGGAATTTTCATAAAGACTTACCATAGAGCGATTGTTAATATCTATAAGCTCAGTAAATAAAAGAGTAATGTTTTGTCTTGTTTGCTACTGTATGACCTTGCACAGTGCTGGCAGTCAATAAGTAATTATTGAATGCATAATATAGTAAGGTGTCCCACCAAAGTATTTATGCAACATACTCCTATTTTTCATGCCTAGTAAATTCCATGTGAGCCACCTTTTTATTTTTACAGTGGAAAATGGCTGTGTTTGCCTCATCTGGCTAAAATTTTGTAAGGTCCATCTTTCTACAGCCAATAAATCATTCTAATAGTATGCTGTGTCTTTTGTAGTCATTACTTCTTTTACAGTTTCACTGCCACTGCCCTGCTTTTGGACTTTATTACCTTTTGCTTAGGCTGTCCTAGGCATCCTAACTGGTTTTCCTGTTTCCAGTCCCTTTGTTGCCAATCCTTTCTACGCACTCATGCCAGCTAAATCTTTTTTGTTTGTTTGTTTTTGTTTTTGCGGTACGTGGGCCTCTTACTGTTGTGGCCTCTCCCGTTGCAGAGCACAGGCTCCGGATGCGCAGGCTCAGCAGCCATGGCTCACAGGCCCAGCCGCTCCGCAGCATGTGGGATCTCTCCGGACTGGGGCACGAACCCGCGTCCCCTGCATTGGCAGGCGGACTCTCAACCACTGCGCCACCAGGGAAGCCCCCAGCCAAATCTTTTAAAGCCCAGCTCTGATCATGTGACTTTCAAGTTCACATCTTTTCAGTAGTTCCCCAGCACCTGTTGAATAAGATCCAGTGACATGGCACTCAAGCCTTTTCATGATCTAACCCCATCTTAGATTTATCTCATACTATTACCCCTAAGACATTACCATTAGCTAGACGTCTGTGTCTCTTTATTCATATTATCTTCTTCTATTCATATTATTTTTTCTAAAAGGTCTATTTTTTCTATATCTCTACCAATTTCTACCTATCCTTCAAGGCCCAGCTACATTGCTGCCTTTACTATAAAGCCTTCTCTAGCTCCCCAGCTAGAGTTAGTCTCTCTTTTTTTATGTTTATTTTATATTTTTTATGAGAGCTGAAACAAGAAGGCAGAGCATTGCCTGGGAATGTGCTTGTAGGATGACTCAGATCTTTTCACAGCTCTGTGCATGCCCAAGAATGACAAGTATTGATTTGGGGGTTAGAAATAAATTTTAGTGAGTAAGCAAATTTCCAATATGGAATCTTCAAATAGTGGTGATCAACTGTTTATTTGCCTGTGTCTGTAACTGGACTATTCCTCTCATCTCCAAAACCGCATGTCTAGATGTACACTGAATTTCTTCAGTTAGAAACCTGCTGTTTGTCTCAAAAACTTTAACATCACCAAAACAGGGCTTATAATTCCCTGCCCTCTCCCAGTCTTCCCCATTTCTATAAATGGTAAATGACTCTGCCATTCCTTCAGTCATACAAGCCAAAAATCTAAGAATCGTTTTTGGTTCTTCTCTTTTCCTTACCTCCTCATCTTCACCTCTTATCCTAATCCTTCAGCAAGTACCATCAGTTTTATCTCCAAAACATATATTTAGTCCAGCTATTATCACCTTAACTCACTTGTACAGCAGTAGCTTCTGTTGGCTGCCCCCAGTGCTTCCTCAACACCCTAGTAAGGAGTCTTTTTAAAAACAAGTCACAGGGGCTTCCCTGGTGGTGCAGTGGTTGAGAGTCCACCTGCCGATGCAGGGGACACGGGTTCGTGCCCCGGTCCGGGAAGATCCCACATGCCGCGGAGCGGCTGGGCCCATGAGCCATGGCTGCAGAGCCTGCGCGTCCAGAGCCTGTGCTCCGCAACGGGAGAGACCACAACAGTGAGAGGCCCGTGTACCGCTAAAAAAACAAGTCACAATCTTGTCTAAAACGAACATTTCAGTAGCTTTTGCATTTAAAATCTAAACTTCTTTCCTATATGGCCCAACACCTGCTTTTTTTTCTAAGCAGTTTGAGTTGGTTTCCTCTCATTTGCTACCTTCACCTATAGTAATCTTTTTCAGTTCTTCAAACTCTCACAACCCAGTACCTTTACATGAGCTGTTATTAACACTTCTTTTTTCTTTTTTTTTTTATTAATTAATTAATTTATTTATGGCCGTGTTGGGTCTTCGTTTCTGTGCGAGGGCTTTCTCTAGTTGTGGCAAGTGGGGCCACTCTTCATCGCGGTGCGCGGGCCTCTCACTGTCGCGGCCTCTCGTTGCGGAGCACAGGCTCCAGACGCGCAGGCTCAGTAGTTGTGGCTCACAGGCCTAGTTGCTCTGCAGCATGTGGGGTCTTCCCAGACCAGGGCTCGAACCCGTGTCCCCTGCATTAGCAGGCAGATTCTCAACCACTGCACCACCAGGGAAGCCCTATTAACACTTCTGGAACCATCTTGACCCCACTGTTCTAATCAGCCTTTAGATCTCACTTTTAAAACTCACCTTCCCAGAAAATGCTTTCCTGATCACCCTATTTGAAATAGGCATCCCCTTTTATTTTCTGTCTTAACCTCTTATATGTGTTTCCTTTATTGTAGTTTGTAAATTGTCTAGTAACTTATTCATTTACTTTTGCTCAGGGTCTTTTCTCTCCACTAGATTATAAGCCTTGATATGGGATAGTAAGCAGTGACTGGCATATAACAGCCTTTGATAATTATTTGTTAAACTAAATGCTGAATGAAGTATCTAAAATGACATCTCACTGTTTAGTTGAATAATCTAAACTGTTACGGGGCTAAATAAATTTGTCTTTTAAGATAGTCTCAATAGAATTATGTCTTTTATTCATAGGTGGTAGTTTTGCCATGTCATCCCAGGTATTACTAAAGTTACGTGTCATCTACAGGATTTTCTTTTTCCCTTTAAGTCACTGGTCCCCTTAGTTTTAAGTCTTAGAAGAATACTCATTTGATTTAAAAATCTTGAGTGATAGGTAAAACAAACATTCCTGATTTTACAAAAAGGAATTCTGAGTTTCAGAGAGATTAAGTGACTTATTCAAGGTCATAGAGCAAAGGCATTTCAAAGGCAAAACAATATCCTGATTTCTAGTCTAAGAACTCACTGTTATTTCCATTATACCTCTCTGATTTTTTTTTAACCTCTCATTTTGATAGCATGTTCCAGGATATTATATTGCATTCAGAGAACAAATCTAATTTTCTCAGTGAATTACAACTTTATTGCTTTTAAATTTTACTTTTAGAATCAGAAGTTTCTGCTGAAAATTATAATGACCTTTACAGAATCTCCAGAATTTTGCCTCTATTTGTTTGGTTACATGACAGGACTTTTTCTTCCTGTCATTTTCTTCTGCCAGAGGCCTTGCAGAAAAGACCTTCAGTAGTTCTGGCAGAAAAGACCTCAAATAGTCGTGCTCATCTTAAATACCAAGAGCAGCAATAAACCCTCCGAACACTTGTTTTTGTTGCACTTTGGCTTTTTTGAGTAATGTACTACTTCTCAAGGTTGTGAAAGCCTTGAAAACATTTTTAAATGATTGTTACTATTTTTACTATTCAAACAAAATCATAGGATCTCTGTGAGGAGTTGGTGTCGTCTGACCAGTTTTATTTGGCCATGCCGCACAGCTTGTGGGATCCTAGTTCCCCGACCAGGGATTGAACCCGGCCCTTGGCAGTGAAAGCGCCGAGTCCTAACCACTGGATCACCTGGGAATTCCTCTCCAGTTTTTAAATTTACTCTGTTTTCTCTCCAACTGTGCTAGTGGTTTTCAAACTGTTCACAGAATGCCAGTATTCCAGTAGGCATCCATCAGGATCTGAGAAAGAATTACATGGATGTGTGTCTGCTGTATCACCTGTAATCCTTATCTCAGTACCCATCTGACATAAAGCCTTGAAATCCAACGCTGTATTTAGCGTTTCAGAAATCATCTTTAGAATAATTTGGCCATGTGATAGATATTGAATGTCATCTCTCTAACCTATAAAAGTAGCCCTGAGCATCCCTGATGCAGTCAACAGAGATGTTTTGAAATCCCTGAAGAGGATTTAGTTTTGGCTAGCTGTTGAGAAGGCACAAGGATCTTTACCCTAAAGGAAATAACTCAGGATATATAGCAAGATTTTGCAAATTTGATTTATAGGCCATATTTGTAAGATTATCCTCTTAGTTTTTAGGAGTTTAAAATTGGGGTTGAATTTAAAAATAAGTTGGTAAATTACTGTGACTGAAGCTATAGTTTATGTGTATGTTTAGTTTACATAATTGATATGTGCACAACATTTGGCAGGAAAAAACACACAATTTGTGTTTTCAAATAAATGACAAGAAATTATTCTATCTTGAATATGTTATCAGTACTCTTCACAACTAAAACTAAGAAACTGACAAAGACTTAGTCTGGTCCATTAAATGAGATAATGCATGTGCTTGGCACATGGCAAATACTTGGGAATTATTAGGTCTATCAGCTAAAGATGATATCTCTTGAATTTCCATGATGTCTTGCCTTTATTTTTTTTTATCATGGACATAATATGTAGTCTTTTGCTTCCTGTATGCTCAGTATCATTTCCAGCTAAGAAAATTGAGACTCCAGTGAAGTAGTAACTTGTCCAGGGTGATAGACATTTGGGATTCAACCGTGGTCTCAGCTTGCCTTCAAAACCATATTCTTCTCCTTAAAGAGGCTGGGGAATGGGGCCGGGTGGAGGGCGGGGTGGGGGGAGGCAGAGTACATCTTTTGTCTGTTATTTTATGTGGACCTTTTTTTTTTTTTTCCCCCCCCCCGGTACGCGGGCCTCTCACTGTTGTGGCCTCTCCCGTTGCGGAGCACAGGCTCCGGACGTGCAGTCTCAGCGGCCATGGCTCACAGGCCCAGCCGCTCCGCAGCATGTGGGATCTTCCCAGACCGGGGCACAAACCCGTGTCCCTTGCATCGGCAGGCGGACTCTCAACCACTGTGCCATCAGGGAAGCCCTGTCTGTTATTTTAGTGTGCACTATTGTATACCTGTGTTCTTTCTTTGCTTTGGTCTAAGCTTCTCAGGGGCAGGAATTGTGCCTCACTTGTCTTTGTTTCAAGGTTTTAAGGGTTCTGCATATTACTCTACTGAGTTACTTACTGGATATTGAGTGAATGAACATGAATGATTATTGTGTAATTTTTTTAGAAAACTGAAACTGTAAGCAGCTTTTTAAAAAAGAGATAGTATGACATGTCTCTAGAGCAAGCCTGGACTATTTTTAGCCTCTGAGAGGATACATTTACTCATCATTTGTATTCTGTTAACTTCCCAAAAGAATTTGTGTCTGGAGCATTGGGCCCATTGGATACATGTACAGTTTGTTAGCCCTCTTGATCACCAGGACTTAACATTTATTTTGAGCTTGCTAGTATGAAAAATGACTTGAGTGCTGGAACATGGGATGAGGTTATGGGCCATCATAGCTTTGGAGAGGAAAGGATACTGAAGGAAAGAAACTGTTTCTTGAGCAAGTAAAGTATGCTTTCACATGTTTTCTCATTTACTGTCACTTTAACAAGTTACATAAGACAAGTTACATATTTTCTTCATATTTACAGATGATGAAGTTGAGGGTTAAGTCAAGGAAAAGGCTTAAAGTCACAGTGATTAAATATGGAAGTTGGGCCTTAATCCCAGGTTGTCCATTCCAAAGCCCGTAGTCTTTTCATATTTCACTTTTTTTTTGGTAGTTAGTAGACTGCCCTTCTAGTTTCTGAACTTAAGAAGTGGACTTCCCTGGTGGTGCAGTGGTTAAGAATCCACCTGCCAATGCAGGGAACACGGGTTCGGGAAGATCCCACATTTCGCAGAGCAACTAAGCTCATGTGCCACAACTACTGAGCCTGCGCTCTAGAGCTCACGGGCCACAACTGTTGAGCCCACGAGCCACAACTGCTGAGCCCACAAGCCACAACTGCTGAGCCCGTGAGCCACAACTCCTGAGCCCATGTGCCACAACTGCTGAAGCCCAGGCGCCTAGAGCCCATGCTCCGCAACAAGAGAAACCACTGCAGTGAGAAGCCCACACACCGCAACAAAGAGTAGCCCCCACTTGCTGCAACTAGAGAAAGCCCGCACGCAGCAATGAAGACCCAACACAGCCAAAACTAAATAAAATATTTTTTTTTTTTTTTTTTTTTTGGGGTCC
>NW_006785037.1:121621-132182 GCF_000442215.2 Lipotes vexillifer
ACCTGCATCGGCAGGCGGACTCAACCACTGCGCCACCAGGGAAGCCCCTAAAATAAATTTTTTTTAAAAATTAATAAGTAAACTTAAGAAGTTTCCAAGTAATTTGAAGTCATGGTTTTTACATTTCGTGGCTAAAAATAAAATTTATATAACTAAGTGGGAATAGGATTCTAAATGCTTTCATTTTAGAAGTGTCAAATGTTAAACCTTGTATATGCTTACCTTAGTAATAGATTCTTCTGCAATTTAGAATCAGTTTAACAGATATATAAAGGCCACTCGAATGGAGTAGAAGTCTATTATTAAGCATATCTTCTTATTCTGAACCTTAAAACTCCCAGAGGGCAGATTCCTTTCATATGTCCTTGTCCCTGAGGTCCCCATGTGGTGCGTTGTACTTAATTACTTAATAAATGTTTATGGAATTAGTAAATTGGAGATTGACTAATGTGAAGAATTTTATTTCCTTGAGTAGTTATCAAATAAGACCCTGTTCCCCTGCTGTGTGGCCCCCTCCTCTATTTTATTTTCCTGATTGTCAGCTAGGTGTCTTCATTCTGCCTTATCACCCTCCCAGCACACACACATGTTCTTTTGTGAATGTATTTTTTAAAAGGATCTGGGATGGAAGTTGAGGGAGTGTTTAATAATAAGGTTGACATGGCATTATCTACAAGTTTATCCATGTAAGAAATGATTATATCATTTTTCTGTTACTGGTTGCTTTTCACCAAATTTGAAGGATATTTTGGGGTGGTCTCATTTAAAATATAGATTGCATGCTATATATAAAATTAACTTTGGTTGGCCCTGGAGGGGAACACCTCAGAATTTTCCAGAGAATTTTAAACCGGGGTACAGCAAGAGGCCCATGTAATTCTAACCTGTAGAAACAGCACCATATATATTATAAAGTCTCTATGATCAGAGAAGATACTTTCATGTAAAACCCAGCATGGAAGTCACATTGGATTTGAAGTGTTAGTTTGCGATTAGTTCTTTTCATGTGAGCAGATCTACATAATATGCTTCCATTTAGGGATTTGCTAATTTAAATGTGGTTAATGCTTTACCAGGACAAGGCTTCCTTGACCAGCTAGTAGAGATCAGATTAGTGCTGTTGATAGGTAGGAGAGACACAACCATCATAGTGTATCCTCTTTTCCTGCTACCTAAGAATGCTGTTGACTTTTCCCTTGGGATAGGGGGCTTATTATTTCATGGTGTCAGGCATTTGTGGGGAGCTGTTGGTGACTTAAGGAACCCCAATAGTTATGAGACCTATACAAAGCCCAAAAGTTAGTGGAAAATTGGGAAATCTGCATAGGCCAGAGCTGCAGTTCTAGTCGCTACATAAGTTGTTGCAAAGAAGGAAGTAAAATTGGCACAGGTTGGAATGTGGGACCACCTTTGGCTTGCTGATCATTGCAGAGCCTATGAAATGGAGACTGAGTGTTCCTCTGCTGGTCACTAATTGAGGACTTCAGACTGTATTTGTCCAGAAGGAAAGATTTTTTCATCTTTCATTTGGGAGGCTCTATCAGCATTGTTTGCAGTTGTCTCAAAGGAATTGCATTGAACTTTTTAGCAGTTTTTAAGATAGTTTTTAACCACTTAATTTCACCTTTTTACAGTTAGTATATAAATTAAAATGACTCAATTTAGTCATTTACATGAGTAAAATAGAGATATCATATAAGTGACTATGATAGTTTGCTGAAGGGATTAGTTAAATGAAGTTTCATAGATGTGAGGCTTGTGAGCTGCCATGTGAAGAGAGGGAAACTGTGTGGACTTAGAGCTCTAAGATTGGTCAGTTGGAGTAATGCGTACATGGAAAGGTGAGGACGACCCCAGAAAATCAGAAAAAGTAAGTTTGACTAGTCTGAAATAAGAAATGGCATACGAGAACTGACAAGTAAGATGGTGATACTGGAAAGTAGAATTAAATAAAGTTTTATATTCCTGGTGTGGATATGGCTCTAAGCCCAAATTCCTTTCTGGGGTTTCTGACCTTTCTCAATGCATTGTCTCCTCCACCCCTCCCTGCCCCTCCTATATACATAAACACAGAGAAATGAGAAGAGACAGCATTAGAGTGGCAAAACAGCCCAGAGGAAAGAAAACCAAACCAAGAGTGAGGACACTTGGTTTCAACATTAGCTTTCTGACTTTAACAAGTTGCTTAAGACTCAGCATATTAAATTTGAGTTAATTAGGAATTTAATCAGCTAAAAGACAGCTTTTGTTTGGATTTTTCTGCCATAAATCTTTGGGAAGCCTGCAGATTGGGTTTTGGAATATTAATAGTTTCTCTTTCCAACTGCATATCCCTGATAATTTTGCACAAATGCAGGTAATGTCACATTAGAAAAACTTTGAACATTCATATTGTTTTTGTGACTATAGCTCTGCTGTAATAAGTAATCTGGTGGAAATCTGTTCTGCAAGAAGTAGAAATAAAGCAATTTAAACTAGTATATTGATTTACTAACTTACTGTGTTGAATATGAGAAGAATGGGCAAGTGAAAAGTAGTAGTAAGATCCAGAAAGAAGAGGTTAGAAATACAGATACCTGGGAGATACCTGGGCCCTTTTCTTCAAAGTCTGAATCTAAGTGTATTTCTGGTGATGGGGCTCAGAAATGCTTCATTTAAAAAAAAAAAAAAAACAACCCAAACTGGCGATTCTGATTAAAAGCCAGAATTGGTGTTCAGAGACTTAATTCTACTCATGAACACCTCTAAGTGCTGTCATTTTATTTTGGGGTTGTTAGGAAAACTGAGGTAGCCTTTTTTATGTTATTTTATTTATTTATTTTTTGTGGTACGCGGGCCTCTCACTGTTGTGGCCCCTCCCATTGCGGAACACAGGCTCCGGACGCGCAGGCTCAACGGCCTAGCCGCTCCGCGGCATGTGGGATCCTCGCAGACCGGGGCACGAACCCGTGTCCCCTGCATCGGCAGGCGGGCTCGCAACCACTGCGCCACCAGGGAAGCCCCTGAAGTAGCCTTTTTAAACTGTGGCAATGGGTTAGTAAAGGTTCTTAATCCTAGAATAATACAGCTATTAGATTGTAAGATTACAGGGGACATTAGCGATTATCTAATACAGAGACCAACAAACTGTGGTCCAGGGACCAAATCTGGCCCTCCACCTGTGTTGGTAAAGTTTTTTGTAACAGCAGAGGTACTCATTCCTTTATGTATCATCTATGGCTGCTTTTGTGCTACAGTAGCAGAGTTTTGTAGTTGCGACAGAGACTCCATAGCTCACAAAGCCTAAAATATTTTCTGTCTGGCCCTTTACCAAAAAAAGTTTGTGGACTTTTGAATAGATCAGACCTATCATTTTTATAGATGTAGAAACAAAACTCAAAGATAACGAGTGAAATACTCTGAGATTACACAGCCAATTGGTGGTCAGAGTGCAAAGACAATTTAGTTCTTTTTCCTGCTTCCATTCCACGATTTTTTGTTGGAGGTACTGATGCCTGGGTGAAATCAGAAAATAAATTTGTGGTACAGTTTTGCTTATAAGTTCATTCTTTATTATATTACAAGATGTAGTTCCTAGGGACAATAGTCTTAGATAACACAGCTGTACAAAAATCTTTTTAATTTGGGTCGGGGGTAGAATTTGATTGTTGTATATTCTGTGTCCTGAGTACAAATCTTTGATTTGCTCTGCCAAGCAGTTTGATAACAGAATCCATTATTGTTGCTGTGCAGCCAAATGGACGGACCATCGAAGTGGCTGAGGAAGAGGTCGTCCGAACTCCTCGGAGTGCAGCAGCTAAGCAGCCATTAGAGACACACAAGAAAAATGAAAAGGTCAGTTGGGAGCATGTGAAATTATATGCAAGGCTCTTAATAAAGAGAGTGACATATAAAATGTTACATGTACACCCCCATTTAAGGAAAACTAAAAATCTGAATTTATCATAGCGATGGATGGGTGGTGGAGGTTTCAGTAAGTTGGTTTTGTTTGTTTGTTAAGGAGGGATGTATCACCAAGTATTTTAAACATTGCTGTGACATTATTAAGTTTTCATTTTGCCAGAAACAATTTATTCATGACTTGAACATCTTTTATATGAGTAAGGTTCCAGATATGTAACATACCTCTTATTGGAAAACAAAATTGTGATACCTTTGTTAATAGTGCACTTTTGGCATGGAAAGCTTGGCAAAATTGTTCTATGGTATTAAGTGTTAATATAGATTTCTATTGTGACAGCGACATAATCATCTACTTATTAGATACAATTTGAATTTGTTTAACAAAGGAAAATATTCTGTACTCAGGTCATTATTAAAAGGTTTGGATGTGCACTCTAAGTTTTCAAATAAGACAATCTATTATACCCCGTTAATGGTACATTCCTGGGATTTAGTCATTTTCCAGTTGCCAGTGTTAGAAGCATCCCGTTTTTATTTGACTTAATTTAGTTTGTAAGTAGGCAAAATGTACAAGACTCTGTTAACAGTGGTACCTCCTGCTGTGGGCGAGAGACTTTTTATTTAATTCTTTTTGGTACATTAAAATTTGCAACCTCCCCCTGCTTTTTTTTTAACCCTTGCATGCATAACTCCTTTTCAGGGAAAACGAACAAAAAACAACCACAGGTAGGTAAGTGGTTTCTAGGAACCAAGGTGCCACAACTCCAGCCCTGTAGAGTAGTGGTGTTAGTGCTCATAATTTCAAAATACCACTGAAGAACTGGCGAGATCAATTCTGCCCTGTAACCCGGTGAAATTGGTCTAGGGCCAAGACAGCTGCAGGTAGGATGGCTTAAAATGAAAGATGGTTGTGGGAAAGAAATATATGTCTGACTTTGCCTTTGGCAGAAAAATAAATAGTAAATTACTTTTATTAACAAATAAGCATACAATTTAGGGATTGTGAATTTACACTGTGAAGAGCTTATATGCTTAATGTAGATGTATACTTCTCCCATCTAGTGTTTCCTTGTTCCTGGGCTTTCTCTCTACTAGTGAGCATTTTATACTTAACTCCTGCTTCCACTCCCTGAATTATCCTGAAAAATCTGTAGTTGGAATAATTAATCAACTACCATGCATCTCTGATTGATTAATTATATATAGATTGTATGTATCAGGATGTAAAACCATAGTTTAAAGTTTTAAATAATTCTGAAGTCTCTTATGTTAGAAAGTAATTATAATGGTTGACATTTGTTAAGTATCTAAAACATGGCAGGCACTGTGCAAGGTGAGGTCTATGTATATATCGTACATATTTACTTCGTACATAATTACTTGTTTAATTATAAGTATATTTACTTATAATATAGTAGGGACAACTTATTGAGCACTTACTGGGTGTACTTTTAAGACTTTATAGAATATTTATACATGTTACTTTAATTATCCTCGCAAGAATGCTGAGGAGGTGGTATCACACCTATCTTACAAATAAGAAACCCGAAACTTAAGTTACCTAAGCTTTTAAAAGTACAGTCAGGGGCTTCCCTGGTGGCGCAGTGGTTGAGAGTCCGCCTGCTGATGCAGGGAACGCGGGTTCGTGCCCCGGTCTGGGAGGATCCCACATGCCGCGGAGCGGCTGGGCCCGTGAGCCATGGCCGCTGAGCCTGCGCGTCCGGAGCCTGTGCTCCGCCACGGGAGAGGCCACAGCGTACCGCAAAAAAAAAAAAAAGTACAGTCAGTTCTAACCTAGACCCATCTGACTCCAAAGTCTGTGCTTTTTTACTGCTCTGTATTATTTCTGATCCTTTCAAAAACTCTTCCAGGCAAAGAGCATTAGTCCCATTTACAGATAAAGGCTCTGAAGCATAGAGGGATTGTGTGATTTCTCTAAGTTCATACGTAGTTTCTGAACTGGGATTTGAACCCAGCTCATTCTGATGCCAAAGCCCATGTGCTGTTTAATCACTTGACAGAACCACCTCCTTTCAGTTGCCATTGCATTTTTAGTGCAAGGCTTCTAGCTTTGGTTTGTCGCCTATTTGATTTGACTTTTTGCATAATAATAAATGCTACCACTCACGCTTAATGTTTCTTTTCGCAATCCTACATCTTGAATTTATGCTTTTTAACTTGGTTCAGTCCAGGTGACTCTCATTTCAGTTAACTTTTTATGCTATTGTGCTGTATGCTTTTGTGTGTTTTAAATATGTGGGGGTTTTTTTAAGACTTCTTACTGTCTTTTTTCGTAAATAAACATCTTAGGTCTACTTATGCACCTAAATATATATTATTATGTATTTGTTTTCCTCTCAGAGCCACATTAGGCACTTTAAGAAATACAGTTTGCCCGTAAAGCAGTTGCACTCTATGCAGTGACTTTTTTTTTTTTTTTTTGGCGGTACGCGGGCCTCTCACTGTTGTGGCCTCTCCTGTTGCGGAGCACAGGCTCCAGACGCGCAGGCTCAGCGGCCATGGCTCATGGGCCCAGCCACTCTGCGGCATGTGGGATCCTCCCGGACCAGGGCACGAACCCGTGTCCCCTGCATCGGCAGGCGGACTCTCAACCACTGTGCCACCAGGGAAGCCCATATGCAGTGATATTAAATACCTTGTCCTGTCACTTGAGTAAGCCTCATAGATAAAACTGTCTAAAAACCGTATATGACAAGAGCTACAGATATTGGGTCTGTAAAGCAACTTAAGCTACCAGGTCCATTTGGATATGAAGGTTAATGCTTCATTGATGCTAGTGTCTAGTAGAGTATACATTGGATCATTAGCCAGGCTGAATGCATTGTGCTATTTGATGATGAAGAGAATAAGGAGAAATGTAAGATGTACTTACCCTCAGAGAGATTACAGTCTAGTTAAGGAAAGGCAAGCATAAGATAAGATACCAGGTAACATACTGGCCTTGAGTGTCAGGTATTCAGAGAAGTAAGATTATCCTATTTGGGTAGCCAGAAAAGATTGACTTAATTGGACTCTTGAGGATGGGGATGGTATTTCAGTGAGTAGAAGTGGGGAGGCCAATTTTGGCAGGGGAGAGAAACAAATGAACACAGTCAGTCATTGTTCAGCTGATACAAAACAACATATTCAGACTCAAGAGGAAGCCCTAGACAGGTTTGACTGGTCAGGGTGGGGTAGGGTATGATAAAAACTTAGATAATGCTCAGCTGGCAGCAACATTTGTGATTAACAAATCAGCATTGCATCTGTGATTGTAAAGGTCTGAATTAAGATAGAAGTGTAAAGATGGTTAGTAAGAAAAATAGCAAAAGCAAAAATGTATAAAATTTGGTCACCATCAGGTTGTTGCAGACAAAGTCAGTGGTTCCTACTGAAATACTCATTCATTATAAATATTAACAAGTTCTTACATTTTCGTGATGCTACACAGAGTACAAAATGTTTTCACATCTCTTAATCCTAATGCACAGGGAGGAGGGTATTATCATTTTTTTTATACAGCTCATTGAAAAGAGTTTAATGAATTGCCCAGGATCACATAGCTAGTAAGTAATGCTCTCTCAATTTCTTTGAGGTAGCAGTTTCAAAGTATGGTCTGTGGACCCCTGTGAAGGCGTTCCAGGGACCTTTTTTGGGTCCCAGAAGACAAAACTGTTTTCAGAATAATTAAGACATTGTTTATCTTTTCCACTGTGTTAATATTTGCATTAATGGTGCAAAAGCAGTAGTGAGTAAAACTACTGACTCCTTAGTACAAATAAAGGCAGTGACACCAAGCTATTTGTAGTTGAATTCTTTACTGCAATCCACTTACTTGGGGAAAAAAAAGGAAAAAAAATTAAAAAGCTAATTCCACTTAAGAGTATCCTTGATGAATCTGAAAAAATGATCATTATTCATTTTATTAAATCTTGACTTCTGAATACATGCCGTTTAATTATTCTGTATGATGAAATGGGAAGTATGCATAAAGTATGCTCTATACTGAAAAACAGTGGTTGCCTTGAGGAAAAACACCTGTGCAGTTGAGTTGCAAGCTGGACTAGCCACTTATTTCTTGTTACTCCATTTTTACTTGAGAGAACAACTGATAGACCATGGTTATTTAGAGTTGGGTATTTGTAGACATTTTCTCAAAAATAATCAAGACAGTTCAAGGAAAACAACTGATAGTACTGTTGCAAATGATAAAATGATTTGTTGCCAAGTGAAAATTAGAAATTTGGAAAATTTGTGTCTACCACCATGAACTTGACAACATCCCAGTACTTAATGAATTTCTGATGAGATCAGCAGTGATGTTAACAAATGTGTTGGGTTTCTTTTTAATATTGTATATAATGGATTGGGGTTTTTTGTTTGTTTGTTTGTTTTTATCTATTTGGTTGCACCAGGTCTTAGTTGCAGCAGGCGGGCTCCTTAGTTGCAGCTCAAGGGCTCCTTAGTGGCAGCTCACCGGCTCCTTAGTTGTGGCATGAGAAATCTTAGTTGGGGCATGCATGTGGGATCTAGTTCCCTGCCCAGGGATCGAACCCGGGCCCTCTGCATTGGGAGCGCACAGTCTTAACCACTGGGAGACCACCAGGGAAGTCCCCAGAATGGTTTTTGTTTTTTGGGTTTTTTTATAAATTTTATTTATTTATGTATATATGTATGTATGTATGTATGTATTGGCCGCGTCAGGTCTTCCTTGCCGCACGCGGGCTTTCTCTAGTTGTGGCGAGCGGGGACTACTCTTCGTTGTGGTGCGTGGGCTTCTCATTGAGGTGGCTTCTTTTGTTGCGGAGCACACACTCTAGGTGCGCAGGCTTCAGTAGTTGTGGCGCAGTGGGCTCTGTAGTTGTGGCTCGTGGGCTCTAGAGCGCAGGCTCAGTAGTTGTGGTGCACGGGCTTAGTTGCTCCGCGGCATGTGGGATCTTCCCGGACCAGGGCTCGAACCCGTGTCTCCTGCATTGGCAGGCAGATTCTTAACCACTGCACCATCAGGGAAGCCCCCCAGAATGTTTTTTAACCTTTTGGAAGATGTATGTAACTCAGTGAATCAGTATTTTCCAAATGCTCAATGCTTGCATGTTACACAAGTAGACAAGTATAAAAGATTCATTTAAGGTGCAAGGTAGACCAATGGATTTTAATGTAGTAAAGTATAGAAAGTTCATTGATGTAGTTTCAGATTCCACATTGCAACAATTTTTAAGAAACTACCACTTGACAAGTTCTGATGTAATCTTTTTTCCTTCCACTATCTAAAATCCTTCATGATTTCCCGTTGTTATTACTCGACAATCTTGAACATAATCCAGTGGCACTGTGGCTCAAGTCTCTTTTCTTACCACTTACCTTCTCTAAGCTCCAGACACTTTGGTTTTCTTTCTTCTCCTTTTTTTTTGAATTTAGTTTTATTTATTTTATTATTTTTGGCTGCGTTGGGTCTTTTCCTGCGGGTTTTCTCTAGTTGTGGCACGCGGGCTTCTCATTGCGGTGGCTTCTCTTGTTGCGGAGCACGGGCTCTAGGCCTGCAGGCTTCAGTAGTTGTGGCAATGGGCTCAGTAGTTGTGGCACATGGGCTCAGTAGTTGTGGCTTGCAGGCTGAGTAGTTGTGGTGCACAGGCTTAGTTGTTTCGCGGCATGTGGGTTCTTAGTTCCCCAACCAGGGATCGAACCTGCGTCCCCTGCACTGGAAGGCGGATTCTTAACCGCTGGACCACCAGGGAAGTCCCCTCAGTACCTTTTAAGAGTAGAAAAGAGTATCCTATGACCAAGAAGTTTGAGTGATTAGTGTTTAGAAGACCAAAGACAAAATTATTCTGAGGCAGCATAGATTTTATACAGGCATAAACTCTAGCAGTTAGCAAAATAGAGAAAAACCTGCATGCTCAGGGAGCTTACATAACATTTGTTTTATGTTCCATAATACATCTTAGAAACTGTAGTTTCAAACCAGGGATTGGCAGGCCATGACCTGCTGGCCGTATCAGGTTCTCTGCCTATTGTTGAAAGTTTTATTGGAACACAGACACACTTATTCATTTGTTTATTGTCTGTGGCTGCTTTTGCAATACAACAGCAAAGTTGAGAGGCCTTATAGTTTACAAAGCCTAAAATATTTACTATCTGGTCCCTTTTTTTGCTGAACCCCTGTTTTAAACTCCTGATACAGTCTTTTGGGTTCATTAAAATGTTTCATTATCTGGAATGCTTTAATATCATCTGATTCTCTAGGTCTTGGACTCGTGACCTTCCAGGCTCCCTTGTGCCACAGTCTATAGCTTTGTGATTTCTTGGGTTTCACCCAAGGAATTAGTTTTCAAGAACTTCTTTAAGGTAAACCAAGTGGTTTTTTTAATAAAAGTGAGAATATCTTACCAGAGAAGCCTCATTTCTGCCCGTAGACTTTTCTGTCTAAACACCTAATGAATAGTGGAACTGAGACCAGAACTAGGACTTCTGCTTAACCCATCGCTTTTCCATGATACCATGCTTGTATCAGGCAGGAAGCGGCAAGAGGGGATCAAAAGTGAAATGGTGAATTTGTATTTTATAATGCTGTGATTGAAGTGAGAATGGAAGTGGAATCTCCAAGTGGAATTAGTTTAGGCTATTGGAAATGTGAGAACCAAATCTGGGAAAGAGGTCA
>NW_006785037.1:132235-151463 GCF_000442215.2 Lipotes vexillifer
GAAAGAGTTCAGGGCTAGATAAAAGAAGTTCTTAAGAAAGATTTCTTGTAAATTTTTTAAGATTATGAGTTGATAACCATGCTGTTTATGCAGTGTTCCATAACTTATGAGCTCACACCAAACATATTTACATAATTTAATGGCTTGGATGATGAATCAAGTATACAAATGTAATAGCTCAAAGATTTTATTTGGGGGGACAGTGAGAGTTGGGAAGACAGGGCTATATGTAATGCAGTCTAATTTTAGGCTCTTTCATTGATTAACAAAATATTAATGGGATACCTTCTATGTGCAGGATATACTATCTAAGCACAAGGAATATAATGGTTGATAAAACAGGATAAAATGATTGATAAAACAGTCACTATTCTCATGAAGTTTAGTGGGGAAAACAACTAAAAACAAGCAAGTATAGTCTCTAAAGTCAGGTTGTGTTAAACGCTGTGAAAGAAAATAACTAACCAGGGTGAGGAGAAAGAGGTGAAGTGCTCATTGTGGGCACTTCCTTGCACCTGCATCTCTACTCCTTACTTCCATTCAAAAAAAATGTATCAGAGTAGTAGTGAGTGGAGAGATGCTGAGTCTAGTTTAAATCATACCTCCTCCCCAAAATGGGGGAAATCAGTTGCAAGCCTGTCTACTTTTTAAAAGGTTTGTAATACTTTTCATAATTAATCTCATCCTGATATTGTGTCACCAAGGTACTAAGATTAAGTAAACTGCTAGTTCAGACAGAGTAGAGAAATGGAATTCGTATGCCTCTTGGACCATTCATCCTTTGCCATTTAACCATGCCCGACTCATCTGTATGTTTGAGACAAGTGAGAAAAATAAATAGTGCCAAAATGTGGAGCAGTATAAAATTAGGGACTTGCCACATTTAGGCAGGAAGTGGATGAAATTGATCCTAAAGCAATGGTTTTCAGACTTTTTCAAGTGGCAGTTGCTAAAACTTTTCAAAATAAATTTCCCTAACAACTTTTAATTTTGTCAAGTACACTTTTATTTTTGTTTATTTTCTTGGCTGCACCTCCTGGCATGTGGGATCTTAGTTCCCTGACCAGGGATCGAACCCACACCCCCTGCAGTAGAAGCGCAGAGTCTTAACCACTGGACTGCCAGGGAAATCCCATCAAGTACATTTTTTTTTAATTTGTTAATTTTTTTTGCTGATGTTTTTAAAATTAATTTTTATTGGAGTATGGTTGCTTTACAATGTTGTGTTAGTTTCTGCTGTACAACAAAGTGAATCAGTTATACGTACATATATATGTATATGTGTATGTGTACGTATACGTGTACACATCCATTCTTTTTTAGATTTCCTTCCCATTTAGGTCACCACAGATCACTGAGTAGGGTTTCCTGTGCTAAACAGTAGGTTCTCATTAGTTATCTATTTTATACAATAGTAGTGTGTATATGTGAATCCCAGTCTCCCAGTTTGTCCCACCCCCACCCCCCTTGGTAACTGTAAGTTTGTTCTCTACATCTGTGACTCTTTCTGCTTTACCAATAAATTCATCTGTACCATTTTTCTAGATTCCACATATAAGTGATATTATACAAGTACATTTTTAAAACCACTGTCACCATTGCAAAAAAAGAAAGGAATTTTGACACAATGGAAGAAGAACAAAAATCTCGGGAAAAAGTTTTTGCCGTGAGTTAATGAAAAACCTTATACACCAGCCATTAGTCAGCAGACCAGAGCACTCTAGTATCCATTTCTAACCTTTAGAAAATACTCAGCATTCCTCTTTTTCATGCTCTGTTTACTTTATCACTCCTGACATTACCAGCAGAGACTTTAGATGATTACAGAGCTGTAAGTATTAGAGAAGTCAGTTCCCCCAAATTTTAAGGACTAGTACTTTCCAGATTAGAGAATTAATAAATTGAATAAGGATTACATTCCGAACCTGGCAACTTACCTTGTGTGTAAATGGCTAATTGCCAAATAAAGTATCATTTAACTAAAAATTTGTACAGTATTTCTCTTCTGATAGTTTTGTTGCAATGCAAATATTAGATTATACTCCCTAAGTTAATCTTTTCAGCGTTAATTGGGCACTGTTCTGCCTTTCTTTATACTTTGCAGTTCTTTAAAATAGCAGTATCTGTTAAGAGAGCAGTTAGCCATTTGAATAGATCTGCTTTTGCTGTCAAGGTATACCTTTTGCCACTCTAATAAATGATAGCACTTATTTGGGCATTGTCTAATACTACAGAGTGTTCATTTATGTTAAGATTAAAAGATGAGCTTAATTATGGAAGTTATTTTTGTGTGTTTTCTTTGGTAACCAGTTCATTTTTTTTTATATTTAAGTTCTGTGAATTTGAGAGCAAATTACTAATAGTCTTAGAACTACTTTAGCATGTGCTTTAAAGACTGTACTCTCCAAATTGAAACACATAAGAAGATCCATTGGGATGAAGGAAGAAAATATTAGGCTTTCTGTTTATACTATTTTTTATCAAAATATTAAGCTTTACTCATGTTTTATATATAGTCATTGGCATCCTTATTTAGGATGTTAAAAGGTATTAATTAATTGGGGAGAGGAAAATGACAGAGATAAAGTAAATGGGGTGGAACTTGAGCTGGGTTAAGAAAAAATAATGCACATCATTTTAGGCATTGGACATAAGTAGAGGGAGGGAGGGGGTACATGGTAAAGGGTACAAGGAAAGTCATCCTAAGCACCAAGGCTGCTGTACTTTATTTTGAGAGAAAATTCATGGTCAGTAACGTTTGGGCAAAGACAAGAATATTTAGAGATGACAGTCGTGTTGGAACCAAATGATTGTATATGTGAATAAAAGAATATACAGTTGAGATTAATTTGTGGAAGACCTGTATCATATGAGGAAGTTATTAGACTTTATCGATGGTAGAAAATGGTAGGGAGGTTTTAAATGGAAATGTAAATTAATTGGACTGGTATAGGTATGTTGGGAGATGAGCAATGGGAGGGAAGCCCTTGAAGATAAGAATTTCTCCTAGTGTCTCATTTACATGTCTGTTTCTCCTATTAGATTAGTATAGTACACTTTCCATAAGTAGAAAGTTTTATTTAGTTCTATATACTGAGCTCCTAAAACAATGTCTGACATATAGTAGGTATTTAATAAATCTCGATTGTATGAAGACCATTCAAGAGAGGCTAGTTTAATAATCCACCCAGCTCCATAGTGAAGCCTGACAACAATGGGGGGAAGGACTATGGGTAACAGGAAGGCAGAACTTACATTCTCAGTTTTCCTTCAACTGTTAGCTGTAATGGAGCTGATCAGAAGTAAGACATTCACCACAGTAGGATGGCTGGGTCAGTTAGTAGTGTGCATACATATTTACTTTATAGCTTTTTTTTTTTTTTTTTTTTTTTTTTTTTTTGCGGTACACAGGCCTCTCACTGTTGTGGCCTCTCCCGTTAGCGGAGCACAGGCTCCGGATGCGCAGGCTCAGCGGCCGTGGCTCATGGGCCCAGCGGCGCCGCGGCATGTGGGATCTTCCCGGACTCGGGCACGAACCCATGTCCCCTGCATCGGCAGGCAGACTCTTAACCACTGCACCACCAGGGAAGCCCACTTTAAAGCTTTTTATAGTATATTATGTTACTAAGTCTCATCTGAGTGAGAGGTTACTTTTAAAGTGAGGTTACCTTTTTTTTTTTTTTAAGTGAGGTTACTTTTAAAGGTAATAGTATAAAATCAAACAAGATGGAAGCCTAAATCAAGATAATTTCCCTTACTTTTCTGCAGATTTTATTTTAATGACAAATCATAGTATATTTCAGTGTGAATGTAATTCCTGTCCTTTTTCCATAGCTTGCCTCTTTAAAAAAAAAAAAGCTGATTTATGCATGTGGCTTTGTAGTCAGCAGTCTGCTTTCACATCTTATTTAATCCTTAAAAGAACCTTATGTGAAGTTAGTAGGAGTTTTTGTCCCATATGACAGTTGGGGAAAAGGGTTTAGAGTGATTCAACCCTAAATCACATAGCTAATACATGATTGAATTTATATTTGGCATTATATGTAGAGAGTCAGAAAGGAAAATATTTGTGAGGCAAGGCTCTGGAGTCAGAACTGGATTTTAATCTTGGTTTCAACACTTAGCACTATATCTTAGGCAAGTTATATAATCTCTTTATGGCCTCAGGTTTCCTTATCTGTAAGGTGGGGGTACTTACTTTAGTTTCTATAGGTGTGCACTGTCCAGTATAGTAGCTGTTTGCCACATGTGGCTATTTAGCATTCTTTTTCGTACTGTCTTATTAACAGTTTTTAATAATGATTACATTTTGAAATGATAGTATTTTGGATGCATTGGGTGAAATATAAAAATTAATGTTACATATTTTAACTTTTTAATATCTGCTAGAAAAATTTTAATTACATATGTGGCTTGTGTTATATTTCTGTTGGACAGTACTACTCTAGACCAGGGGTTGGCAAACTCTGACCCCCAAATTCAGCCAGATTCTTTTTAGAAATGCAGTTTTACTGGAACACAGTCACACCCATTTAATTATATATGGTATATGACTACTTTCATGTTACAGCAGCAGAATTATTTGGTTGCTACATATAGAACCATACAGCCTGCAAAGCCTAAAATATTTACTGTTTTATCCTTTATAGAAAAAGTTTGCTGGGAATTCCCTGGCGGTTCAGTAGTTAGGACTCTGTGCTTTCACTGCCAAGGATGTGGGTTCAATCCCTGGTTGGGGAACTGAGATTCCCACAAGCCACACGGCCAAAAAAAAAGAAAGAAAGAAAGAAAAAGGTTGCTGAACCTTGCTCTAGATTGTAACTGATAGATGCTCAGTGTGTTACATCTTGACTTAAGAGTGGATATGAGAGACAGAAAGTAGACTAGTGGTGGGTGCCAGTGGGGAAAAGGTAGTAGGGAGTGACTGCTAATGGGTCCCAGGTTTCTTTTTAGGGATGACGAAAATGTTCTGGAATTAGATACCAGTGATAGTTGTGCAACTTCGAAGATACTGAAAACCGCTGAACTACACTGAAAAAGATATCTCAATTTTTTTTAAGTGGATATGAGCCTGGTTTGGTAGAGGTAATAAACCAGTACCTTAAACATGATACATGTTAATGATAATGAGAACATGCAAAGAAACGGATGCATATTAACTATGGGGAACGTAAGAAAACATTTTAATTGTTTTTATGTATTCCCATGCCACTTGAGAATATTTGCAAGTAGTTTCTTGATAAGAAGCAATTAGCTATCATTTATTGCTTACTCAAACTGTCAGTTACTGCTTACCCTATTTCTTTTTAGTTGTAAACTTAACTTTAAGATAATGCATAATAATACATACATAGCCAATCTCAGTAAATAGTCACAGTAATACATACATAGCCAATCTCAGTAAATAGTTAAATGAGTGAATACAAAGTATAAATAAAATCTATATTTTTAAATATTAGTTTTCTTCTGGAAACACTTATCTAAATATAGAAATCATGGCCTTATGAAGTTTTTAGTAACCTTTCGAGAGGAGAAAATATTAGCAGAAGGGAATTGGAAAGTCATTCCAAAAATGTCCATATCTTGTATATGTGTAGGTGTTTTTTCTTTAATGAATTACTATACATCTACCATATACAAATCTTAGGTATTTTCACACTGCTTGGAAACTGACAGAATATTACCTGTTTTGTACAGCTGACTCATTAATTTGTTATACGAAGAGTATGCCAACAATCTGCTTTACGAAATCAAGAAACCAGTAATCAGTACATCATTTTCCTTCTGACCGCTAGCAATAGGTTTTCGTTTTATTGCTCTGAAAACATCATGTTATAGTACCTTATTTATGATGTAAGTTAGGATAGCATGATGTCTAAGGGCACAGACTTTGGAGTCTGATAGACCTATTTCCTAATTTATTAACTTAATGCAACCCAGACAGCCTATTTAATATTTAACATCTCTAAGTCTTTGTTTCCTAATCTCTAAAATGGGAATAATACCTTTCTAGTGAGCTTTTTTTAAGGAATAAAGAACTGAATGTAACGTACTTATATAGTAACCACTGAATAAATGGTAACCTCATACTATTATTGCCTTTTAATATGTTAAGTTTTTTAATCAAACATTAAATTTTTTTGGTTGTCAGCATCATACATTTCATTATGTATTTTACTGACGCCTACCTTTTCAAAAACATAATGAAATATTAAGTAACATTCTATTTTACTTTCAGTCAAAGAAAAATAAGAAGAAATCAAAGTCAGATGCTAAAGCAGTGCAAAACAGTTCACGCCATGATGGAAAGGAAGTTGATGAAGGTACTTGAGCAAGTGAAAGGACTGTAGAAAAATTTTTAATCCTTTTTTACCAAGGTGCATTATATAAAAGCTGCATTTGTTTCGCTTAGTCTTTTATCTGGGTCTTCTTTTTAATAACTATAGATTTTAATGTACACATCTGTGACATTGTTAGGAGACATGTTTTTCCCCTAAATTATTTTAAGTATCTAACAATGCTTTCCTTGAAGGGAACTGCCTTGAAATTTAAGGTCTAGCCCAATATCTTGAGCAATTTAAAAGCCGTTCATTTTGTCTTTGTTTCCTAGAAACGTGGTTTGGTTTTTTTCCCATTGTTCTTAAATATACCATCCCTAGAAGGCTGGGTACAAAATTCTTAAGTAAGCCATTTATTGTCCTCACCTAATAAACCCATTTATTAGTAAGTATATATAACACTCCCCTACTATTACTATCCAGCAATATAAAAAATATGCAAGATAACTTACATCAATTTTTTCTAAACCATAGATGACAGATCTGATAAAAATTACCAGAATAAATAATGGCAGTTAGCTGCCTAGAACAGCGAGATTAGAATAAATTCATAGGATAAATTAGTATAATCAGCACTCTTGGTTTTTAGTTTAATATCTAAATTTATCATGATACTTCAGATGCCCCACCATGTTTTCCCCCCAAAACTACAACTTTTTTGTCTTCCCCTTACTGAATAACATTTTTTTTTCTGGGGCTATGTCAGGAGCCTGGGAAACTAAAATTAGTCACAGAGAGAAACGACAGCAGCGTAAACGTGATAAGGTGCAGTCTGATTCTGGTTCATTGGATTCAACTATCCCTGGGATAGAAAATACCATCACAGTTACCACCGAGCAAGTTACAACTGCATCATTTCCTGTTGGTTCCAAGAAGAATAAAGGTATATTAGTGGAACATAAGAGTGATACATCAAATCCAACTCCTTTCAGTCAGATGTACAAAATATCATTACGTCAAAATCTGGCTATTTTAAACTGCTTACATCATTGTGCTGATATACCCTTCTTCGTGAGAGTACTGTGGACCACGTGTTGGTTTACCTGATACCAGCAGTGTTACTTGTTACATACTGCCTAATGAATGGCCTGTTAAATTAAAATTGCCTTTCTACCTTGTCACATGAGAGAATGATTGCTGCTTTTTTCTCACGTGTATTGCTTTGCCCCAACTCCCTAACATCTCCATTTCTTATAGTGGACATTCATTAAATGAAATGACTTGTCACCATTCTTTTCATTCCAAGATGAAACAAGCATGTTCTGGATAATGCAGGTTCTATCTGGATTTCTTATCACCCCAACTTTTTGAGAATGCTGTAGGTGTTTGATAAAGCTAGACTGGAACTGCAAACATTATTGAGCTAATGTTCTTCCCAAGTATTTCAAATGTTCAAACTATCCAATACTGATGGCTTCTTGATAGTTCTTTACATTGCCATCATTTTTACCCTGGAGACATCAGTCTACAGAGTGATGCTGTTCATCTTGCTTCAGGCATTGACTTTTCTTCCTTCACCTTTTCATTAATTGCCAGCACCTCCCACTTGTCTCCAAACCTCTGTCTTAGCCTTGGTGTCTTTTACTTTTTTGCTTGATGATTTGGTGGAATTTATTGCTGTGGTACAGCAGTGACTTCTGCTTATCCATTTTCACTGTCACCTATAAGCCATGCTGTACTGTTTCTGTTGGTGACTCTTTTTCACTGTCTTGTGCATGCCTTCCTTGCTAGCACAATCCTATGTCATGCTGGGTTTTTGATACATTGTGATCATTATGCTTTTCAGTGTCAGAGAAATAGTATCTTTGTTATAACGTGTAGTCTTACCGCTTGCCATATTTCCTAAGTCCTGCTCCAAATATTGGCAAAATTCTTCTAAGTTGATGTGTTTGCTTCCAGGATTGTTGAAAAGGCACCTAGCTGGTATTGCTGAGAGGTGGCAAAGTTGAATCCAATTACAGAGCCCAGTTCTCCAATTCCTGCTTTAAAGAATCTTGATAACCATTATAGAACAGGAGACTCTATATATACTTGGGCAGTTTTCCAGGTCCTTTTTTGGCATTTTAGTTGACTAAGAATATGATAACTAGAGAACTCAATTCCTTAAGAACATGTGAAATATGCTGTGAGTAAAAAGTGACTCTTTTCTAGGGTAAGACTTTAGTACTTAAAGGAGCAACTTATGATAAATAATTAGTAAAAATTGTATGTTACTCCTAACTTAATGTGCATAGTGGCCTATTTAGTATTAAATAAATTTTATTTCTATTTCAACCAGGTGATTCTCATCTAAATGTTCAAGTTAGCAACTTTAAGTCTGGAAAAGGAGATTCTACACTTCAGGGTGAGAGAAATTACATGTAACTTAAATTGAAGGCCCATCAAGATAGAAACTTATATGTATGTCTCTTTCCTCACATGAATGACACAGAAAGAAAAAAAAGGCTTAGAAATGATTTTAATTACTAAAGTAACATAATCACAGTTCAGAGATTTTAGAAAATAGATAAACAGAAAAATCACTCCCACTTCTAACAGTCTTTGGTATATTCTAGTTGTTTCTCCCTCTCCCCTTATATGTAAAAACATTCTTTAATAGTTATATGCAATTGATAGTTAATAGTTTATATGCAATTTTGATTCTTGCTTGCATTGTTTAAGCTAATAGAGAAAAAGATTTTTTTTTTCCGGACTTGGGTTTGATATAGGCATATATGGGATAAAAGACTTTACCCCAAAATTAAATAAGAAGCCTTAATACCTGTAATCTTCTAAACTGCTTCCTGAACAGTATCAAATATTTCATAATAAATGGACTATAGTATAGAGTTGTGCAGTACTTCAAAAACAGGAAATGTATTTTATTTACTAGTTTATGATAAAGATTGAATTAAGTAGAGAATGATATACCTTTACCTAAAAACGAAAGTGTAGTAAAACGTAAATTCACAAGTGAAGAAGCACCTTCTCGTTTCAGGCTTGTTCTTAACGCTGTCAGCTTCCTTCATTCTCATGGTTCTCAATCCTGGCTACACATTACAGCCATCTAGGAAGCTTAGAAAACCACACACGTATATAAAAAGAAACATGTACTTACATACACACACCTATGTGTGTTTGTGTGTGTGTGTGTATATGTATACACAACACAGATAATACATACACATGTGTACATATACCTGCATATAAATGTATACATACAAACATACTGATGCCTGGACTCTATCCCTAGAGATTCTGATTTTGATTGGTTTGGGCTGAGGCTCCAGTGTCTACTTTTAAGAAATTTTTCATTTATTTCAAGGCTTTTCTTTTTTCTTTTTTCACGGGCCTAGCCGCTCAGCGGCATGTGGGATCTTCCCAGACCGGAGCACGAACCCGTGTCCCCTACATCGGCAGGCAGACTCTCAACCACTGCACCACCAGGGAAGCCCAAGAAATTTTTCATTTGATTTTAATGTGCAGCCAGGTTTTAGAATCACTGCCTTATACAAAATATATATATAAATATTTAAGGAAAGAGCATGTAACTAAGGAGAAGTCTTTATGTTCTTAGTGGGTGAGTATTCTGAGTATACCAGAATATGTGTTTTCTTCTTTGCTCTGTTTTACTTCTTTTGAGCAAGTCAGTCTGCTTTTTTTTGTTTTGTTTTGTTTTGTTTTTTTCCTTGCGTTATGCGGGCCTCTCACTGTTGTGGCCTCTCCCATTTGCGGAGCACAGGCTCCGGACGCGCAGGCTCAGCGGCCATGGCTCATGGGCCCAGCCGCTCCGCGGCACGTGGGATCCTCCCAAAACGGGGCACGAACCCGCGCCCCCTGCATCGGCAGGCGGACTCAAGCACTGCGCCACCAGGGAAGCCCAGTCAGTCTGCTTTTGAAAACATTATTAGTATACATATTAAGTTCAAACCTACTCGTAGTTTTTAAATTAGCAGTCATCCATGGTGGTCATGTCACTTTTTAAATTCTTCATTTTATCTTTAAAGCTTGAGCTATTTAGAGGATAAATAAAAATATAAATATAAATCAAGCAATTATAGAAACTTGAAAATATCCCAGTTTTAACAAGGAGTCGTGTATCCATTTTTAATCTTTATTTTCTTTTCTTTAAGTTTCTTCAGGATTGAATGAAAACCTCACTGTAAATGGAGGAGGCTGGAATGAAAAGTCTGTAAAACTCTCCTCACAGATCAGTGCAGGTGAGGAGAAGTGGAACTCTGTTTCACCTCCTTCTGCAGGCAAGAGGAAAACTGAACCATCTGCTTGGGGTCAAGATGGTGGAGATGCTAATGCAAATGGAAAAGACTGGGGAAGGAGTTGGAGTGACCGATCAATATTTTCTGGCATTGGTAAGAACTGTTAGAAAATTTTGTTTGTTTAAAATGCCTATCTGGTACATTTAAAATTCTCCAAGAATGAAAAACAGATCCATTAGTAGAAAAATTAGTCATGCTATACAGAAAGAATATAGATTAACTCATCTCACATCCTTCACATGGAGCAAAATGGGAACTAAATAAGTGAACAATAGCATTTATTATTTACTCTTTATTTAATTCTTCCACTTTTATCACATTTGATTATCAGTTTAGCTAACTGATATAATTGTATATTTTTAGTGATGTAATAAGAGTAATGTGTAAGCAGACTTTTTGACTAATTTCAACAGTTCTACTATTGAGTTTAAATAAAAATAGTAAATGGAGATACAGTTTATAGCATCAATTTATATACTGTTTTACAGTCTACAAAATGCCTGTTTGTAATTAATTTTTCCCCTGGATTCTAAAGATAAAGACTAGTAGTGAGAAGCTTATTTCTGTTGAGAGCCATCGAGTTAAAAGCAACTTAATTTCAGGTGTGTTTCTGTGTGCATGTGTTATAGAAAAGAAATCCATATTTAATATGGAAAACTGCAGTAAGAGAAGGAAAAACCCACTGTTATACATTACCCAGTGACAACCACTGTTTTTTCATATTTCCTTATGGTCCTTTTTTTTTTCCTGTGTACAATTCTGTGGGTTTTATTTTGGTTTTTTTACACAATCCAAATCATACATGCATTTTTGTGTTCCTCCTCCCTCACTTAATATTGTGCCTCAAACATTTTCTTTACTTTCTGTGAGTATTTTATTTAATGACCATGTGATACATTGTGTAAACATAGCATAAACTATTTCACTATTCCCGTATTATCAGAGAAATAACTTCTTTTTTTAAAGAAATGTAAATGACGTCGAATTGAATATATTTGTTTGGGGGTTACTTCTTTAGGATAGATTCTTAGAAGTGATATTATTGGATTAAAGGAAATATGAATGTTTACAGTGCTCTACGACATGTTGTCAAAGTATTTTCTAGGAGAATTCTAATTTATCCTGTCAGCATCAGTATGAGTGCCATTTATCGTATGCTTACCAAGGTTGAGTATTCTTATTTTTTTAATCTTTTCTAATTTGATAAGAAAAAATACATAAATTGTTTTGGTTAACTTTTTAAAATCACTAATGAGGTTGAGTGTTTTTCACAACTTTGTTGATCATTTCTGTTTTTTTTGTAAATTGTCTGTTCAGGTTCTTTGCCCATTTGTGTAATGGCCTCTTCTTTGTGCTTTAAGTTGTAATTCCTTGTGCATTAAACATATAATCTTTTCTGTTGTGCTTGTTGCAGATATGTTTTGCTTGGTTTATTTTAGTTTGGGGGAGCAATAGACATTACAGAGCTTTTAGTGTTTAAGTAGAAAGAACTGTTTCTTTGCATGTTACTTGCTTTTCCCATCACTTGTAAGCTTAGAAAAACTCATGTTGACTAACATCCCTAAGAAGCAGACTCTATATCATTTGCTAATATTGTTCTTCAGCTTGTCCTCCCCTCTTCCCCTGCAGTGTCCAAAAATTGTGTAGAAATATCAAAATTTGTTTGGAAAAAGAGACAATCCCTAAATTCCTAGCCTCGTTTTCAGCAGTAATAAAAGCATAAATTTCTATGCTAATAAAGCATCCTTTCACACTTAATAAAAGAAATAGTCAAATTTTATCAAGTAATCTTAAGAACCATGACCTTTTGAGATATTTGTAATTTACTTATAAAACCTATGTAGCATTTTCATAATTAGTACATAAATTAGTTGGTAGTACTTGCTTAATGTTGCTGTAGACAAACTTAAGCAGCAGATTAGAGTTCCTGCCTAGATGGATTAGGACCTTTATTGAAATTGAAAGGGAACTATATTAAATGAGGTTTGCAGTGAGTTGCTGAGAAGAGACAGTTGTGACTTGTCTCATGGATGTATATACGTTCCTTAAAATACTCATACGTAAGTAGGCAATTGCTTTAAAACGTTGAGGAGATATCATGGTGTAGTGGAATGAGCTTGTTCCTAGTTCAGACAGACCTATTTGGTATGAATCCCTATTTTTCCACATACAAGCTTTTATGGATGTTAGGCTAGTTATTTAACCTGTGTGAATCCCATACTCAAGTAGTTGTGAGGATTGGCTATAATGAGTGTGAAGTACCAAGTTTCAGTGCCTGATCCAAACTAGTAGCTTAATTGTGGTAGATGATCGGGTAGCTTGCTATAGTAGAGAAAGAACATGGGCTTGGAAAGTAGGTTTAAGTTCCAGTCATGGCTCGGGTGTTTTCTGTCAGCAGGTCACTTAACTGCTCTGAAACTTTGCCTAGCAGGGCTGCCCTAAGGATTAGAAGTAGTTGGTGTAAAGATCCCAGTGCATAATAGACATTCAATAAATGGTAGCTATTGCCATATTAGGTGGTTCTGATTTCTAAGGGTATCTTTAAATATTATTATCATAGTTATAAATCTATACGTATCTTTCAAGTTTCATTGCAAATTGAAGGTTCCAAGTGACGTTCTTTATTTTAACAGCTGCTTGGTCTAGTGTGGATAGGGGAATGAATACCTCTGAACAGAATTCTGCTTCTTTTGCATCTCTCACACTTAACTCTGCTGTTTCTGGTATGTGAAAACAGTCTTTCATTTAGTTAACAAAAAAATTTTCTGTTTAATTTTAGCACTTGCTATTTGAAAAAAATAATCAGAGTCAAGTACTGCTATCCACATAAATTATAGATATACAGTATAAAGTAGCAGAGGCCTTAATAAAGAAAGACCTAAATTCTTACCTGCAGGTGGCCTAGTTCCTTTCTTTGGTGGAGATCGGAAGATTTTGTGGCCTAACTTAACTGAAAGTGTGTTGGCACACAGATGAATGCAAATAGAAGGCCTTCCCTTCAAGGTCATGACACTCTTCGGTTACTAGTTTACCCCTACCATAATTCTACTTGCAGTTTGGCATTTTATTTCTATCTGCCCTTATTCATCATGAGTGTATAGCTTTCGGGTTATGTGGACCCTCTGAGTATCTGTTGAGTTAGAAAATTCATTATTACTACTAAACTACTATAATTCAGCATTACTTACATGGATATGCCTTTTATTAATAATATAGACGCTATATATACTTAACAAATACTACATAAACATGGGACACATTTAGTTTTGTAATGTTTAGTTCACGTTGGAATTCATGGACCCAGTACTAATCTTGTGGTTCCACAGTGTCTGGAGTCACCTAGTCTAGAATAGAGGTCAGCAAACTTCTTCTGTAAAGGGCCCAATAGCAAATATTTTAGGCTTTGTGGGCCATACTGTCTTCTGTTGCAACTACTTCATTCTGCCATTGTAGCAGTAAAGCAGCTAGAGGCAATCCATAAACCAAATGAGTGTGTCTGGTTCTGAAATATTGTTCTTTTGATTTTTTTTTCAACCATTTAAAAATATAAAAACTGTTCTTGGTTCATGGGTCATACAAAAAAGGGATGGTTAGATTTGGCCTATGAGTTGTAGTTTGCCAACCCTTGGTCTCATATTAGTTCCAGAGGTACAAGTTAATTTCTTCCTTCATTTGGTGACTTTGTACAACACAGATGCTACTCTATTCATATATTCAGAGAAAGCTGCTAAAGAAATAGCAACAGTGTTACTGTAGTCTTTCTAAGCAGCTAATGTGCTATTTATATATGAATTTTATAGGGTTACTCCATTTGTCAAAATTTATATTTAAAATGTATAACTGTTTTGAGTATATTTCAAGCGTATTAGTGGAAGGCTAGTAAGATCATCTATAACCAAGTGAAAATTTATAAGTGAGTAAGGACTTTTGTGAGGGGAAGTGTCTTTTATACTAACAGGTATTCTTCTTAACCCTTTCTTTATCAGTGGCTCTGAATGCAAAGTGAATATCACAGTCACCTAAGAAGGACTCCAAAACATGTGCAAATTCTGATTCAGAAGGTCTGGGGTATATAAATCCCTGATGGAAAACCACTGCTTTACATTTCTATTCTAAAACGAATTTATGGCTCTAGAGCCAAGGATTTTTGACCTGGCATCCTTTAATTTATGTGCAAAACTTTGTGTAAGTCCTGGACAGTAGTCCAACCACAGCTTTCATCATACTGCTAAAGGACTGTGTGACCCCACTCACCCCACCTATTCCCCACCTCCTAAAAAAGTAAAAACAGAAAAAAATTAGAAGATAATATTCTCCTGTTTTTAAGTGCACTTGAACTTACCTTGGTCTCTAAACCACCAGCACAACTGTCTTATTCTCTTTGGCTTCTTTCTGCCTCACCTCTCTAGATAGTCATCTATTTCTTTTATTTTTTCTTAGGCAGAAGGTTCTAGCAAGCTCAGACATTTTCTAGTTGTGTCATTCAGGGTTCTAAGGATATAGGCATACCCTGAAATTTCCAGTATTTCTTTTATGCTTTATTATTTTTCATGAAGAAGACAAATAAAACAACTTTTCTTTGACTTCTTGAAACTTGTAGATACCTGGTTTGAAGTATATATTATAAAAGACAAAATCTAATGGATTGGTACTAGGGAAAAAATATATTTCTGATCAGTGAATTCAATCCAGTGATTTTCGTGCTTAATCTAAAATTACCCTCAATTCTGCTTTTCTTTATCTTAACTCTTTTTCTGATGTCTGCAGTTTTCCTTTCAGGAGAAATAAAAAATAATTAAGTCTTCGTGTGCAAAGTATAGAACTATTGTTATGAAACATCATTAGAAAATTCCATTTTTAATTTTATTGCATTCGTTTTCATTTAAGGGTCTACTGCTGAGCCAGTTTCTCAGTCTACCACTTCTGATTATCAGTGGGATGGTAGCCGTAATCAACCATATATCGATGATGAATGGTCTGGGTTAAGTATGTCCTTTTAAAAATTATCAGTTTGTTTTTGTTTTTGTTTTCAGAATTTTCTTTCTAGCACCCTAATTCATGCTTTATGTTTTAATTTTAATCCTAATTTGTCACCTTTTAGGTCATAGTAATATAGTTTAATACCAAATGTGTACAACTTGTAAACTATTGAATACCTGTAGAATTAAAACTAAATTCACTTTTCATGATTGAGGCAATATTTAAACATGAAGTTTTCTTATAATTGCTCTGTAGTTTGTCTAGTTTTTAAATTGTTTGAAATGAATATTCTATTTCTTTTCCTAGTTTTAATATAATAGAGTAAATAGAATATACAGGAATGGCTTTGAATTCATGAGGTATGCACGTTTTTATATTGGTAAAAAACCATTTTCTTAGTCTAATTTCCAGTAGAAGCATAGGAAAGTTAAAGGCAAGAGTCACAAAAAAAGAGGAAGGGAAAAAGAAGAATATGGTTTTTATGTTGAGAAAGTTCATACCATCTTCATTTAAAAAAAAAAAAAAAACAGATTTTTTTTTTCCCCACAACCTTAAATCTTAGAATTTAAAACCCTCTGGAAACAGGACTTTCCTTATCCTCAGTACCTAGTGCAGTGTTTTATACACAGGTGTTCAGTAGTACTAATGATGATAAAAGCAAACACCTGACTGTGCCAGGCACTGATCTAGATGGTTTAAGTCTTAACGCATATTATTAGATTATTTAGTACAGTTTTGTGAGGTAGGTATTATTTTTTTCCCACACTTTCCAGTTGAAGAAACTGAGGTAAAGAAAAGTTATCTAATTTTCCCCAGCCACACAGTTAAGTGGAAGAGCTAGTATCAAACTTTGGCAGTCTGGCCCCCAGAGTTCATGTTCTTAACCACTGCATGGTACAACCTCGATGATGATGGTAATCATGAAGGTATGCTTGCAACACAACCCAAAGATTAGTCTTAGGCTAGTCTCTGTTAGATTCGTTGAAGCACAGTTGAGGGAGGTGAGGTTGGAAAGGTATATTAGGAAGGACCATATTGTGAAAAGCCTTGAATTGCTGGCTAAATATTAGAGAGCCAAGGGTCAGAGTACTAGTTTAGAAGGTAGATCCTTGTTCTAGTCCTGACTTTAAAACGTAGTACCTCATATGTCTTTGACTTTGTCACTTATCTTGGAATCTAGATTAATTGACCTGTGAAACAGAGCAAATAATCTTTCATATCTACTTCCATAGTGTTATGAGGTTTTAATGAGGGAGTGAACATGAAAGCTCTTTGAAAATTATAAAGTATCAGATAAACACAAAGTATTACAGGATGTGAAAGCACTGTTTTGTGGGGGGCGGGGGAGGAAACAGTCTGTACTTCGGGAAGAATGATCTGCTATGTGCAAAATAGAATTGAGGAGTGATTGTAAGAAAATAGCACTGAGTTGTCTTGGGCAGCTGTGGGTTGAAGCTGAGGAAAATGGAGCAAACAGGGCTCTAGGCTTCCCTGCTTGGAAAGAATAGCTCTACTTTTATCTTTTTATTCTTGTGATAATGAAAAGCACAATTGGCTGATAAATAAGAGACTAAAATAAACATATCCATGGGACTCTGTACTTAAGTAATAAGTATCAGACCACCTTTTTTGTTTGTTATGCTGTATTGGCAGTCTTTTCAGTCCAGAGTTACTCTTTAACCTCATTTTCTCTGTGAATTTTATTTTTTGTGTTACCTTCTTTAATGTCGCTAATTTTGGTACTCAGTGAATTTAGTTATTCCTTCTAAATTTATAGAATGCATGAAGTATTTGAGATTACTAATCCATAAAGTATATATATACTATCTTTACATTTAACAATGTGATACGATTAATATATTGACCCTCTGGTTTAAGGCATAAACATCATTATCTAGCAGAAAGGCATTGAATTTACCCAAGCACTTGAATATAAAGTTAAGATGCTGGAACTTCCCTAGCAGTTCAGTGGGTAAGACTCTGCGCTCCCACTGGAGGGGGCACAGGTTTGATCCCTGGTTGGGGAACTAAGATCCCGAATGCCGCGCATTGAGACCAAAAAAATTTTTTAAATAAAGTTAAAGATGCTAAAGTACAGAAGGTAATGTTTTTTAAAGACAGATGTTAATCATTCAATTATCTTGATCTAAAGGAACAATATCGTCATAACCCCTGTAAAAAGTCAGATGTTGAATAGAATTTTGTTTTTGTTGGCACACCAGAGTGAAAGAATTAACGGCAGCATAGTGAATGGGTTGAGAGCATGGGCTTTGAGGACAGACTACCTGGGTTCGAATCTTAGCTTCATTCTTTTTCTGTGCTTCAGTTTCATCATCTGTAAATATAATATTTCTTCCCTCACAGACTTGTTGAGAGGATTAAGTGACATAATACTTATAAAGCCCTTAGAACACTGCCTGATACATGGTAAATATTCAGTAAGTGCTGTGATGCTATTGATGATATTCTTCTAGGAGCATAATTAGTCTACTCAGTGGGGTTAATTTGTAAATTGTCTGTTTAAACACTAGAGAAATTCTTTCTAACATATTTGTTTTATTTTCTTAAAGTTAATGCTGAATTAAGTTCTGACCAGAAACAGCTGACAACCATTTTCTTACTGAGATAAAAAGGAAAATAGCTATGGGATGCTTAAACCTAAAACATTATTTCACAAGCAAATTCACCAGACAAATTCCTTACCATTTTGAAAAGACAGCTAATATAAAGCTCTTTGGAAAGATTTTGGCAAACTAATGGGAGAATTTTAAGAAATGAGAAATTACTCTATAAATGGAGGGAACTATGCTATGAATGAAACTGTACTACATAGTTTCAAGGAAACTAAGATTATTAGCACCAAGTATACGTATACTTGGTGCTAATAAACTAAGGTTCATTAGGCCCATGAACCTTAAGAATTATGCGTTGTCTCCTGGTGACAATTTTTAGGCTTAGTTGATTGATCTGTTGTTTTAAAGTAGTTTTATTTGGGGAATTCCCTGGTTAGGACTCTGCACTTTCACTGCCAAGGGCCCCAGTTAGATCCCTGGTTGGGGAACTAAAATCCCACAGGTCGGGGGGTGAGGGGCGGCAGGAGGGTGGGGGGGAGTAGTTTTATTTGATCCCAGTTAATTTAAAAATTATATAAAAACCAACCTGAAATCAATAAACGTGGAAAAATTACCATAAAGCTTTATAAAGCCTGTAGAGATTTATGCTTCTTCTATTAATGTTCTGATAGAAGTTGAAACATAGGCTCCAGTTACTCCTCAAACTTTATGGCTGTCTAAGCCTTTTACAAAAAAACATAATTTTACTGAGTACTTTACTAGATTTTTATCCCTCACCCCCCACCACCACTGTATTTTTTAAGAAAAGAGTTTATATGTTAAATAGTGCCCATTCACTTCCTTAAATTTTTTTTTTTTTTTTGACAAAATAAAGGGGTTTTTTCGACAGGAAGCCCTAAGAGACCTGGCTTATGGACAGCAATTTTCGAAATCTGGGTTTCTTATTTGTGAGGTTTAAACAAAACAGTTGACAGCTTTGGCATTCAAATCTCCTAATAATATTTTTAATGAATGCTTGGAGTAAGATGAGCAGTTGGTTCCAGACATCTACTAGATACTTTTTTTTTTTTTTTTTTTCCTT
>NW_006785037.1:151950-171628 GCF_000442215.2 Lipotes vexillifer
GAAACTAAGATCCCGCATGCCAGTCAGCCCTGCCAAAAAAAAAAAAAAAAGGATATGCAAGCATACTTTTCTAAGGAGAAAGTCCACAGTTATCTTTGTATTTCCAAAGGAATCTATGATCCTTAAAAAAGATTAAGAACTACTGACCTAAACCCAGGAAGAGCACCACTCCGCTCTCCGTAGCCCAGTCAGGGGGCTCAGCTGTAATCCTGTTCTTCTTATAGCAGACCCCTGAAGGCCAGACTTCAGGGAGCCACCTCTGGGGAGAACCACTGCTTATTTATTTATTTAAAAATATTTATTTATTTATATAAATTATTTTGGCCGTGCCGGGTCTTAGTTGCGGCATGCGGACTTCTTAGTTGTGGCATGTGAACTCTTAGTTGCGGCATGCATGCGGGATCTAGTTCCCCGACCAAGGATCGAACCCAGGCTCCCTGCACTGGGAGCACAGAGTCTTACCCACTGGACCACCAGGGAAGTCCCATACTACTAGTATGGGAGGTCCCATACTACATACATATTTACTTATAAAAATGACTTCTGCATTAAAACATAACCAAGTGTATCTTATTGAGAGATTTATCAGGACTGGGGGAAATAAATTCTTAATTGTGTATGCCTGATAGCTTAGAAACTGTCTTTCTATTGTTAATGTCATCAGTGATATATTAAAAGCAGTAGGTACCATTTATTGAGCACTTATGAACTGCTTTACATGTATCTAATATAATCCTTTCAACAATCCTATGAAGTTGGTACATAGCCAATTAAGATTGAGACATTTGACCAAAATCACATAGTTATTAAATGGTAGAGCAATATTCAGATATAGGTCTGTTTGACTCTGAGGTCCATGCTCTTAACCTCTATGCTGTTACTGTGTAATACTGGCTCTGGATACCTGCTCATGGTAGTAAATTTAGAAATATAGGAAGGAACTTCCTTTTTTTTAACACATTTCACACTTGTAATCACTTGTTCCATGTTTTTCCTCTACTGGACCATGAATTCTTGCTTATGATGTTTTCAGTCTCTCCCCATCCTCTACTGGTTTAGCCCCTCTTCTCCCTTTTCGCACTTCCCATGACAGAATCTGTCACTCTGTACTTAATTGTTGTACTTACTTATCTTCATCCCTGAGTAGACAGACTGCGAGCTCCATGTGGGGAGGGATTATTTCATACTCATTTTTGTACCTCTGTTATCTGTCTAGCTCAAGTTCTAGTATTTAGTAAGTACTTAATAAGATGAAATTCCTATAACTCCATTGTTAAGATGTATCTATTATTAATGTATTCTTTTCTTTTATCTCTTCTTCTTAATAAATTTGGGATCATGTTGCACAGGCAGTTTTGTCTATGATTTTTATTCTATGAGCATTTTCCCAGATCACATTGTATTTATCCAAAACATAGATTTTTTTTAAAGTCTTCATGAGGTCATATAATAATACCTCCCCTCTAAACAAAAATAATAGAATTCATGTGGAAAAATAAGAATAGTGAAGAAGATAAGAGTAATGCAGGCAGATTTGTTGTTCTAGTATTACAAGTCATATTTTGTATGACAGGAATAGATGAATGGAACAGAAATTCCAGAAACGGACTGACGTGTATATTTAAGAATTTAATATTTCATAAAAGTAGCATTTGGCATTAATTGGGGAAAGGTTGGATTTTTTTTCAATAAAGAGCAATGTTAGAATGACTTGTTAACCATTTAGAAATAAAGCCTAAGTTCTGTTATGTTAACATTAAGTAGTTATTTTAGATGTATATATGGATGTGTATGATGTCCAGGGAGAGGAGGGAAGAATTAATTTTGAGAGCTACTTATCTAACCAGGGTAAAGCCAAAGATTGTTTTTCTCTTTTAGAATAAGCCAGTGATAGCTTCCCAAAGGAGGTAAAAATTCAGTGCTTCCTAGCATGAAAGAATTTGGAAGTCTAGATTCGAAATTTATTCTTAAAAAAAAAAAATTTTTTTTTCTTGAGAAGAGGGTAACAGAAGCCCTGAAAGTGACTCATATATTTTGGAAAGGTAAAAGTAGCATTGAATAATCTGAAAAAACATAAGAAGGTAAAGTATTTTTTTAAAAAGAGGAGAAAAAGAAGAGGTTGACTATTTTGCATGACTTGGTGAATTTGAAGAACCACCTAATGTTAAACAGCTCATAAGGAGGGAGGAGCGTGATTTCGGCACTGCTGCTAGAGAGAGACTCATTTTACACCCTGAGGGGACAAATCAGAAAAAATGACCAAGTCCTAGATGAACTTACACGTAAACAGTGAAAAGAAAGCAAATTCAGCGGATAAACTTCCTTTGATAATAAAGGAAGTAGTGAGAGTGGAATAAATGGTTAATTCATAAGTTTTCTGGAGTTTCTTAGACACTCCATCTAATCATATAATGTGCCCAGCGGAAGTTGGGTAAAGGTTTTTGCCGTCATGTTATTGGGTATTTTTCCTGTAGCTCCTAAAATGTACTTGGCAGGAAGAAGAGCAGTAGTTTAAAATTACAGCTTAGTTCAACATAAGGAATTTGGGGGTTTGCGTTTATTTTTTGGCAGAAGTTGACACTGTTAAATTTTAGATGGTATGTCTAAATTGACACTGTTAAATTTTAAATTTAACAGTTAAATTTAACTGTTAAATTTTAGATGGTATGTCTTCTGCTGATCCCAGCTCTGATTGGAATGCGCCAGCAGAAGAGTGGGGAAATTGGGTAGATGAAGAAAGAGCTTCACTTCAAAAGTCCCAGGAACCAATTCCTGATGATCAAAAAGTGAGTAAAGGGATTAGTGGGTATGTTTATTTCTCTGTGCAACCAACTGTATTGGAATTATTAAGGGTTACATTCTGTATTACAAATATATCCAGGGGTAGAGTTGCTTCAGAGAGACATTCTAATCATATTTGCTTCAGTCATCTTAGGTCCACATGCCTTCTCTCCATTACTGTTTCTTCTTTCCACAAATTATTGAGGATTCTACTATGTGGAAAGCACTATTATAAGAAAAAAGTTAAGAAAAAAGACACACAATTCCTGTCCTCATCAGAATTATTATAACAGCCTACCAACTCTTAGTGTGTTTAGAGAAGAGTAGACTGGTTCTCAATGAAAAATTAAGGAAAGCTTCATAGCAAGATAAGACTGAGAACCTTATGAAAAAGGGACCAAGGCAGGAAAGTAACATGTTTGGTGGAGAGGTGTAATACACGTGTGGCATCAATTGGTGGTAGGATCAATTGTTTGTATGTCAGTCTTCCCTTTCTAGGCTTCATTCCTTAAAGAAAGGGGCCGTGAAGTTTTTATTTTTGTAGCTCTATAAACTAGAGCTACAAAACATGATTCACATTCAGTAAATGAATAAATAGATGAAATGAGTGATATATATGCCTTGCCACATTTTTATGGAATTCTAGAAGTAATGAGAACCTACTGACAGCTTTTAAACTAGGGATAACCTAATCATTGCTAGGGTTAGAAAAATTAGGCTGGGAGCTTCCCTGGTGGTCCAGTGGGTACGACTCCAAGCTCCCAATGCCAGAGGCCTGGGTTTGATACCTGGTTGGGGAACTAGAATCCTGCTTGCTTGCTGCAGCTAAGAGCCCTCATGCTGCAACTAAAAGATCTCGCATGCCGCGACTTCCCTGGTGGTCCAGTGGCTAAGACTCCACACTCCCAATGCAAGGGGCCCAGGTTCAATCCCTAGTCAGGGAACTAGATCCCACATGCCGCAACTAAGAGTTCAAATGCCACAACTAAAGATCCCGCATGCCACAACTAAAAAAAGATCCCATGTGCCACAACGAAGATCCCGCACACAGCAACAAAGGTCCCGCGTGCCGCAACTAAGACCCAACACAGCCAGCCAAACAAACAAACAAAAAAGTAAATAAAAGAATAAAAAGATCACTCATGCTGCAACTAAAAAAGATCCTGCGTGCTGCAACGAAGATCATGTGTGCCACAACTAAGACCTGGCACAGCCTAAATAAATAAATTTTTTGGGACTTCCCTGGTGGCGCAGTGGTTGAGAGTCCGCCTGCCGATGCAGGGGATACGGGTTCGTGCACCGCTCTGGGAAGATCCCACATGCTGCGGAGCAGCTGGGCCCGTGAGCCATGGCCGCTGAGCCTGCACGTCCGGAGCCTGTGGTCCGCAACAGGAGAGGCCACAACAGTGAGAGGCCCGCGTACCGCAAAAAGAAAAAATAATAATAATAAATAAATAAATAAATTTTTTGAAAAAGAAAAGTTAGGCTGGATATAGCAAAAATGAGAAGACTGGTTTGGGAGGCTATTTTATACTATTTTGATTTCATGAATCAGGAGGAGATAATGAACTAAGTTGATAGCTTTGAAAAATAAATGGAAGTGGTTATTTACAAGAGACATTAAGCTACTGATCGAACTTTTCTACTGGTTGGTTATAGAAAGAAGGGTGGAAAGTCAAAGAGGCTCTGAAGATACTAGGGCCATTATTATTCAACAGACATTAATTGCATCTGCCATGGGTCAGGTATTGTGCTAGTAGAGAAACGACACAATTACTGCCTTCGAGGAGCCTACAGTCTAGTTAGGGAGGAGAGGAGGGAGACAGGCACATTGGAAGATAAAAGTAATGTTATAATGTGTTAGGTATTATGGAAGCACTTCGGCGTTTTAGCAAAGGCATCCCAGAGGTTAAAGCAGAATGTGTAGCAAAGAGTGGTCAGAAATGAGACTGGAAAGGGAAGCAGAAACTAGATTCTACAAGCCCTTGAATGTCACCTTTAAAACCTTGGATTTCCCGCCTGCCAATGCAGGGGACACGGGTTCGAGCCCTGGTCCAGGAAGATCCCACATGCCGCAGAGCAACTAAGCCCATCTGCCACAACTACTGAGCCTGTGCTCTAGAGCCCGCACTCTAGAGCCCGCATACTGCAACCACTGAGCCCGTGCGCCTAGAGCCCATGCTCCACAACAAGAGAAGCCACCACAAAGAGAAGACCGTGCACCACAATGAAGAGTAGCCCCCGCTCACCGCAACTAGAGAAAGCCGTGCACAGCAATGAAGACCCAGTGCAACCAAAAAATAAATAAATAATTAATTTTTTAAACAATTGTTTTTAAAAAAAAAACCAAACAAACAAAAATGACTTCCAGAATTGTAGCTTAGGTAACTGGGATGGTGCAAGTGGTGCTCCCAACAGAGAAAGCAAAAGCTAGTTAATTGGGGGAAGATGGTTGGTTCAGTTTGGGATGTGTTAGATGTAAGGTGTTTTGTAGATATGCCTAAGAAAAGTTGGTTGCAACAGGTTAAAGCTTTGGGAAAAGATTTGTGTTTGGAAGTAATTAGTATATGGTTGTTAAAACTTTGAGGGTGAGTGAAATGTGTAGAAAATTTATTTATAGAGTTGAAAAGAGCAATGTAATGAGCATAGAAATCCGGGGAACTCCCAACTTTTAAGCCCATGAAAGGAACTGAGGGAGGAGAGTTCTGGGACACAGAGGCTGAGACATTTGCTCTCTGGTAATTTAGAGCAGTTTGATTAGAAACCTTGGACTGGTAGCCAGTCGGAGTACGTTGAGTAAAATGATGGTTAAAAAATAATATTTTTTTCTTGGGACTTCCCTGGTGGTCCAGTGGGTAAGACTCCGTGCTCCCTATGCAGGGGGCCCGGGTTCAGTCTCTGCTTAGGGAACTAGATCCCTCATGCTGCAACTAAGACCTGGTGCAGCCAAATAAAAATAAATTTTTTTTTTTAAGATTTTTTTTTAAGATTTTTAAGATTTTTTTTTAAGATTTTTTTTCTTAACCAAGTTTGGGTATGGATGGAGGAGAAGTAGTGGATAACAGCAAACTGTGGTATGATGAGGGGTTTTGTTGGGGTCGTTTGTATTTTAATGATAGGAGAGATTTTAGTGCAGGGGTCAGCAAACTTATTTAAAGGGCCATGCATTAGTGCAAAAGCAGCCATGGACAGTATGGATGGATTATAAATTGGCTGAGAAGCAGACTGACCAGAGTCCTTGTGACCTGAATATCCTTCAGAGGATGCATCTTTTCATATGACATTTTAATCATTGTGAGCCTATGGTAAAAACTTCTGTGGAAGTTTCTCCACAACTAGCAGCCAACTTGGACTGAAAGTCTCTTAGCTAAGTTTAGCAGGATTTGTGCAGGATTTGGTTTTGTTTTGTTTTTCCATTTGCTAGTAATTTCTGTAAACTATTTGATGGTTCATGAGACCTCCAAAATCATCCTAATGACTATGGTGCTGAGCAGAGAAATAGCAAGTTAGTTATATCATCTCTCCCTTTAAGTAGAGTCTAAGAATCTTGGCTGTCATCTGTACAGAATAATCTAAACGCACTTTTCCATAGAAAACTCAGCTATATGGTATGTGTGAAGAAATATCATTCATACTAATTTAACAATTCTAATTTTGCTTTTCTTGTCATGCAGAATATTATTTTCAATGACATTCCTTCTCAAATTCAATTTTTTTAATTAAGCCTTTTGTTTTGAGGTGATTATAGAGTCACATGTACTTTTTAAAATATTTTATTTATTTATTTTGGCTGTGCTGGGTCTTCATTGCGGCATGCGGGCTCAGAGTTGCTGCATGCAGGCTTCTTGGTTGCGGCATGCTACCTCTTAGTTGTGGCCTGCATGTGGGATTTAGTTCCCTGACCAGGGATCGAACTCAGGGCCCCTGCATTGGGAGCACAGAGTCTTACCCACTGGACCACCAGGGAAGTCCCAGAGTCACATGTACTTGTAAGAAATAATACAGAAAAATCCCTTGTACCCTTTACCCAGTGTCCCCCAATGGTAACATCTTGCAAAAGTGTAGTACAGTGTCAAAACCAGGACGTTGGCATTGACACAGTCAAGATACAGAACACTTCTAATGTCTTTTGTGAAATGTCTGTTGTATCTTTTGCACACTTTCTAATTGGATTGTTTATTTGTTTATTGTTGAATTTTGAGTGTTTTTTTATATAATCTAGATACAAGTCCTTTGTTGGATATGTGGTTTACAAATACTTTCTCCTACTCTGTAGCTTGTCATTCTCTTAACAGGGTCAAGTTCAGTTTTAATGCAAATAGTTCTATGTTTAAATAAAATGAATTACCTAAGAAACGAGTTTTTAAAAACCAAGGTTTGCACAGCTGTCTAATTGATCATGTAGTGAGTGATGCAAGATGTAAGAAAAAGAGATTTATTGTAATAGAAGAGTGAAGTTCCATGCACTTTTGTTATTTTTTGAGTATGTGATTTCAGATCAGTTTTATTGTTACTAATTCTTATTTAGAATTTGGGAGAAAAAGACTGCACCTAATGAATTATTTCATAATAATTTTCTGAATAATGAAAACTTAACCAGTTGGTTCACTTCGGTATTTTTGCTTTTAACATCAGGTTTCAGATGATGATAAAGAAAAGGGAGAGGGAGCTCTTCCAACAGGGAAATCTAAAAAGAAGAAAAAGAAAAAGAAGAAGCAAAGTGAAGATAACTCTCCTGCACAGGTAAAGTATAAAGCAACAGACATCATTCATTAAGCACCTACTGCCGACTTGTGAAAAGATAATTTGCAGATGCTGAGAAAATGTAGAGATATAAAGACACCATGTGAGACATCAGATTTACTTGAGAAGCATTTGAAAAGTCATAGAATGTTTTAAACATTTTATGTGTCATACTGTAATAAAAATGTTACTGCTCTAAAGAAAATATCAAAGGTATAAACCAAAAGCAAATAACTAAAATTCTAAATTAGATGCATTTTAGTTTATATTATGATGAAATGGAACAGGGGGTACAGTATTTCACACATACAGAAATTCTTTGAGTAATGGAATTTAGCAAATTAGAATTTTAGCACATTTAGAAGAACCATGCGCATAACAAGTGGAGTCTTTCCCTTGACTCTGAGTTTGCTGGCTGTTCGACTTGGTATCCTTTCCTGATTTTTTGGCTTCTAACAGAAAGTTTCTATTTATATCACTCCTACATTTTCCTTTTCTTTTCTTTGGTTTTTCCTATCTGGGAAAGTATTTTTAGATCATTATATAGTTGAAAACAAAGATTTTAATTTCAAATGTACTAGATTACTGGAAATACGCATGGATTTGTTTTTGAAAGCATTATCACTATTACATTACAACTTATGAAAATCTTATTTCTTACTTACAACAGTGTGGCTAATTGTTTTCATTCCTTTAAATGTAGGAGATAACCAGAATTTCTAGAGGATAGGCTACATAGTAATTTTCCTACTTATTCTATTTGGAAAAAATTTCAGCGTGACTTTTTAAAGAAGCATGTGTTCAGTTCTTTTTTGTTGTGGGGAGCACAACCCTTCATAAATGATACCAATCCATTATCAATATTAGTTTTTTCTCAGTAATAATAGGTGGGCATTAAGGTTAACATAACTAGGATCAATGGGCATAAAAACAAAAACTATATAGTAGGTGTGCTTTTCTTGTTAGCTGAACTAGCTGATGAGAAATGTTATTGATAGCCATACTTTGTTTAGTAATACTATCTGAAATCCATTTAGCCAAACTTTTTCTGGATTTCTGTGATTCATACTATGGACTTGACTAATACTGCTTTTCTGACTTGTAGATTAGGTGAGTTCCTTTTAAAAGAAATTTTGTGGGGTAGATGTATTCCTTAAATTTCAGGTTAATTGGCAAAGGTCATTAAATTGTGAAAGTTCCTTTGGTATTCTGATATTCCTTTTTAAAAAATGTTTGATCTGTTTTTTAAATATAGTGAATAAGTGTACAGGTTTTCGAGTCAGATCTGTATTCACATTTTAGTTCTGCCATTTACTGAGTTGTTTTTTGTTTGTTTGTTTTATTTTGCACAAGTTCCTTAACTGCATAGATTGTTTTGAGAATTAAATGAGATATCCTTGAAGTTCTGTGTAAAGTACGTAGCACAGAGTAGCCTATGCATAAATGATTACGTTTTGGAATTTTTTTTTTCCTTACCATTCACAATGATAGTCCTATTTAATATATTCTAATTCATACTTATTTCACATACCTAAGCATGTAATGTCTTTTAAAAAGTTTGAAGACCTAAGAATGGAAATGTTTAAACTTGGAAAAGACCATAAAAATTATCTACACAAATTTTATTTTACAGTTGAGGAAACTGCAGTTTGGGGAAATCAAAGATTTGTCCTTGACGTAAGCATTTGTCCTTGACTTAGCTAGGTTGTGGCATGGCCAAAACTGAAATTCCTATCTGTGTGTAAGCTTAATTCATCTAGAAAATGCACTTATGTATAAATATTTCATTCCTTGAAGAAATCATTAAGTGAAATGCTATTTCTAAAGTCTTAAAGTAGCACCTAATTCCCCGTGTATTTTTTCTAAAAGGAAAAATATACTTGTTTGGTTTAGTAAATTAAATGGTTCCCATTTGGGGATGTGAGTGTGTTGTTTTTTAATTCACAGTTGATTTAAATCCCTGAGGAAAGCAGGGATGATGAACATATATTCCAAATGTACCTATGGTTAAAATTCTTTGAATAATTTTTTTTTTTATGCTCTTTTAAGCCATTTGGGCAGTTTCTGAAATAAAATTATCTTCTTGGAATATCTTCTGGACAGTAGTACTATAAACCAAATAGATTTTAATTAGTAAAAAAATGAGTGATTTGTATCATCTAATGCACTACTTTTCTCTGTAGGACACAGAAGAATTAGAAAAAGAGATTAGAGAAGAGCTCCCAGTGAATACCTCTAAGGTCCGTCCAAAACAGGAAAAAGCTTTTTCTTTGAAGACCATAAGCACTAGTGATCCAGCTGAAGCGCTCATCAAAAACAGCCAGGTAACTTTCTGATAAGTAAGGAATAAAATTTTGATGACTTGAGAATTGTATTAATAGTAATATTTTATGGAGGCCCACGCTAAACGTTTTAAATACACCAAATTGCCCTTACAGCAACCCCACAAGAAAGGTACAACCCATTGTATAAATGAGTTTAGAGAAGTTGAATAAGTTGGCCCAAGTCCCATAACTATCAGATGCAAAACTAGAGAGAGCCACTAGACTGTTTTTTTCTGAAATATCTAGGCATACAAGGGATAGATGGCTTACAGAAAGTGACTGGTTCCACTTTCCCAGAAGCATGCACATAATATAAAATGACTATGGTCTGACCTCTCAGAATGTAGCATTTGTTTAAAATTTTCTGACAGTATCTTGAACTGTGTGCCTCTGTGGAAAATTTTGATATGCCAGAAGGGACCATTTTACAAAAGGTCTAGACCAGTGACACAAAGACCATAGCTCTTTAAAAGTCTGATTTCTAATTTGGTAAGTTATATCATATAGAAATTTAAGAAATATGAATGACCATGAAATTGTGCATGGTTCGTTTATATACTCATTCAAAAAATGTATTGAGGCCTTCCCTGGTGGCGCAGTGGTTGGGAGTCCGCCTGCCGATGCAGGGGACGCGGGTTCATGCCCCGGTCTGGGAGGATCCCACATGCCACGGAGCAGCTAGGCCCGTGAGCCATGGCCGCTGGGCCTGCGCTTCCGGAGCCTGTGCTCCGCAACGCGAGAAGGCCACAACAGTGAGAGGCCCACGTACCACAAAAAAAAAAAAAATGTACTGAGAACCTACCACAGTGCCACACACTAGTTAAGGTTCTGGGGACACATCAAAGAACAAAGCAGACAAAAAAATCTCTGCCTCTATGTAGGCTACATATTTAATGAGACAGCTTTACACAAGAACCTGAATTACTGTTAAGAGAAAGAATTTGTAACAGTCTGGTACTAAAAATCTTAACTATACTTCCTATTTGGACTTGATGCTTTTAATTCCCTGAGAGTATTTTGACATAAAAGAATGCAGTCTCAATACATACATAGGACTTCCCTGGTGGCGCAGTGGTTAAGAATCCGCCTGCCAATGCAGGGGACACGGGTTTGAGCCCTAGTCCAGGAAGATCCCACATGCCACAGAGCAACTAAGCCCGTGAGCCACAACTACGCCCGTGAGCCACAACTACTGAGCCTACGCTCTAGAGCCCCGGTACCTAGAGCCCGTGCTCCACAACAAGAGAAGCCCCTGCAATGAGAAGCCCGCGCACCACAATGAAGAGTAGCCCCCGCTCACCGCAACTAGAGAAAGCCTGCATGCAGCGACGAAGACCCAACACGGCCAAAAATATATAAATAAACTAATTTTTTAAAAAAATACATAAATTTAATAGTAAGACTGCAAAGGGTCACATGATATTTTGATGTTTTACTTAATAAGTCATTTTCAGAAACCATCTTGTAAAGGATATTTGAGTCCTTCTGTGACTTAATATAGGTAAGTGAGAGAGTAGCGGGGGAAAGAGATTTAAAATGAGTACTGAACTTTCGGGTATGAAATAAATACAGGAAACAGTATTAAAGTTGAACCAAGCAACATAAATGCAGCTTCAGATACCTGAGATGGGAAGGAATTCTAGTAGTTACCTGGGTGCACACCTGCCTCTTGTTTCCTTTCCCGTTGTGCTTTCTTGAACCCATGGAGCCTGGAAGAACAAGGGGCAAGAGAAGCATGACTTACCCTTGTTTCTGTATTCAAAGTAGTCATCACAGGTAGAGCTAAAGGGTGAGATGATCTCTTACTCATCTATGACAGCCTCAAGGCACTGTAAGTGTTGGAGTTTCTGTTGTTACCTGTCCTGAACATTCATTAACAGTCAGGCCTCATTCAGGCAACTCAGTTAGTTTACCTCTCTGCTCTGAGGTTGCAGAGGAGAAGGAAGATTCAAGAGTTCAGGCCCTACGCATTATGATTTCACTACCAGACTCAATAAAACTCTGACGATTTGGACCTGAGTTTTACTAGTTGCTTTAATAGATAAGACTAGTAGCCATAGTCTACTGTATCTGAGGCCATCTTTTTCCTTGGGGAGGAAACTGAACCTATTGCTGCTGCTGTTTGAGATATCCCTAACTCTTGAGAAGAACAAAAGGGAGTATCACCTACTGGTAGTTCAGAAATTTGCTATTTTCTTTTTGCCTTCACATGAAAAGGTTTTGAGGAGGTGAGAGTTAGTGGGAAGTGGGCAGAACCATTGAATACCAAAACATAAAAAAATTCTGTTACTTGTAATGAAAAAGAAAAATGTAAAAGGTAATGAAAATGGAATTATTCACTCTTATGTGAAATTCAGTAAATATCTTGTGATTTTACACATTTATCCATTTTTATCCCAACCTGTATTTGTGGATATTGTAAATAAAGACTTATTTGGTTATGTGTCACTAGAGGGCAGGCATGAGTTGTAGCGCTTCTGCTGATAAATTATTTGGCAACCGTGTTCATATTACTGCTATATAGCCTCTTGTATTACTATGATATTTATTTTTATTTGAAATTTTTAATGAAAATCTAATATAATTTCATTTCAAAATAGCCTATCAAGACTCTTCCACCTGCTATTTCTACCGAGCCATCTGTTATTTTATCAAAAAGTGATTCTGACAAGAGCTCTTCCCAAGTGCCACCGATGCTACAAGAAACAGATAAATCCAAGTCGAATACTAAGCAAAATAGTGTGCCTCCTTCACAGAGTAAGTAATTCTCATTTTTGGTTCTTTTGGTGTTCTCTGTACTGTCTATAAGTGTTACTATCTTAAAAGTCTAATGGATTACTTATTAGAGCATGCCTTTCATCCTTTGTGAAGATTCCTTGGACCCTTGTGGACCTCAGTTGGGAGGGCCAGGGAGCTGAAGTCACTTCAGGCAAGAATAGGTGGCCAAGGACATACACAGAGGAGGGCTCTGCCTGCCCTTACTTGCCCAGTCCCTCCCTTTTTCTGTGCACATGTTCTTGAGACTGCAAATTGTTCTGTGCCCTTTTTTTTTTCCACCTCTTTTTCTCCCTTTAGCTACCTTTAGTGTCCATTTTACCCACTTCACTGTTATTACTTAGATTGAGTCTTTTAAACAATGGTTTTTCTAGGTCAAAACTGATGAAATATCATCCGTATCATTAAACCAAATAATACAGAGGAAAGGAAAAGAGGAAGGCAGCCAGAGAATATCCTAAAAACATGTTACTAGAACTTGAAAATGTAAACATGAAATGTGAGGCATCGTTAGTGGATTTCAGAGCATGTTTTTATTGATACTACTTTCATATTTTTGAAACAGAACAGCATTTACTGTCCTCCTAACTTCTCTCTCTCTTCCCCCCCCCCCTCCCTTTTAGCCAAGTCTGAAACTAGTTGGGAATCTCCCAAACAAATAAAAAAGAAGAAAAAAGCCAGACGGGAAACGTGAATATTTTTTTTCCTGAATTGGACATGTGTTTGCAAACACTGTCTTGAAGATTATGCTGTTTATGCAATAATTTGTGAACATGTACAGAGTTTTATATAAATTTAAACCAATTTTTAAAACAAAACTGTGAACACAACCACCGTAAAAATGGAATCAAAGGAAAGTTAATTTATGAAATTAAGAGGTCAGCAGAATTGGAAGACACTTGGGGAAAATCTTTTCAATCTAACAAGAACGATCTTAATTTAAGAATATTATCCTGGTTTTACAACAGTGCCCTGTTTACAACAGATTGTGCCCTGTCTCATCTGCAGCTGAGGAATAAAGGATTCTGATTAGAGAGAGGGTTGCCTACATATTCGTAGGCAGCTTCTTGGATCTTATGCACGGAACTTAAACCATTTGAATCTGTTTTATGCTTAAATCAAAGTGCTTTGATCAAATGCATAATCTGCCATATCTTTACATATTTGTTGGTAGCAATTTGTATTTAAGAAATCACAAGTGCAAATAAAAGGTCATTTATCGTTTAACTAAACTGTCATGGTTTAGTTTACAATTTTTAAAAAGTTCTTAAAACATTCAAAATGCAGTTGACACTTGTATGGCTTATGAAGTTATTTTTGATAGTCTTACTTTACTTGAATTGTTCAAAGTACAGTATATTTTAAGTTAAGAAAGGTAAACTATATATTTGTTTTATACTTTTAAGGTTCAGACTCACAAATAATGCTCTTGTTGATGATTTGAAAACTTTCAGGCAAAATCCACCTTACATGTTTTCCTTTCCCTATTAGCAATTACTTCTTTCTCCAGCATCAACTCTTCTTCATTACTAATACTTTTTTGACTTTAAAAATGAAATCTTTCACAAACTAGTTATACAGACAGAACTTTGATTATATGATGGAGAGTGAAAAGCTAAAGTCAGACAGCTTTAATTGACATTGTCAAGACCTCCAGTTATCAGGAATACATTTTTTTACTGCCTTAACCTGTAGTGCGTAGAATATGCATCAATTTCTTGAAGGGGATTCGTGTTTTATAAGAATTTTCATGTAATTATTGCAATCGTGATCAAATAAGGAACGTTTCCTGCTTGAAACTGTATTGATTTAAATGATGTGTGAGATGTTTCACCATTTTCAGGCACTGTGTAATTCTATTGTAATAAACTGGCAGGTATCTTTGTAACTATAAATAGTGCATGCTCAGCCATGTACACTGTAAATAGCCTTTACCAAACGTGTTTGACAAGGACCATAATTAACATCACTTAGTGAATTGTGATAAAGAAAAAAAGCCATGATTTATTCGATGTGATTGGCTTAATTGTTTTCCTGTGGCGCCAAGAATGAAACTGTTTAACAGCTGTAACCAATGGTACTGATCTGTCCATCCAGTCTTGTCTTTATTATATTTGACTGTGGTTTGATAGTATTGCATTGTCACACTAGGAAAGCTAAAGAAACAAAATGCTTTTAGTTTTGCTGAAGACTGGCCTTATTAATGGACAGCTTTCCTAACAAGTGATTATTAACTTTTATCAGGTGTTAACATCTGTTTCAGGAACATGGCAGTATGTTTACATGTCAGAAGTTTTGTTTAATTCTATATTTCTAAATTGATTTGTTTAAATAAATTCAGCAAATGGATAGCATTGTTTTTATTTGCTTCAATATCGGGGTAAATAAGCTAAAGTGCCAGGAGTAGATTTCTTCAAATAACTGTGCTCTGTTCGCTTTATATAGATGCTTCCTAAAGAGATCCAAGGATTCCTACACTGCAGCACTTTGTAAAGGTATCACAAAGGAGAATTGAATAGGGAGTCTGTGTAATTTTAGAATGTGCCAAAAGATCTATGCTCAACAAATTTAATTGAACTCTCTCAACTCTACCTCACCATTTCTTTATTTTAGGATTGTGTTGGCTATGTCGAATGTCGGACTTTATTTCTCCAGCTTAGTATCTCTCATTCAACCACCAACACCAGGTGTTAGAAACACCATCTTTTGAGGGCAGATTCGGTGTGGAGACGGAGAAGTGCACTGCTAAATTCGGGTGGATCCAGGATGGAGATACCTGTCCCTTCTCTCTGGCTCAAGAACTAGGGCATGGATTTTTATGTTTTAAGAGATGGCAGCTATGAGTGATAAAATTAGTAAGTTCATTCTCTTACACATGCATGAGATGCAAACTCTTGCACAAAGTATCATTGTTCATTGCTCTTCACTTGTTCCATAAAGTTGTTTATGTGACACGAAAGCAGTTTCTGGCGTCTGAACAGAGGAACTGTTTTCCAGCATAAACTCAGAAGGCAATAAAATCAAGGTAGTGATTCAGGGGAGAGAGAGGAGCCTGTTGTCCTTTGGAGGCTTGGATTAGATGCTCCCCAAACCACTAGTAGGGAGATAAGTGATCCCTTCAGGCTTTGTCAGGGCTGGAGGGGACCCTTGTTCCGATTAGCAAACAAAGCCTCCTAGAGAAACTACTTAAAACTCTCCCTCATCCTGACCTGTCTCCCCGTACTTAACTGAATGAAAATCCTTCCCTGTTCTGGAGCAGGGAGTAGTGGGTTAGGAATTCCCCAGACTGTACCTCTCTGTATCCTGAATTGAGCAAAACAATAGTTGAGAGAGTCCAAAAAACAAGTATTGAAATAAAATGTCATTAATGTAATTGACCGTGTTTACTTTGTGCATGCATTTTATTGGGCGGGCAGTGGGAATGACTCATCTGAATCTAATGGTATTATTTCATAGGCTAATCCAGTTTGTACTTGGGTTAAAGATATTGAAGGGCAATATTTAACTACAGAGTTTAGTTTTTCTTAATTACAAACAGTCCTCTATTAATAGAGTGTGAAATATCTTTCAAAATTTAGTATTTAGGATGTCTAACTGATGTCTTAAGATGTTCCTATAAGCTCATTGCACAAACTGTAATTACTTTCCAAAAGACTTAGGGAATGCAAATATGTTATTTGTAAAATAACACAAACTGGAATTACTTTCCAGTTCATTGCACAAACTGGAATTACTTTCCAAAAGACTTAGGGAATGCAAATATGTTATTTGTAAAATGCATTGAGTATTGTAAATGGAACAAACCATTTTTAAGTTGCCCTCTACAGTTCTCTTATGGGAGGGCACTTCGCATCCTAAGCCAGTCTAAAGGCAATGACGTTTTGATGTTCTTGATGTTTCTAAACTGTAGGTTCTAAATGTTTCAAATGTTCTTGATGCTCTGAAACCATAGGTGTACTTGCAGGCTTTACCACTGGCAAGTCAAGTATTTGGAGTGAGGCATCTCTTGAAATGTCCCTGTTCGTGACACAGTGTTCTCTATGGGAACCATCTTCCATCTTACATCATCTTAGCAGTAGATGTCACTGCCACCAGGTGTAGTGTATCACTTGTATCAACCTTTTAAATTAAGGAAATTAAACTCAAATTTGGCATTAGGTATTAGTATGGCTGTGTCCTAAACAATAGTGACTTAATATAGAAGTTTATTTCTCTTGCATGTAAAAAAAAAAAGAGCAGGCCCAAGAAAGCAGGCCAGGGCTACTCTGACACTCTGCAGGGCCAGGCCTCCAGGGTCCTTCTGTGTTGCCCTTCCACATTCTCCACACGTGGCTCTCGTGTCATGGTTGCAGGCAGCTGCACTGGCTAGAAACCTCCTCTCAACATTTCTGCTCCCTTCCTTTAAGAGCACTTCAGTTTACTCACACCACACAGGCTTATCCACCAAAACTCACTCACTTGGTCCTACTAGCTACAGAGGAGGGTGGGAAGTCATAGTGTTTATCCTGGGCTGTCATGGGCCAAAGTAACATTTCAGGATTCATTACTGAGGAAGCACTAGAGAAGTGGGTATCAGGAACAGCTAGCGGTCTCCTGTCACAGGGTTGACCACGTTGTGTATATCCTGCAGCCAAGCGTCACTTCTGAGGTCAGGTTTTAGCTTTTCCGATTGAGCGGAAATTTTAAAATCTCTTGGATGTTGCTCAGAGTTGCAGCTAATAATGTTTCAACTTATATGTAGTAGATTGTGGAAGAAATTTCTGCCACTCAGTGACTGCTTGAAATCCTAGAGACCCAGAGGCTTCAAAAAACTTAGCAGCCTGCTCTCACACCTACACTGCAAGTATAGACTATAACAATTGTCAATAGAAGTTACCCTGGTGCGTAATGTAATCTTTAAAAAATTAAAAGTCACTGTTACTATTCTAAATACTTTAACAGAATGATTTCTAATCCTAGCATCAAGAAAGGTATATGAGGTGCATCGTAAGATGTTTGCTACCTACCTAATTAACAATACTGAGGTTCATGAATAGGCTAATCTGAAGAAAATTTTAAGCAGATTCAAGGTCATCCCCATGATAATGGCATTCTTTTTTGTATGTGTGCTTTCCTTTTTTATTTATTGTATCAAAGCATTCAAAATGAATATATGTAACATGTACATAAATTATAAAGCATAATAAAATGAACACCTCTGAAACCACCATTCTGCTTAAGAAATAGAACATTACCAGTAGGGGGATCTTGGGGGTGAGCTTGCCGTTTGTTGTTGTTAGGTAACAGGACCGAGGCGGGGTGTAGGGGTGGGCTGTGGAGGCATGGATGAAAATAGCTGCTCTCAGGCGCCCAGCTGGGCACAGCTCCTTTTCAGGGCCACAACTGAATAGGGGTCCCAGGTAACACATAACCTGATCTTGGAAGGGTGTCATGACAGCCTCGCTGCTACTGCTTCCTCGAGTCACTCCACTGACAGCTGTTGGGAAATTGTTGTAATAAATATGCATACGCACAGTGAATCTGAACATGAATAGTGCCCTCGGAGTTGCGGAGTTGCGTAGTGCACGGTTTACATGGCAGCCTTTCCACAGGGAAAGAGGTTAGCAAGGCTCTTTTCTAGACAGGAGCTTCCCCCAGGGTTTAGAAGAGCAGCATGTGTCCTTAGGGCGAAGGTTCCTTGCGAAGTTTGCTGAGGGGGCTGCAGACATTCTGAAAACCACCACAGGAGCTTCCCAGGGTTCAGAAGAGCAGCATGTGTCCTTAGGGCGAAGGTTCCTTGCGAAGTTTGCTGAGGGGGCTGCAGACATTCTGAAAACCACCACAAGGGTGTTTATTGGCAGGACAACCAGAGCTGTTAGCTACTTAAGACGCTGGAATTATGAATGATTTCTTTGTCTTCTAAACTTTCTTCAATAATTTAAAAAATATATTGCCGGGAAAATTCGGAGCTGTTTCCATTTCTCATCAAAACTGAAATGACCACAATAATGAACAATGGAAGAAAACCTACCTTAGCACTGGAACTAGGAAAGGGGCATCCAAATGCCAGAAACCGGGGGGCATTTCTATTATTAGCAATCAAAATCCAGAAATTTATTGAAAGAATAAAACAGGTATAATATCAGGAAATCTAACATTTCATTTAATCGCAAGATTAAAGCAGAAAAAGTACATGATCATGACACTGAGCTGAGGAAGTATGATAATCCAACAGCTATTCCAAATTTAGATTTTAAAAACTTGAAGTAGGTGAAATACTAAAGACATCCATTAGAGTCAGAGCAAGGCAGGGTTTCTTGCTAGTCAACATTGTCTTAGGTATGAACAGTTAAAAAAATGCTTACATTGGGACTTCCCTGGTGGTACAGTGGTTAAGACTCCGTGCTCCCAATGCAGGGGGCACGGGTTCCATCCCTGGTCAGAGAACTAGATCCTGCAGGCCGCAACAAAATATCCTGCGTGCCTCAACCAAGACCTGGCGCAGCCAAATAAATATTAAAAATATTAAAAAAAACCCATAGAAACCATCTGTATTTTTTAAATGTTTAAATTTAACATCAAATGTTTAAATTTAACATTTTTTAAATGTTTAACATCATCTTCTTTGATGTTGATTTAACATCAACATCAAAGAAGAGAGAGATCATTTTTCCCTGTTTGCATACCTAGAAAACCCAAGAGATTCTAATAAAAAGCTTATGAGCACTAAGAAAAGAATACACTAAAGTGGCAGATACACAAAACCAATAGAATTTTATGTAGTAGAATAAGCACCTAGAAAAGGAAATGAAAAAAAATCCAATTACATCACAACGAAAACTATGGGTTTTTTTGTTTGTTTGTTTGTTTGTTTTTGCGGTACACGGGCCTCTCACTGTTGCGGCCTCTCGTTGCGGAGCACAGGCTCCGGACGCGCAGGCTCGGCGGCCATGGCTCACGGGCCCAGCCGCTACGCGGCATGTGGGATCTTCGCGGACCGGGGCACGAACCCGCGTTCCCTGCATCGGCAGGCGGACTCTCAACCACTGCGCCACCAGGGAAGCCCTATGATTTTT
>NW_006785037.1:171774-211992 GCF_000442215.2 Lipotes vexillifer
CCCACCTCAAGTGCAGCCTAGCAGCTACTGCAACAGTGAGGAGCTAACTGTACTGGGCTTTTTTTGCCCACGCCTCACGGCTTGTGGGATCTTAGTTCCCTGACCAGGGATCAAACCCGGGGCGCCAGCAGTGAAAGTGCCGAGCCCTAACCACTGGACGACCAGGGAATTTCCATAACTACCATATCTGGAAATAAATGTTTCAAGAAAGATACAAGACCAAGTGAAAACTGTAGTCTTTTTGAAGGACAGAATAATGATCTAACAAATGAAAAACCATCATTCTTTATTCGGAAAACAAAAATATCAATATTTCCCAAATATATAAATTCAGTTCAATTCCAGTTAGACTGAAACAGATTTTTCAAGTACCTCAAAGACTATGGAAACAAATAATTTGAAAAAAAAATGACGTAAGAAAAAGTAGCGAGCAGCTGCAAGAGAGGGCAGGGGGACCCACCTCATGAATACCAGTTATGAGAATTTAAAATGACTTGTATCCATCAGCGTTCTTAGTTGTAAAACCCAGAATACCCTCTGGCTAGTTTATGCTGAAAAGGAAGCAGAAGAGACCCAGATTCCCTTAACCTACCAGGAGTAACACCTGGCCTCATAGCCTGCTGGAGCAGAAACAACCTGCCCACCAGCTCCCGTGAGGATGCTCAGACCACAACTCCTGACTCAGCTGTTGCTGCAGGCCATGCCACCACAACTGCGTTCTGTCCAGGCCTCCTGTTTCCTCCCTCCTTTCTTAGTGTTGGGCAGGGGCAAGGTCATATCCATGTGTGTCAAGCAGCAAGGGATAGCAGACAATGAATTTTGGCTGTGTGAGCAACTCCAAGCATAAAGAATATTCAAAATTTATTGAGCATTACACCAATGCAGTTTAATAAGTTGTCAACAAAAAGATAGTCAAATAAGTTGGAAGAACAGGATGGGGAATCCAGAGATACATTCCTGTATTCATGGGAATTCTGTATACAATTTAGGTGGTGTTTTAGTTTCGTGGTAAAAGGTTGATTTCTTTAATAGATGGTACTGGCACAACTTATCTGACTGGAAGAAAATAAAGCTGGGCCTCATCATATGATGGGAAAAATATGAAAATTTATATGAAAATAAATCCCAGTTGGATTAAAGACTGAAAAAAATAATTTGTTTAATCTTAAAAGACAATACAGGAAACTACATGTATAACCCAGGAGTGGAAGAGATATTCTTTTCTTCTTTGTTTTTATAAAGGAAAAATTTTTTTCAGTTTCATTGAGAAATAATTGACATATATCACTTTATATGGGAAGATGTTCTTAACCAAGAATGGGAAACCTAGAAGCTGTAAAAGAGAAGATAGACATATTTAACTGTATACAATTTTTAAAACTTTCAAAATGCTTTATTTTGGGACCGCCCTTGTGGCACAGTAGTTAAGAATCTGCCTGCCAATGCAGGGGACACGCGTTCAAGCCCTGGTCCGGGAAGCTCCCACATGCCGCAGAACTGAGCCCGTGCGCCACAACTAATCAGCCTGCGCTCTAGAGCCCGCGAGCCACAACTACTGAGCCCACGTGCCACAACTACTGAAGCCCGCGTGCCTAGAGCCCGTGCTCCGCAACAAGAGAAGCCACTGCAGTGAGAAGCCCGCGCACCGCATCGAAGAGTAGCCCCCGCTTGCCGCAACTAGAGAAAGCCAGCGCACAGCGAAGACGACCCAATGCAGCCAAAAATAAATACATAAAATAAATAAATTTATTTTTTTAAAAAAAGAGTGAATAAGAGTAAAATAAAATAAATGAAACAAAAATAAAACCCTAAGCACAGTTATTTAAAAAAAAAAAAATTTGCTTTAGCCCAGGTAAGCTCTGGTCTCCCCATTAGATCCTGCTGCTGCATACTAGACCAGAAAATCCACTTGGGGATGGTTGATTTGGTTTGTTATCACCTAGAGCTTGATCATGTTAGAAATAACTGAAGTGAACGTAAAGTTCTGAATAGTCATCTCCTCTGCACCCTATGGGTAGCTGATAAAAAATGTGGTGAGGCTGGTGAGTTCTGGGTTGAGAGTGGTCATTAGGGATATTAGAAAAAGTAACAAAGATAATTTTTCCTGGTGAAATGTTAAGCACAGTTCAATCAAAAAAAAATTTATAAACTTGTCACAGGACAAATACTGCATGATTCCACTCACATGAGAAATCTAAACTAGTCAAACTCAGAGAAACAGAGCAGAATGGTGGGTGCCAGGGGCTGAGAGAGGGGGAGATGGGGAGTTGCTGCTCAATGGGTATAAAGTTTCAGTTATGCAAGATGAGTAAGTTCCAGAGATGTGCTGTACAACACTGTGCCTATGGTCAGCAAAACTGTATTGTGCACTTAAAATTTTGTTAAGAGGGTAAATGTCAGGACTTCCTTGGTGGTGCAGTGGTTAAGAATCCGCCTGCCAATGCAGGGGACACAGGTTCGAGCCTTGGCCGGGGAAGATCCCACATGCTGAGGAACACCTAAGCCCGTGCGCCACAACTACTGCCCTCTAGAGCCCGTGCGCCACAACTTCTGAAGCTGGTGCTCCTAGAGCCTGTGCTCCGCAACAGGAGAAGCCACCACAATGAGAAGCCCGCGCACCGCAAAAGGTAGCCCCCGCTCGCCACAGCTAGAGGAAGCCCACGTGCAGCAACGAAGACCCAACGCAGCCAAAAAACAAATAATAAATTAATCAGTTTAAAACAAAACAAAGTAGAGGGTAGATTTCATGTTGTGTCATTTTTTTTGGCGGGGGGGCACACCACATGGCATGTGGGATTTTAGTTCCCTCATCAGGGACAGAACCCCAGCCCCCTGCAGTGGAAGCACGGAGTCCCAACCACTGGACGGCCAGGGAAGTCCTCATGTTGTGTTCTTATCACAGAAATTAATAAGTAAATAAATAATAAAGCTCTTTCTTTGACAGAGCCTTGAAAATCAAGAACACAAGGACTTCCTTGGCGGTCCAGTGGTTAAGACTCCGAGCTTCCACTGCAGGGGGCACGGGTTCCATCTCTGATTGGGGAAGTTCCGCATGCCGCACGGTGTGGGGGTGGGTGACTTATAAAAAATCAAGAACAGGGCTTCCCTGGTAGCGCAATGGTTGAGAGTCCGCCTGCCGATGCAGGGGACGCGGGTTTGTGCTCCGGTCCGGGAAGATCCCACATGCCGCGGAGCGGCTGGGCCCGTGAGCCATGGCCGCTGAGCCCGCGCGTCCGGAGCCTGTGCTTCGCAGCGGGAGAGGCCGCAACAGTGAGAGGCCCGCGTACCGCAAAAAAAAAAAAAAATCAAGAACACGTACTTCTAACAGCAATATCCTTGAGAGACTGAGAATCTCTGAGGCCTGATGTTAGGTGTGTGAAGAGAAAGCACTGACACCCTACCCTTCTATTATTCACGTAAGGACAAAGAGCTGGAGAATATTACAAGTCAGAGAGCTTGAAGTCATCAACAATATAAATAGTGGTCAGTTCCAGGTAAAAGACCTTCTTGGAAAGTGTATACACACTCTGTCTATTATCATCATAAATTTAAATAGTTTATTTGCCAGAAGCTTTCTTTCTAAGAATTTGAACTCTGATGAATAAGTATTGTATAGCTTTCATCAATGCTGTGTAAGGCAGTAAACATCTGGCCATAATGTAGGGATGGAGCCCAAAATATTTCATCACGTAAATCACAAATAAATCTAAGGCGTTTTTGCAAAAAGACGAAAAACACTATTTTTTTCAGCCAATCTATACTGTCTCATAAGGCATAAAAGTAAAGATAAAGGGATTTTATCACATCTGGCCAAACCCTGGTCTGAGTAGGTGTTGAATGATCATCACAAGGCAGTTCCTTTTCAACCTCCCCCAGAAGAAGGAAACAATTCGCCTTCACTATCCCCTCTTGCCAAGTGAGAATGGGGCCTGGACAGAGGAGGGACGCAATCTAACTAGATTTCAGTCCCTCTTATCTCAGGGCTTGTCAGGTCTGGGCTTTCCTTGTTTGTTTGTTCTAGGAAATTGTATTTACTCATTGCACGTTTGTAATAGGAAATTGAGTTTTCTACTATTTAACTCACTCTCTGTGCCTTCACCAATCTCTCTTTTTTTTAAATTAATTAATTTAGTTAGTTATTTTTGGCTGCGTTGGGTCTTCGTTGCTGCACGTGGGCCCTCTCCAGCTGCGGAGAGTGGGGGGGGGTCACTCTTCACCCCGGTGCACGGACCTCTCACAGCAGTGGGCTCTCTCCTAGCAAAGTACGGGCTCTAGGCACACAGGCTTCAGCAGTTGTGGCATGTGGGCTCAGTAGTTGTGGCACATGAGCTCAGCTGCTCCATGGCACGCAGGATCCTCCCGGACCAGGGCCCGAACCCATATCCCCTGCATTGGCAGGCGAACTCTTAACCACTGCGCCAACAGGGAAGTCCTGCCTTCACCAATCTCTTTAAAGTCACCTTGACCAGTAGAAAAGCTATTCAGATATTCTTGGAGTTAGGAAAATTGCACCAGATTTCATCCATGTACCAATTTTGAAGCATGGAAAGAAAAAGAGTGATTATAATTTTATTACGTATTTATTTATTTGGTTGTGCCAGGTCTTACTTGCAGCATGTGGGCTCCTTAGTTGCAGCACACTGGCTCCTTAGTTGAGGCACGTGAACCCTTAGTTGCGGCATGCGTGTGGGATGTAGTTCCCTGACCAGGGATTGAACCCGGGCCCCCTGCCTTGGGAGCACGGAGTCTTAACCACTGCACCACCAGGGAAGTCCCAGTAAAGAAAGATTATAGCAGAAAGGTTTTTAAAACACAGTTTAGAATTTGGACTTAATAGCACATCACACATTTGATTGTTCTTACAACAAAAGCCCCATCAGTAAAATATACTTACTGATGGTAGGATGGCGTATGAGTTGATTCCAAGTCCACAAATCTCAGATCTTATCCCTAGTCATAGCTGTCATGTATGTAACATCTATTTCATAGCAGGGGCTTTATGTTTGCTATCTCAGATGCTCACAAAAGCTAACTTAAGGAACTTTAAGTAATAGTCTCAAATCCCAGAGAGTCTGTGCAGCTGTGAGGGCTCAAGGACTCGAGCCAGCATCTCAGGCATCTCGCTAACTCAGTTTTCAAGCCAGTGTTGTGTGACCACTGTATGGGAGTTACTAGTTGAGCCTCAAAATTGTGTTCCAGAGTCAAAGTTTAGGAATTGCAGTATACTGTATCCTCCCTTTGTAGTCTGCCATTCGTATCAGCATATTAGAGTTTCAGAGAAACGTTGCATCTAAAAAAAGTGTTTAACTCTGTTTCACTTAGTTGTCCCCAAATACGTTTGGACTTGGAACTCATTTTTTTTTTTTTTCAAGGAATTCCTGGTCACATCCTGGAAACTTACTGTAATTGCTGTTGAGTTGACTTCTACTGAGGAATCGACTACTGAGGCCTCCAGCTGAGAACCAAGGGGCATTAAGTACCACGCGTTCTTAAAGAGAATGGCCATCACCAGGGCACTGTTCTGGTCCCTGCCCTCCCATCAAGTCGATCCCCGAAGCCCACCCAAGAAGACTGGGGAGGGGAGTTGGGAAGAGTCACAAGAGTAGAAGGCTGTTGGCTCAGAGCAGGCTTCCCCTGCCCTCTTTGTGAGGTGGATGGTGGAGGTCCTTCACCACCACCCCAGCCAAACGAAGAGGGGCTCCCAGAGAAACTCTTCTGAAGATTTGGGTCCCTGTACTGCACCAGGAGGCCGTTGACACAAACAAGTCAGTGATGGCAGAGAAAGCAGAGAAAACCCTTGTCAGGGTTCTCTAGAGAAACAGAGCCAGCAGAGTGTGTGTGTGTGTGTAATTGTGTGGGAGGGCCTCATCCAATCGGTTGACGGGCTTTAGGGGAAATATATATATGAGCTTTCTAAAATAATTTTTTTAATTAGGACTTCATTTTTTAGGGACTTCCCTGGTGGTCCAGTGGGTAAGACTCCGAGCTCCCAATGCAGGGGTCCCTGGTTTGATCCCTGGTTGGGCAACTAGATCCCCCATGCATGCTGCAACTAAGAGAGCCCATGTGCTGCAACTAAGACCTGGCCCAGCCAAAATAAATAATACATAAATAAATAAATATTTTTTTAAAAAGACTTCATTTTTTAGAGACATTTTAAGCTTACGGCACAATCGAGCAGAAAGTACAGAGATTTCCCATATACTCCCTGCCCCCCACATACAGACTCCCCCATTATCAACATCTCCCACCAGAGTGGCACATTTACTCGGGGGAAGGACAAGGGATACTCAATTATCACCCAAAGTCCACAGTTTCCCTTTGGGTTCACTCTGGTGTTATACATTATACTGGTTTGGAGACACGTATGACATTTCTCCGCCATTACAGCATCATACAGAGTATTCTCACTGCCCTAAAAATCCTCTGTGCTCTGCCTAGTCACCCCCCACCCCCAAACCCTGGCAACTACTCATCTTTTTACTGTCCTCATAGTTTTGCCTTTTCCAGATATCATAGAGTTAGAATCATACAGTAGGTAGCCTTTTCTGATTGGTTTCTTTCAATTAGTAATATAGATTTAAGTTCCTCTGTATCTCTTCATGGCTTGATAGCTCATTTCTGAGAGAGAGAGAAATTTATTTTAAGAAATTGGCTCATGCAGTTGTGGGAGGTGGCAAGTCTGAAACCGGCAGTGCATGCTAGCAGGCTGGAAATCCTGCAGAGGTTAATTTGCAGTCTTGAGTCCAAAGGCAGTTGGGAAGCAGAATCCTTCCTCTTGAGGGGACCTCAGTCTTTGCTCTTAAGACCTTCAAATGATTGGATGAAGCCCATCCACATTACGGAGGGTAATCTGCTTTACTCAAAGTGCACTGACTTAAATGTTAATCACAACTAAAAGTTGCCTTCCCAGCAACATCTAGACTTGTGTTTGACCAAATAACTGACACCATAGCCTAGCCGAGGTGACACATAAAATTAACCATCACAACCCCCAAGAGAGGATCAGTAGTCAGTTAGAAAACAACTCAGAACCTGTCTCTCTCCCAGGTGGCTACCCTCACACATTGTGGAAATTGGAGTAGGAAGGGCGGGGAATCCCCAAGGTAGATCGCAAGCCCTCCCCCACCCCCCACTCCAGGTGGGAGAGGAAAAGAAGTGAAAGCACAGAGCAAGCTCCATCTACCTCCACACCCGCAAGCCATAAGCCTGGTGGGTGCTTGGGGGTGGGGAGAGGAAGTGGAGGGAACAAGGGATAAAGTTTATCATCATCACCATCTTCTTCATCATTATTATTGCCATGCCTCGCGGCATACGGGATCTTAGTTCCCTGACCAGGGATTGAACCCAGGCCCTCCTCAGTGAAAGGGTGGAGTCCTAACCACTGGACCGCCAGGGAATTCCCAAGTAAAGTTTAGACAGGAGCTATAAATGAGACTGGACTTTTATTTCTGAAAGTGACTGTGAAATGATGGATCTTCCAGGGATGTCTCTAAAGGACAGGAAAGGAAGATTCAACAGGAAATGGATGAAGGAAGTCATGGATGGAGCAAAAGAAACCATTCTGTGTTTAGATCCCACTGCTCTGACACTAATGCATAAAAATGGCGGTATCTTGTTTGAGAGACTCAATTTCATGTTTTTTGTTTGTTTGTGTCTTGGTCGCACAGTGCGGCACGCAGGAAACTTAGTTTCCCAACCAGGGATCGAACCCATGACCCCTTTGGTGGAAGCTCGGAGCCCTAACCATCGGACCGCCAGGGAAGGTCATGTTTATACTCCATTTGCATTGACACCATTAAACTGGTAATATATTGTCTGAGAGACCCCCAAGTTAGGACATACTGCCTTAATTCACTTCTGTCACCATTACCATAAGAAAGGCAGGTGAGCAGAGAAAAACATTTTTTTTTTTTTTTGCTGTACGCGGCCTCTCACTGTTGTGGCCTCTCCCGTTGCAGAGCACAGGCTCCGGACGCGCAGGCTCAGCGGCCATGGCTCACGGGCCCAGCCGCTCCGCGGCATGTGGGATCTTCCCGGACCGGGGCACGAACCAGTATCCCCTGCATCGGCAGGCGGACTCCCAACTACTGCGCCACCAGGGAAGCCCGAGAAAAACATTTTTGAAAAATATATATAAATGATTAAAAAGAGAAAAATATTACTTTTATTCCAATAACTAGTTGGAGGTGTACTTATTTTCTCAGATGTCAGGCTTAGGAAAAATGTCTTTAAAGAATCTGTACAGAGAGGTGATGGTGGCTGGGGGCTTTCATGCCATGCCAGACCTTAAACCTGAGGCTGTGGGACCAGGAGAGAAAATACCGTGTGATGCTGTATGGCTCAACTCACTCTAAAAACCTCTTCTGCATAAATTTCTACAATATCCAAAGTTCAAAGGAAAACAGTACAGAGTGTGACAAAGATACATTCCAGGAAAGAGAATTAGAATTTATATCCAGCTCAGGACTTCCCTGGTGGCGCAATGGTTAAGAATCCACCTGCCAATGCAGGAGACAAGGGGTCAAGCCCTGGTCCAGGAAGGTCCCACATGCCGTGGAGCAGCGAAGCCCGAGCACCACAACTACTGAGCCTGCGCACTAGAGCGCGAGAGCCACAACTACTGAAGCCCGTGCTCTGCAACAAAGAGAAGCCACCGCAATGAGACACACACACACCTCAACGAAGAGTAGCCCCCGCTCGCCGCAACTAGAGAAAGCCTGCGTGCTGCAACGAAGACCTAATGCAGCCCAAAATAAATTAATTTAAAAAAAAAAGAATTTATATCCAGCCCTTATTATCCAATTGTTCATTTCTTTAGGGCTGTAAAACTTAAAAGGGAAGAATGACCAAGTAACCTTTTTAAGAGGAAACTCGGATGATAGGACATTTAAAATCTCCCACTTTATCCTTCTTGTTTCAGCCAGTGGCTTGATTGAGATTTATTGAATACTTACTGTAAAAGGCGTAGAATTAAACTCTGAAGGAAAGAGGAAGGTGAGCCCAGCAAGGCTCAGATCTGCTGCCAGGAATTTATTCTAAACATAGTACTGAATAAACAGCCATGGCTGTTTAGCTCAGTGCTGTATCTCTGGCACCTAGAACTAGTAATCAGCCTGATTCCGGTGCTCAAAATTTTTTTTTCAGTGACTACATATATAAAGGGATCCACGTCACATGTGTTGCCCATGTTATCAAGAAGGTATGCTTAAGCTAACGATGCAGACCTGTGTCCCCTCTGTTCCTAACTTAACAGTCAACAGCTCTACTTTCCTTTTGCAGTGCTGAGCACCTCCAATGTTCAAGGCACTATGTTAGGTGCAGGGATACAGCAGTCAACAAGGTACCATCACAAATCAATCCCTCATCTTACCAACTTGCCCTTAAAGAGACATCACAGAAGCAAGCAGGTAATGGTGGGAAAAGAAGATAAATGTGCGCTCAGGCCAGGAGAGCACACGTCCCCATGACAGAGCCTGATTTGTCTGGGACAGCACTGCACCCTCCCAGCCTCCTCTGGAGCTGGTTGCGGGGAGCAGACGAGTTAGTACCCTGCAGTGGTATGTAGGCCAGGGAAGGCTGCTTGAAGGGATCTGACTTACTTTGTGATTTGTGTCTGGGTCTTAGTTTATAAAGGATACTGAATGATGACGTGGAGAGGCTGATGCCACTGGAAGAAGAACTTACCACTCACACCTCCCACAACATGCCACCAGGGCCACGTGGAGAAATAGCAGGTTCAGTCAGGACGCGGAAGCAGGAGCAAGGGGAAAGCACAGGCCGCAGCCTTTATTGTGTTTTCCGAGGGAAAGGCAAGCTTAATGTTGGCTCCTTGAATAATTCCAAATGCTTTGGGGCATAAGGGCTGTCCTTAGTTGTCTGGCAGCTGGCCCCGGGTTGATTGGGGCAGGGGAAATGTTGGCTTGGTGTGTGAGAGTGAGATAAAGGAAATGGTTCAGAGTGGATCACAGGGGAGATGCAAACAACCTCCGCCGTTAGTTTTGTCTTATGATTAATGGATGCCAATTAGACAAATACAAAATCTAAAATGCTTCACCTGCAATGTGGACCCGATGCCTGGAGCAGTCAGCCTGGACCATGAGGTGATCCGTGCTAGCACAGCGGGTACAGAAAGGAGCCTGGGTCCCCAGTGACTGCAAAGCCGCCAAACCGCCCTGGACCGTCTATCTCCACATTCATGTCACGTGAGAGAGAAATCGAACTCCTACCCTGTTAAGCCGCAGTAGTCGGGCCTCTGTGATGAGTAGCCAAAAATCATCCTAAGGATAAAGGCGCCTAACTCAAATACGGTAAATCAGAGAAGACTTACCTGAGGAGGTAACATCAAAGGCAAGACGCTGGCAGACAAATCAAAGAGGCGGGGAAGAGTGTTGGTTAGGGGGACCGGCGTGAGTGAGGAAGGCCCCGGGAGGAAGGGTGTGCCTCACGCAGGGGCCACGGAAGCGGGTGTGGCTGAGCTGACAGTGCAGCTCACTGGCGCCCGGAGGGCAGGGCGGGGATGCGGGCAGTGATGAGCGAGGCAGCCAGGGAGACAGCAGGGCAGAATCATAAAGAAGACCTCGGATGCCGGGTTAAAGGGCTTAGCCTTAATGATGCTAGGAGGCCATTCAAAGGCTTTCCAGCACGGGAGTGACATGACCAGGTTTGCTGATCTTTCTGGCTGTTCTGTGGAAAACAGATCAGAGAGGGGAATTAGCCGAATGCGAGGAGAGGTAGGTAGGAGGCTGCTCAGAGGAGCCCACCCATCCTGGTTTGCCAAGGACTTTCCCAATTTTAGCATTGGGAGCTCTGCATTCCAGGAACCTCTCTCTCCACCCGCTATCCCGGGCCAACAGGGACAGCTGGTCACCCTAAGGCTGCTGCGTGACCCCAGGTGAGAACTATGGCGGTAGGGACGAGGATGCAGGGAAGGTTCCAGGTTACCGCGCAGTGAAACGAACGCCACCTAAATGATCTTGGCTCAGACAGAGCTCCCGCACTCAAAAATCGCATCATATTTCAGACATAAAAAAGCACGAAATAATGCCATTTGCAGCAACCTAGATGGATTTAGAGATGATTATACTAAGTGAAGTAAGTAGCACAGAGAAAGACAAATACCATATGATATCACTTATACGTGGAATCTAAAAAATGATACAAAACAGAAACAGACTCACAGACATAGAAAACAAACTTATGGTTACTAAGGGGGAAGGGGGGAGATAAATCAGTTTAGGATTAACAGATACATACAAGTGTATATAAAATGGATAAACAACAAGGTCCTACTGTATAGCCAGGGAACTATAGTCAATATCTTGTAATAATCTATAATGGAAAAGAATCTGAAAAAGAATAGATATATGTATAAATGAATCACCTTGCTGTGTACCTGAAACTAATACAACATGGTAAACCCACTATACTTCAATTAAAAAAAGAAAGAAAGAAAGAAAGAAATCACACTAGGGAACGCTTTGTGTGCAGAAGTCTGGGTAGGCCAGAACTACAAGGCCACCAAACTCCAGGAGGAGGATAAACCATGATGGTCAAGGTCTAAAGCAATTCCTTCTGATTGACAAAAAAGACCAAAAAATAACATTTTGCTGTGGATGCGAACAATCTTATTCTACGTCTCTCAATCTTGCCTTCTTGTTACAGTTATCTTCATTTGATGGTTGACGTCATTCGACCTGTTCACGGCCAGGACACTGAGAGCTGAGCGAAGCACAGAGGAATTCTGACCTTCTGTCCTAACGCCACAGTAATGGACCATCTTTTAAATAAGATCGATGTGGATACATAGGCTTCCAAACACTTAGGAGTTCTGCCTGACTTCTGCTGCTGTCTGTCCAGCTCTCATCTCATATTTTATAACCCTTCCCTTGAAATGTCCGGACTTCTTGAAGAAAGCTGTATCAAGGTGAACAGTGTTTATTATTTTTATTACAAGCTTTATACATTCCCTGAAATCCAAAAGAAAAGTAACTGCAATAACTGATCTGAGAATTACAGCATCAGGGAAAAAATGGCATAAGGTCACAGAATCTAGAAGGTTTTCCTATGTAGCAAAATGTTTTATTGGGGGCTTCCCTGGTGGCGCAGTGGTTGAGAGTCCGCCTGCCGTTGCAGGGGACACGGGTCCGTGCCCCGGTCCGGGAAGATCCTACATGTCGCGGAGCGGCTGGGCCCGTGAGCCATGGCCGCTGAGCCTGCGCGTCCGGAGCCTGTGCTCCGCAGCGGGAGAGACCACAACAGTGAGAGGCCCGTGTACCGCAAAAAAAAAAAAAAAAAAAAAAAATGTTTGATGGGGATAACAATGCTTTACTGTCCAGTAACCAAGTATATTACTCATAACACAGAAGAAATGTTTGAAATAAGATTGGACTAAGACTTCAGTATAAACTGTTTTGGAACTGTGTTTATAAAAATGGAATAAATAATGGAAGGAGTAGTTGACTTAAGAGGAGACAGATGATATTTAGGTATTTGTTGGGAAAATGAATAAAGTAGTCTTGTTCAAGCTTCAGAGGCAGAAGCAGGCCTCTGCCCAACCTGTGACCCTGCCTGGACTGCGTGCCTATTTGCACAACCTAACGATTGCTGCTAGCAACTCAAATGGTGTTTACGGTAAAGAGGGGAATGGGTCTTGGAATTTCTTGAGCCCCCTGGGGACCTGGCCAGTCCCCCGCGGTCTAGAAAATCTTGTGACTCACATGGTGAAAGCAACAGCATTGTTAAAGTGAATCCAGAGCTGCATTTTGCACGCAAACTGATATCAGTTTGCGGCCTGGAATTATAAGCGAAAGCCCCCAGAACTGTAAACTGAAGTCTCACCCGTGGGGTGGACGCATTGCCCAGGACCCTTCCCAACTGGGGCTCCAGATTGCTGTCCCTCAGGACTTCCCAGCTGCTGTTTGGATCTGGAAGTAAGTGTCGGCCCAATTCGGCGACGTATACCCTCTTATGTTTCCCTAATAATCTTATTCCTTTCCTTCTAATGATTGTATATTAGAATTCAGTTAAATCACCTTTCATTAAAGAATTCATTAAAGCTGTTTCTTCGTGTGAGACAAGTGCTTATTTTGCCAGCGAATCCAACGAACCTTAAAACCAAAAGCAGGATTTTGGCAAAACGATATTTTATTTCAATCATCACTCAGCCAAACAAACTCTAAAAATGTGTTTGGAGGGAATTCAGTATAAAAAGTGCTAATTCAGTTTTAATTGTCTCAGCAACACCTAACCAATAGATCTCTTCCAAGTGCTAGCATTGGAAATCACAGAGTTAAGTGCATGAACCACCAAGTATTTGTCTAAAATCTGCTATTTATGTGTAAAATAGATGGCTAGTGGGAACGTGCTGTATAGCACAGGGAGCTCAGCTGGGTGCTCTGTGATGACCTAGATGGGTGGGATGGGGGTGTGTGGGAGGGAGGTCCAAGAGGGAGGGGATATAGTTATACATAGAGCTGATTCACTTGTTGTACAGCAGAAACTAACACAACATTGTAAAGCAGTTTTACTCCAATTAAAAAAACAAACTAATATGCTCCACTAGCAGGAATTTCTAACCTAAAATTTGGCGGGGTGGTGGTTCAGAGAAGAGAGAAAGTGGAGGCTTACATGAGGACTGTTTAAGGGCGGGGCCTGAAAGAAGCATACATCACTTCCACCCATATTTCATGGCCCAAACTCAAGCATAAGGCCTCACTCAACTGCAAGGAAACCTTGGAAATACGGTCTACACATGTGTGCAGAGGGGAAGGACTGGGTTTGGTGAATTCCTATTCATTTACATCCAGTAGAGCCCCGGGCACGTGCTACACAGTCAATAACTGTTGGATGTGTGTTTGGTCTGAGGTTTCAGAGCCCAGTGCTACAGCTGGAATTTCCGTTTCCTCCCCGCAGGCCATGCTGCCGGCTGCCCCATCAACCTGCACATATACCACCCAAGTGTTTAAACAATTGGAGGAAGGAGCTCAATGGCAAACTTTTACATCAGCAAAACCAATTAGACGACACTACAGGCTATAGAGTTAGTGCTAGTCCTGTAATGAAGGCAAGACGCAGAAGGTAGAGCAGGCTGCAACCTGAGCCCTGCAGAGGGGCTGAGTAAGGAGGATAGGCGAACGTAAGGTGGGAAGGAGGCAAAGGGCCAAGTGGGCAAAGCTAGAGGATGAAAGAAACACAGTCAACTGAGGCCTTCTCTGTCTTGAAAGAAATAAAGTTTAGTTTTGGATTCCCATTCGCATGTTTAAACTAGAGTCGATTTAAACTGGGATCAACATTTGTCAATCTGGAGGATAGAGAGCAAGTTTTGTGAGCTGTTTCTGGAGGAAAGCAGACCTTATGTGTTAGTCTCATGGGGAGGGGGGCAAACTCTGGAGTCAAGACAGTTGGGGGTTGATTCCTACCTACTTGAGCTGGAGCAAGTAACCCGCTCTCCGTGCCTTGGTTTCCCCGATGTGAAATTGAACTAATAATTGTAACTACCTCAGAAGGTTGTTGTGAAGATTAACTGAGCTGCTATATAAAGTAGTTAGCACAGTGCCTGGAATACAGTAAGCTGTGGACATGTTGGCCATTATTATTATTATTATTTTTTTATTATAATTGTTATTATTAACCAGAAGAATCTAGTGTCACAGGGCCAGAGGCAGGGGCATCCTCCTCCCTTCTTTATGGTACTCCACACTATTTCTCCTCTGCCTTCTTGTAAAAAGCCCCCCATTCTTTGAGGTCCATGCCATCCCACTATGCCTCTGACCCTGCCTCATCTTGGTCAGCCACCCAGGGCTGCACTAGGGTGCCTTCCCCCTGGCTAAACACAGCCCCATGCCAGGGCGCCTGGCCCTTCCAGTGGAGCGTGGGCTGGGTTTCAGCCCCAGGTTGCCCAGGTGGGCAGAGCACACCCACCCAGGTACAGGGCATCCTGCATCTACCAAGTTCCAGGTCTCTCCCCACATGGAATTGAAGGCTCCAGCCCCTGGCTTAGTTTCCCCCTTTAGCCCGTTTGCTGTCATTGTAGATTACCACCCATCCATGTGGACCACCCATCCGAGTCTGTGCCTCTGAGCCCCTTGGCTCCCCTTGGGACCTTCTGCCCCACGCCTCTGTGCCCGTGCTCAACGTTGCTTCTGCACGAGCAATCTCTCACCCGTCTCCCCACCTGCAGCTGCACGCAGACCCTCGGACCTTCCATCTTCCCTCAGTCTCTCAGTCATCCTCCCGGGTGATTCTTCTTTCAGGCTGATGACTGAAGCACTCCCTTGAGCCTCTGTTCTTCCACTGCCTCTCTGGTCCAGTGCCACCCGCTATGGATCAAGTCCACCATTCATGTGGGCTACTGAGCAGACTGGCCACCACAGAGACCCGACAGGCCATCGCAGGGAGCCCCTCAGTCCCACCTGAGAGAAGACACCACACTTACACACCGATGCCTGTGCTTCTGGAGATCTCTGGGTTTTTCGTGGAGCAGTTGTCTCTAGAGGATGAGGGAGTTGTTCTGAGATACTAGCGATCCACTAGCCAAGGAAGCTCTCCTGCTGGGGCCCAAGACCACAGGGCAGCCCAGTTAAGAGGGAACAGTCCCCCAGCTCTGGGCAGAGTCCAGTCTTGCTCTGTTCCCGCCAGACAAATGGGGTTTGGAAGCAACGGCAGCACCGCCCTGGGACTAGATGTAAGTGAGGCTCCTCTGAGCTGCTTTGTAACCAGTGAGCATCATCGGAGCAAAAGGAAGGGTGTGGGGATGGGAGCGATGTGAGAAGGCTGAAGCTGCCAGGCTAGTTGTCAGCAAGGAGAGGCTCCTCTCTCCTTCAGGTTGATGGGTGGGGACTTGAAAGAGGGAGGAGGTCCCCATAGAAGCAAGAGCAGAAGCTTGGGACTTGTGCTACCGATGTGACTCAGGGCCTGGTGACTTTGGGTCTCACAGTGAGAGCAGCCTTGGATATGACTTTCCCTGACTGGTTCCCACACTCAGGGAAGGGGGAGCACCTGTGTCTTAATCAACTTGGGTCCCAGGGATGTGGTGCAAAGTAGTTACCAATAAATGCTGTGGAAATGGACTGAAAGACCTCCACCGGCTGATCCAAAGGGCCCCCTCGCCATTCACATGAGGAAGTCCTACTGGCCCAACCTCAGCCCAACCCGAGCACCATACTGGAGTTTTTAACATTGGAGTTGAGGGTTTTGTCCCGTGTTTCAGTGAGCCCATCACCTGATCTCTTGCAGAGTATTAGGGAGCTCTCCTGGTCTGCTCACCACTGTCCCTAAACCTGAAAGAAACAAGAAATGGTCTCAACTGCTTATCTAAATAGCAACGTGACTGCTACTGGCTGCTTAAAAGTGGATGTGTTTTTCTTCTCAAACACTACAAAACAAATATTTACTGAATTCTCAATTTCTGAAATATTTCATGATAACCTCCAATCCTGCACATGAAGTGTCAAATCTTGAGAGATGACAATGAAGAATGTATTGATGTTACATTTTTTTTAAAAGAGGGAAGTGGCAAGGGAACTGTTACCAAAAGACAATTCCTAGAAAACTGTAAAGGTAAGTGAACTGTAAAATGAAAACTGTCACACAATGAGCATTTTTATTAGAATAATAAAGGGTTTTATAAAAAAATATTTATTTATTTGGTTGCACCAGGTCTAAGTTGTGGCACGTGGGCTCCTTAGTTGCGCCTCGCCGGCTCCTTAGTTGTGGCATGCGTGTGGGATCTAGTTCCCTGAGCAGGGATCGAATCCAGGCCCCCTGCATTGGGAGCGCAGAGTCTTAACCACTACGCCACCAGGGAAGTCCCCATTGGAATAATAAAGGCTTAATGAAAAGGCAGCAAAGAGCTGAGTTAAGTGAGAAAGATGTTTGAAGTTGAAAATGGCATATTTCTTTGCTTTAAGTCCTTTAGCCAATAAAAAACTATTTACATAAATTTACCAGGGATTTAAAGGGAGCATTTGCAGCATGATAAGCAAGAGACACTTTGAGGAGTATCATGGATTCATTTAATTTATTAAAATGTATATTTATCATCTTTTCATCCACTCACAAAACATCCTTTTCTCTCTGTAAAGATGATGATGCTAAATTACTTGGCATAGGTCATGCTAAAGTAAATTGAGTTCTTCAAATGTTTTGTTTTAATGATTACCTGAGTATTTCAAAAAATTTCTCTGATATTGTTTTAAAATAATTCCCTCTCTCACTACAGCACAGTTCACTTTTTTATTTTTGTTGTTAATGAACTTTATTTTTTAGAACAGTTTAGATGTACAGAAGGATTATGAATATAATACAGAGGGCTCCTACATACCCCACACTCAGTGTCCCCTATTAGTGACACCTTACAGTAGTCTGATACGTTTGTCACAATTAGAGAACCCATACTGGTACACTATTGTTAACTAAAGTTACATTTTATTCAGATATTCTTGGTTTTTCCCTAATGTCCTTTTGCTGTTCCAAGATCCCATCCAGGTACCACATTATATTTACTTTAATCTCCTTAGGCTCCTCTTAGCTGTGACAGTTTCTCATTTTCCTTGTTTTTGATGACTTTGACAGTTGTGAGGAGTACTGGTTAGATATTTCGTAGAATGAATCTCATTTGGGATTTGTTGACGCTTTTCTCATAATGAGACTGGGGTCATGGTTTTGGGGGATGGTAAGCACAGAGGTAAAGTGCCCTTCTCATTACATCATTCAAGGGTAGGTACAGGTCATCAATAAGACTTATCACTGTTGGTGTCGCCCTTGACCATCTGGCAGGGGTAGTGTTTGTCATGTTTCTCCAGGTCACACTCTTCTTCCACTTTCTATGCTGTGATCTTTTCTATGCTGTCACTCTGCGCAGCCCACACTTAACGGAGTGAGAGCTATGCTCCATCTCCCTGTGGGCGAAACATCCACATAAATTATTTGGAATTTTCTGCACCAGGGGATTTATCTCTTCTCCCTCATTTATTTATTTATTCAATCATTTATTTACATCAGTATGGACTCATGGATATTAGCGCAGTTCATTTTTTAAAGTGCAGATTTTTTTCCCCATGGGGAAAACAGGAGAAGCTGCCAAACATTTCCATAAACAAAGTGCCCTCAGCCTTTTCTCAAGCACATCTCGGGAATGTGTTAAATCCTCTGGGTAGCTAGGGACTTGGCATAGATAAGGAGGGATTGCTTGACGTGATCAAAATGGTTGACTCACTAAATGAAAACACCTTGTGAAAACTTCCCCAGTATTTGCTTAATCTAAATCCCTCATTTCAAGAAAATGAAATTTAAATGCATTCTTTGTTTCTAAGTATTATTTAAATCACAGCAAAATATAAACAAATCAATGTTAAAAAAAAAGAAGACAGAAAATCTCCCTCAGACTATAAAAGCAAAACTAAAACACACCTATGAAGATGAAAGTGTGTGCTAAAATTCCTAAATAAATTAATTAAATTAACTACCACCACCAACAATGCCCAGGGATGATTTGGTCAGAGAGACAGGGAGCAGAAGCAGCGATCTCCCTGTCCCACAGCTTTCCTGGGGCCCTCAGAATCCCGGGGCCCTAAGAACTCACTTTCACTGTAAGTCTTTGCAAGTCCTAAGACCACTCAGCCTTCCAGTGAAGCTCCTGGTTGTCAGGGTGACTCCAGCAGGCAACACTGCCTCCAGACAGCCACCACAGGCCATGGGTCTGGGGCACACTCACTGGGCCTCTCCTGACTTCCAGTGGTCTCTGGGCCCCCGGAAGACCGGCTCTTTCCACATGGCGGCTCCTCCCTCCCTTTTCACTGCACTGCCTCCAGAACCTCAGGATTGCTCTTCTCACACCTCCTAAAGCCCCCATGGACCCTGCACCGACTGAGAGCTGGCCCTCCCCTCCCAGTCTCCCTTCCTCACCAGTTTTGGAAGGTAATGCTATGCAGAGACAAAGTTCTAGCTCTGACACAGATTATCTGTGTGACCCTGGGCAAGTTGCTTCACCTCTCTGGGCCAATTTCTCAAGTGTAACATGAGGACACTGGTTTCAAGTCAGCTCCAAACGCTTTCACTCTGAAATACCATGATCCTGTTAAATCCTTAAAGGCCAGGTTGATACTGTTTCCCAGCTGTGTGGACAACTAGATAAACAGCAATGTAGTCATTAAATATTATCTTATCTTTCCCTCACTTCCCTCTTCTGGCTGGGGCATTTTTAATGATTATCTGGTATTTATACCCAGATATGATAAATTGTGTTTCATTGTCTTTAGATGTATGCTTCTCAATTTTGCCATCAAAAAGGTGTATTTGGGACTTCCCTTGTGGTGCAGTGGTTAAGAATCCGCCTGCCAATGCAGGGGACATGGGTTTGGGTCCTGGTCCGGGAAGATCCCACATGCTACAGAGCAACTAAGCCTGTGCGCCACAACTACTGAGCCTGCACTCTGGAGCCCACGAGCCACAACTACTGAGCCCGAGTGCCACAACTACTGAAGCCTGTGCGCCTAAAGCCCGTGCTCTGCAACAAGAGAAGCTACCGCAATGAGAAGCCTGCACATCGCAACAAAGAGAAACCCCTGCTTGCAGCAACTAGAGAAAGCCCACGTGCAGCGACGAAGACCCAACGCAGCCAAAAATAAATAAATAAATAAATAAATAAATAAATAAATAAATAAATAAATAAATTTTTAAGTGTATTTTTTTCTAAGTGGGATTTTTATTTTGATGGTTTCTAGCTTTTTAAGATGACTAATTTACCTAGTTGTAGGCTTTTTTTTTTTAAGCTTTTTATTGAAGCCGTTTTCAGCTTGTTAGGAGGAGACATCTTAGTTTCAGACAGAAGTGGTCCACACAGTTGCAATCTTTTACCTTAAATTCTTTCAGACAGGAACTTTTAAATTTATTTAATCTATTTATTTTTGGCTGCTTTGGGTCTTCATTGCTGGGCTTGAACCCATGTCCCCTGCATTGGCAGGTGGATTCTTAACCACTGCAGCACCAGGGAAGTCCCAAGTTGTAGGCTTAAAAAGGAGAAAAATAGGATCAGGGAGGTGTATGCAGGAAGCTTGAGTCTGTAATACTTTATTTTATTAAAAAATTTTTTTATTAATTTTTTTATTGGAGTATAGTTGATTTACAATGTTGTGTTAGTTTCTGCTGTACAGCAAAGTGAATCAGCCATAAATATACATATATCCACTCTCTTCTAGACTCCATTGACATATAGGCCATTACAGAGCACTGAATAGAGTTCTCTGTGCTGTAATATTTTATTTCTTTAGAAAAAACAAGAAGCACAGACGGCAAAATCTTAGAATGTGATGAAATCTGAGTGACAGATACAAAAATCGTTACATGATTGTGAATATTTCTCACTGTTCTCGAATCACTCGAATCATTTTCTTAAGAATAAAAACTTCTCATATCCTTCATTTTCCTTTTGTTGGCCTTTTGATTATCTGCTATTTGAAAATGCATAGCCAGTCAATTAAAACAGGACAGAGAAGAGGTGAAGCACCCCCTTGTCTAAGTTCTCCTTTCCCTTTACAGCTCATATTAGGTCCCACTTGTCTACAAAGCCTTTCAGTTTGCCTCAGTCTCCTATGGAAACTTTCAGCTCATTGCCTGGTGCCTTTGTTGTAAGTTGCCCCTTCTGGGCACTTAATCCACTACTTTTTAATACTCTGCTTGTGGAACAACCCACATTTTCATCTGTGGTACACTGATACCCTATATTATGAGGATGGGCAAGGTCACTGTGCTAACAACCCCACAAGTCATTTCTTGCCCACACAACATGTCCACGGTGGATTGACTGTGGGTCTGATCCATGTCATCTTCACTCTGGTTCTGCTGGTGCAGCAGTCTTAACCTGTCACATTGCCTGTTTCCAGGTAGAAGAGGAATAACCTGGTAACCATCATCTAACTCTGAAAACTTCCACCCACCTGGCTTCTAACTGTATTTTATTGGCCAAAGCAAGTCACGTGGGGACTCCTGAGTTTAAGAGGGCAAGGATGGCTAATCTTCCTGTTGGGAGGGGCACCACAGAGAGGGAACCAGGCTGTTGGGTGAACAGGTCAGTAACACAATCTACCATTCCCTTAGGAAACATTTCTTCTGCTGAATTTGAACTTTCAACTCTCAGCTGACAAACAACCTTTCTGTGATCTCACCTGCTGATGCGGCCAATTTCAGCAGTGTTGCCCTCTTAAGGAACCCCTGGTACAATCATTTAAATATTTTATTGCATTTTAGCCCTTATTAATTTATAACCATGGATGGAAAATGGAAAATTAAAGTGCCGATATGAGTCACAAGGAACACAGGTCTCGTAATTTAAAACACTGGAGAGGATCCTCAGGCATGCCAGAGCTGTGAACGTCTCAATCAGAGGTTCACTGGACAATCTAAGCTAATTGACTCTGCTCATTTGTGAAGGAAAGAAATTAATAAACTTGTAAAGAGCTAGAGCAATATCAACAAAACTTGTGTTTCAAAGCTGTGATTCAAAAGATTTTTAACTCTCCGGGAACAGAAACTATTGCATCAACTTTTGGACATTCTAGTTTCATATGTATATTTTCAGGAACATATTATGTAGGGGCTCCCTGTGTTGGCTGATGTTTTTATTTAGTGCTTTGTACATGTGCTCTTTTTCCTCAGATTGTAAATCCCTGAGGATGGTATCTAAGGGGCACCACGGAGAGCATAGTGCACTCAAGTTCTGCAGTTGAGACCATCCTGGATCCAAATCCGGGTGCTGACACCACCTGGCAGCAAGACACTGGGCAAGTGACTTAAAGCCTTGGGCCCTCAGTTTTCTCATCTGAAAAAAGGGGGATTTTAATACTTAGCTCATGGTTTGTTGTGAGCTTTACCTAATACATGTGAAACACTAGCAGGTGCTACATAATGTAAATTTTGTCTAATCTACCGTTTACTATGCTTACTGTGTGCCAGGCATGTAACATGCTTTATTCTGTAACAACCTCCTAACAACCATAAAAGTAGGATTATCATTCACATTTTGTAAAAATCAGAGAGATTAAGTGACTCTTCCAGAGACACAGCCATTGGCAAATTATGTCTTGAACTCATGCCCTTTGATTACAAAATTCTACAAACTGAAAAAGAGGAGATTAACCGGTCTTCCTACTTCAAGACCTAAGGCATTGCAAGATTCTGCCTTTCTAGACCGTGAAAGAAGATAAATTATACTTGAAGACATTTCAGGGTTAGATGTCGCATTGCTCTCAATTCATTCCATTCCCCTTCCCTGCTCTTTTGCGGGTGTGGTAAAATATACATAACATAAAATTTAGCCTTTTAACCCTTTTTAGTGTACGAGTCAGTGGGATTAAATACATTCACAGTGTTGTGTAACTGTTATGACTGTTTGTAGAACTTTTTCATCATCCCAAACAGAAAGTCTGTACCCATTAAACACTAGCTCCCCGTCTCCCTGTAACCTCTGGTAACCTCTATTCTACTCTCCATCTCTAAGAATTTGCCTACTCTTGATACCTCACTTAAGTGGAATCATACAACATTTGTCCTTTTAAGACAGGTTTATTTCACTTAGCCCAACATTTTCCAGGTTCATCCATGCTGTAGCGGGTATCAGAATTTCATTCCTTGAAAACATATTTTTTATTATGAGCAAAAACACATAACACAAAATCTACTATCTTAACCATGGTTAAGTGTATAGTACAGCAGTGTTAAGTCTATTCACATTATTGTGAAACGGATCTCCCGAACTTCTTCATCTTGCAGATCTGAAATTCTCTACTCGTGAAAAACATCTCCCCATTTCCTTCTCCCCCCAGCCACCACTCTACGTCTGTTTCTATGAGTTTGACAGTGTTTGCTTTTTGTGTGACTGGCCTATTTTGCTTAGTATAAGGTCTTCAAGTTTCACCCGTGTTGTAGCACATGACATGATTTCCTTCCTTTATTTATTTATTTATTTATTTATTTTTGCTGTTTTGGGTCTTCTTTTAAGTGTGTGGGCTTTCTCTAATTGTGGCAAGTGGGGGCTACTCCTCATCGCGGTGCGCAGGCCTCTCACTATTGCGGCCTCTTGTTGCAGAGCACAGGATCCAGACGCGCAGGCTCAGTAATTGTGGCTCACGGGGCTAGTTGCTCCGCAGCATGTGGGATCCTCCCAGACCGGGGCTCGACCCCGTGTCCCCTGCATTGGCAGGCAGATTCTCAACCACTGCGCCACCGGGGAAGCCCCATTTTTTTTTTAAAAGATTTATTTATTATTTAATTTTGGCTGCATCTGGTCTTGGTTGCAGCGCAGTCTCTTCGTTGTGGCACGCAGGCTTCTCTCTAGTTGTGGCATGCCAGCTCCAGGGCGCGTGGGCTCTGTAGTTTGCGGCAGGCAGGCTCTCTAGTTGAGGTGCGTGAGCTCAGTAGTTGTGGCGCGCGGGCTTAGCTGCCCCACAGCATGCGGGATCTAGTTCCCTGACCAGGGATGGACCCCGGGCCCCCTGCATTGTAAAGCAGATTCTTTACCACTAGACCACCAGGGAAGTCCCTTCCTTCCTTTTTAAGGCTGAATAATATCCATTATACATATGTAATGGAATATATATTATATATATGTGTGTGTGTGTGTGTGTGTGTGTGTGTGTGTGTGTGTGTGTGTGTATCTCCCATTCTGTTTATCCATTCATCTTAGTGGATGCCACTTGGGTTGCTTCCCCCTTTTGTGAATATTGCTGCTGTGAACATGGAGTACCCCACGCTGTTTTCATAAGCAGGAAAGTATGTCTCCCAGACTCCTTGTCAGCTGGTTTCCGGGAGTTCAGCCAGTGGAAAGCTCTGGTGGAAGCCTGGAGGATAGCAGGAGGGGAGAGGCCAAGGCAGTCCTCTTCTCTCTCTGCTTTGGGAGGCATCTCCACCAGTGGCAGCCTGGCTAAAGGCATCTGTGCCACCTGTGTCGCTCCACCCTTCCCACCATGGTCACAGCTCTAGCCAGGAGGTGATGGCAGCTTCCTTCCTATTTTTGCCAGTATCTGTGTTGCCTCACTGTCTTTTGTCTGCCTTCTCATCTGGGTGCAACTGTGATACAAGATGTAAGGTTTCTTTCACTGGTGGGACATAACACAATGACACTCAGAGAGATGATAGGCAGAATTCTGGTACGTAAAGCTCCAGAGGAGAGAAGACATCCAGGCAGGACCACGTGGGGACAGGGTAACAGCGAGCTGAACTGTAGGAGGTGGCTTATGTATGGCAGGCAGGGTGAGGTTCAAGGTTTCGAGGGCTTCCTGGGGATTGGGTATTTTTTTTTTTTTTTGCGATATGTGGGCCTCTCACTGTCGTGGCCTTTCCCGTTGCCGGACGCGCAAGCTCAGCGGCCACGGCTCACGGGCCCAGCCGCTACGCGGCATGTGGGATCCTCCCAGACCGGGGCACGAACCCGTATCCCCTGCATCGGCAGGCGGACTCTCAACCACTGCGCCACCAGGGAGGCCCGGATTGGGTATTTTGAATAACTCTGTGGACCTAAGGAAGAAAGCGCCACCCTGGGTGTTAGGTATCTAGGGCCTCTGGCCTTGGGTAAGTGCGTATTGTAACACAGGCGTGTTAGAACCTGATAAGGCAAGTCGTTTGGATGGGGGCTTAGCAATTGAGAGAAGATGAATTGAGAGTTTTCAGCCATGTCTTCAAAACCGGGTCAAGATAGCACTTGTGAAATATATTATTACGGCAACCAATTCCCTGACTACTTTCCCTCTGTGTAAAATGTCTAGAATGGCTTCTGTTTTCCTGACTGAGCTCTGATGGGTACAGATGCATTCGATTGCACTCCAAATCTTTAAACACTGATAAACTGTATAACGTGCCATGTTAATATCACTATTGATCAGAATACTGTGCTCTGTTGTTAGCCATACTACACACCACTAATGTATCCCTCTGTCCACCTGTCTCTTTCATTGCTTTATGAGTTTCTTGGAGGCAAGGATTGTGTCTTAGTCTCTCTTTCTCCCAACCCCCAGTCCAGAAGCTGACCAAACCCCAAATGTGTGCTTTAATAAATGTATGATTCATTGCATGGATCTCAGAGCATGTCAATCACGATTTTTGACTTCCACCTTGGCTACAGTTCAGGGCTGGAGCCAGCTTCACATTCTGACCTTCACAGTCCTGACCCCTGACTGGGACAAGATCCAGATTCTTTAATGAATCATCTGGCATCCACATTTGCTTCCATACACTCCTATAAAATTGGCATCGATCACAGCCTCCATGAAGCACTCCTTTGTCATTTGACAGAAACAAGAGACAGCTCTCACTGTTTTTTTTGGCTGTTGTTTAGTTTGGTTTTTAATTTCTGAGAGAAATATGGGACCTATCTCTAGGGCCAGCTTCATGGGTGTGTGACCCGGGCAGTAGCACAGGGTCCCACACTTTAAAGGGCCCACACTTGGTTTAAGGTTCCACTGTTGCCATCTTGAAATTCTTAATTCCCTTTAAACAAGAGGCACTGGACCCACAAGTTAGGTAGAGGGTCCTGCCTATCTCATTTGTATGTACCTTAAGCTTGTGACATCAATTTTTCAAGTCAAATGGGTTTAAAATTTATGAAACCCTCAGTGGTTCAGAAGTTCCCTAAGGAAATATACTCCAAACCTCAGTGGAACATGGCATGACAAGCTTTTCATCTTCTGTTACCTCCCCTACCTAAATTGACGCGCCTAAAACTTCCTTAGCCCCATCCCTCCTCTTCCTCCTTTCCCTCCAAATGTTAAGCCCCAGCTATTGCACTACTTGCTGCTTCTAAACTTGGGAGCTCGCCAGCCACTAGGCGCTTGCATATCCTGCTCCCATCCTGCCCAGGGTGGTCCTCTGTCTCTCTCCCTGGCTAACTCCAACTTATCTTATAATTCTGAATTTAGCTGTCATTACCTCTGGGAAGTCCTCCCTGACCTTCCCAAAGCTGAGATCTGGGGTTCTCATAGCGCTCCGTGCTACGCATATCTTAGCACTTATCTTGCTATTATGTTTTTCTATTTATTTTTCTGTCTCCCTCATTAAACGGTGAGCTCCTTATAGACAGAGACTATTTCATTTTCTGAGGTGGCAGCCACGCTTAGCTCCAAGAAGGTACTCCCGTGAAATGAGTGAATGAATGAATGAATGGGTCCCTGGGCTATGTGGAGAGTGCATGAGGAGACCTATGAGGTTTTCTTTGGTCTCACCTAGGAGAGCAGTACTTTCCTTATTGAAGAAGACATTCCACAGCTCCCTCTGGCACAGGCATGTGGATTCCCCTTCCAACGCATTGAGGGAATGTGTCGAGCCCCCCTTTTCCTTTCCAGGAGAGTTAAATAGTAGCTCCTTGAATTTCTCAGCTTTAAGAGGGGTACTGAGGTCTCTCCTGAGACAGCTGCTTGCTGAGGTCATGGAGGTTGTTCAGGTGAGAACTTGCCTCCCCCAAAGGACTGTCTGGCTCTATATAACTTCCAGATCAAGTGTCTCTTGCAAACTATCATATGTAGAATGGATAAACAACAAGGTCCTACTGTATAGCACAGGGAACTATATTCAATATCCTGTGATGAACCATAATGGAAATGTATATATAAGTATATATAAGAATGTATATATAAGTATATATAAGAATGTATATATAAGTATCACTGACTCGCTTTGCTGTGCATCAGGCATTAACACAACATTGTAAATCAACTCTACTCCAATAAAATATATATATTTTTAAAAAGTGTCTCTTCCTTCAACTTTCCTGGTCTACGTTCTATTCACCCTTTACAAGGCCCAACCAGAACACTAACTCCCCACAGTTTTAATGTAATCAATCCCTCCGTTTTCCCATTGCATTTTGTTTGTACCTGTAAGGATACTTGGCATGCTTCTAACATCACAGTGACTTGTGCACTAAGCTAGACAATAGCGCTGGGAGCAGAACGTTCTAATGTTTGTAGCCTTTATGTCTGTATGTTGTACAAACACTCACCACTCAAACTAACAGATGGATTGAAATACAATTTGTCGTAGAAAAGAAGAGATTTGAGAAGCCCTCAAGTTAAGATTATTATGGAGTAATTGTCAAAGTTTCATTTCAGATTTGGAGCAAGAGAAAAACTGGTTGGATCTCAATTTCTTAAAGACAGGTTATAGAGGAAGGAAGAGGAATGTAAGATAAGGCTGTTTAAGTGCAAGAGCAGTTAGCTTTACAAGCCTGTAAAGCTGTCACATTCTTATTGTGTAGCTTAAACATGGATCTCAAGGGACCCCAGAGGCATCCCCAGAGATGTCAGACATGGGCCCTTAATCAGAAATAATAATGAACATCGAAACTGAGTAGGACCCTGTGAGGCCCTCCCGTGTACAAAAACCCCTCCATGTCCCCCCTGTTTCTTGTTTGTAGAAAAAGGTTTTAGTCTCCTAGGCCTCCCCTGAGTTCCAAAGAGCAGGCACAAGCACTTACCAATTAGGGAAGTGAGGGACTGCAGAAACAAGGGCAGAGTAGTTCAGCAAGAAAAGTAATAATAGTTCAGTGGTAAAACAGAATCCCAGTTCCCCCTCAAGGGATATCCATAACAATCTGACACAAATCTTTGAGTTGTTATGCAGAAACTAAGACACGCCTCCCAACCACAGGTGGAGGATAGCTATTAAGTAGACCCCAGATGATTAATATTCTTGAAACATCACCCTCTTACCTCACCGCCAACCAATCAGAAGAAGGTCATGCTTCCTCCACCCCTCATCCCAAACGTTGCCTTTAAAAACCCTTCCCTGAAAGCCATTGAGGAGTTTGGGACTTTTGAACATGAGCTGCCTATACTCTTTGCTCAGTGCCTCCAATAAATGCTGTACTTTCCTTCACCACCATCCAGTGTCGGTACATTGGCTTTGCCGAGCAGTGGGTAAGCTGACCCAAAATTCAGTCCAGTAACAACATCATTGTGGGAGTTAATCAGAAATACCAAACAAGAAAATCTCAGCGTTTTCTTTGTTTTGTTTTGTTTTCTCACTACAACGTTCTGGTTTCTTCCACATTAGAGATAATTTTCTGTTTGGGATCTTCCACTTAATATTTAATCATGCTCATAGCCACTTCAAACCAGCTCTAAGACAAGCATTAGTGCTTGAGAAGGAATGGAAATAGAGAATCTGGATGGGGAATACTACATTCCAAGTTCCAACTCCCAGCAAGTTCCCATAGTTACCTCCCACTTCGCCTTCCCCACCAGAATTGCAGATTCATTTGGCAAATGACTCATTGATTCAAGGGAATCTTGTATTTCAGAGAGCTTACAGGGGGGCTTCCCTGGTGGCACAGTGGTTAAGAATCCGCTTGCCAATGAAGGGGATATGGGTTCGAGCCCTGGTCTGGGAAGATCCCACGTGCTGTGGAGCAACTAAGCCTGTGTGCCACAACTACTGAGCCTGTGCTCTAGAGCCCACGAGACACAACTACTGAGCCCACGTGCCACAACTACTGAGTCCATGTGCCACAACTACTGAAGCCCGTGTGCCTAGAGCCCGTGCTCTGCAACAAGAGAAGCCACCGCAATGAGAAGACCTCACACTGCAACAAAGAGTAGCCCCCGCTTGCCAACCAGAGAAAAGCCTGCGCACAGCAACATAGACCCAAGGCAGCCCAAATAAATAAATAAATAAAATAATTTATTTAAAAAAAATCTTGAGTGCTTAACTGAGATGCTTGGCTTACACAGTGATTACTAGAGGCTAACCTAGGACAAGGGCCCTTCCAGACCAAACACTAAATGGGAGGAAATAACCCCAAACTGGAGTCCTATCTCTCACTATCTCTTAACACTCTGTGCTGGGTCTTGGCAGATGTTACCCCAAAAAACTGGGTTCGCCTCTTGGTGGGTGTGGAGCCGAAAGACACAACCAAAACAAAGATCAGGAAAAGGAAGGATTTATTACTTGCAGCAAGTAAGGAGAGCACTGGGGAATCTAAAGCAGTGTCTTCTCAATAGCAAAATTGGGGAAATTTTAAGCTAAGGGTACATCCATAGTCATGAAGCGGCTTGGCCACCACAGAGTCCAAGCTTTAGTTGATTGAAGTCCTGAGGGTCAGAAAAGGTCGACATCATCATCCCTTAGAGGGTGGTTAAGTGCTCGAGGGGGGTTTTAAATTCTGCGAAACAGCTTAAGAAAGTGCTTCAGGGTAATCTTTACCCTTGAAACAGAACTGGGAGTCTTTACAACTGATTTATCTTCTTTTTTTAAGAAATTATTTATTTGTTTATTTATTTATTTTTGGCTGTGTTGGGTCTTTGTTGCTGCGCAGGCTTTCTCTAGTTGCAGCGAGCGGGGGCTAGTCTTCGTTGCAGTGTGTAGGCTTCTCAGTGTGGTGGCTTCTCTTGTGGAGCATGGGCTCTAGGCGCCTGGGCTTCAGTAGTTGCGGCATGTGGGTCCAGTAGTTGTGGCTCACGGGCTCTAGAGCGCAGGCTCAGTAGTTGTGGCGCACGGGCTTAGTTGCTCTGCAGCGTGTGGGATCTTCCCAAACCTGTGTCCCCTGCATTGGCAGGCAGATTCTTAACCACTGTGCCACCAGGGAAGTCCTACAACTGATTTATCTTTGCTATTGTTACTTCTCTTGCCTGATAACAGTTTGTTCTTGTGTTCCCTTAAGATCATTATTGCTGAGGACAAGCACTGTGGTCAGTCTTAGATCACAAAATGTCTTAGGCCAAAAATGGCTTCTCTTACGTCAAGAAAGCCAAGCCTCGTTCTCTTTGTCCCAGGACTCCTTACCTTAATCACTTACAGAGACCCTGTGGCAGTAATTGGCTTGATGATTGTTTAGAGCTGCAGTTATGATTAAAAATGCTACCTGAAGCACAGCAAGGATGTTCTTGACACACAGCCTATTTTCTGCGGAAAGATTACTACCACAGTAATTGAGCTGGGAAGCAGAGACAAATTGCTCTTGGCAGCTTCAGCAGTGTTTCAAAGCACTGCAGTTGGCTGGAATCACCCCTACCGTTTGCCCCCTCCATCCACTCTACAAGATAACAGTGATGGCACCTACAGATTATCTGCAAGATACAAGTGGAAGGAGAAAAAAACCCCACAACCAACTAGACTGTAAAAGAATCTCGAATCCGTGACAGAGTTACACAAATGACCAAATGAAAGAGGAACTCCACTGGGGGCCGACTCCGGGACCGGCCGAGAGTGCAAGATGATTTATCTATTCACAATGGGCCGGCGGCGCCAGCCGCTGGCCGGAGCCCGCGGTGACATCACGGGGCCCGGGCGCCCGTCACGTGGTCCGCGAGCCGCTCCGCCCCCTCCTGCTCCTCCTCCTTCTCCCGCAGCCTTCGGAGCGCTGGGTCCGGCCGAGGCAGCCGCTCCGAGCTATCGGGGGAGGCGCGGAGCAAGGGCCGGCGGGCGGCGAGCGGGGCTGGGAGCGCGAGCGGGAGCGGCCGAGGAGCCGGCAGTAGCTGCGCGGCGGGCCCGGACCAACGCGGCCGAAGCTCCTGGAAAGTTGGGCGCGCGCTCGCGCCACTGCGCCGGCGGCCCGAGCGATGAAGATGGTGGCCCCCTGGACGCGGTTCTACTCCAACAGCTGCTGCCTGTGCTGCCATGTCCGCACCGGCACCATCCTGCTCGGCGTCTGGTACCTGGTGAGCGCGGCGGGCCTTGGCGAGCCCCGGGGCGCACCTGCCAGGGAGGAGGGCGGGCGCCCCGCACCTCGCTGGGACCCCGGCCCGCGCCCCCGCCTCGCTTTTTACGACCCCTAGTTGGTTCCCGGTGCGGCCTCGGGGTTGGGTGATGCCGACACTAATCCGCCTAAAGTTATATTATTAGAAACTTAATTCTCCGGGCGAGCGGGTCAGCGATGCCCCGGGCTCAGCCAACCTGTGACGAGGGGTGCAATCAGGGCCGGGAGTTCGGGGCGTTTCGGGGGTGCGGGAAGGCAGGGGGCGCCCAGAGCAGGGAGCGCCGGGAAGCTCTCAGCTGGGAGCCGGCTCGGCCGCGGGGAGCTCCGCGGTTTCCCGTGAAAGTGCACTCGGTGGTCAGAGAACTCCGATCCGGTCTGCGGAGCACGTGCTTTCCTTTCCTTTCTTCTTAGCAGCGCCCGCTGGGCTTTGTGTTTCGACGGGTTTCGACAAACGTCGAGGCGGTGACCGGCACCTCGTGCTACCCCCAGTTGTCGGCCCGGGTTGCGGGCCCGCGTGCCTATTCTCCCTGGCCGCATCTGGCCTCGGGTTTGCTGTCCAGTCTCCTGCGCATCTTCACATCCCGAGTGGAAATGGTTGGGGGTTCTTTACCCACACGTTTGTTGTAAAGCCCTTACTCTAGGAAGGGATTTGCTTGTGATTTATTGCGTTTCAATCTGCCCGGGGCAGCCATTTTACACCCACTGGCTTTCCTGCCCCTTTACAGATGATCCCTGTACCTTCTTAGCCGACACCGGAGGGGGCAAATCTGGTTTTTCTTTAGGTTGGAGCTTTTAAGATCTTATTTGTATGGGGAGCAGTGATTATCAGGGGCAGTGAGGAAAACCTGATGGAGTCTTGCCCTGTGCCAGCTCCAGGTTGGTTGTTGGCCCCCCGAAGACTGCACTGAGTCGGATTCCACTGCATTTCGGTTTTGGTCACATCATGATGGAGAGTTTTAGACCCGAGCCTTTTTGCAGTGAATATCTCTGCATCATGAGGAAACACCTTAAAAGTGATAGTAAGATGGCATATAGAACTTTTTGGTGGTAATAAATTCTTTTCTTCTTAGTCATCATAGTTTTTTAGTCGGTTCATAATTCAGTTTTTTGATATATATGGACATTATGTCGAATTGTGAACTCGTTTGTTGTGTCATTTTAAGCAGAACATGCCCCCGCCCCACATGGTGTTCTCTGTGCTATTTATAGTTTCAAGTTTCCTTTAGTCTGTGCCTATCACAGGCCACACAATAGAAATATTTGGCCTTAAAAGCTTTCAAACAGATCTTTGGTATGTGTGGGTTCTTACTGTGCGGTGTGAATGCAGATGGAACATCTGCGTATTGGCTCAACCCTGATTTTGCTAAAAGCCAAGAAATCTTTACAGAAATTTAACATTACAGCGGAAGGATAGTGGGTGGCCTCGAAATAGTGCTTTTATTGATGATCAAGACAGATAATTTTATACACATGTCTTGTGTCCTTGAAAATGTTTAAATCTGCAGACTTGCAAGTACATCAGTGAATGTAATTTGTAAAATCTAGGGCACTGCATTAGGCAAATGGACTGCATGATCTACAGGAAAGATAAATCTACTTTGAGCCCAGCTGTTGGCTGTAATCCAACTAAACAGTATTGGTGTGATAAAAGGAGAGCACTCACATGCTCTGTCTATGGCTTGAGCATGCTCTTTGGGGGAAAGTAGTTACTGGTATGCATGTTTTAGCATTTGGAAATATATGGCTTTTTGAAAGATAATTAGAAAGCTTTCCAGCAAATGTGAATAAGAATGCCACTTGGGGTAAACCTAATATATGGGAAACCTGCCGGTCATCTTTATAAGTCTTTTGCATTTCACAAAAACAATTTAAACATTTTTTAAAAAAAGTAGTGAGTTTCCCTCATACCTTTAAATATAGTTTGGTTATCCAAAACATTGATTAACATGAACGTTTTTAAGATGAAGGAGCCAGAGAATAAGGCATCTCTTCCTCACCTTACCCCCTCACCCCACCAGCCATCTGGCTGGGATGGGGTTACTTATCAGAAAGGGGGAGAGTTTTCAGGAAAACAAAAGTGTAGGAGTATAGATAGGTATTCAAAAAAGAGTCCGCTAGAAAGTATAGGTAAAGTGGATCTTTTTTTACACATTTTCTAATTGTTTCCTACCATGACCATTTACTAAGGTCCTGTGTTCCAGGGACTATACTAGATATCTTTTTTTTTTTTTTTGGCCGCATCCCACGGCTTGTGGGATCTTAGTTCCCCGGCCAGGGGTCAAACCTGCACCCTCGGCAGTGAAAGCACAGGGTCCTAACCACTGGACCGCCAGGGAATTCCCTAGATATCTTGACTTGAAAAAACCCAAAACGAACAACGTAAGAACTGTGAGTTGAGTTTATTCAGTGTCTTACTGTGTAAGGTAACCCAGAAGACACCTCTGAGAAACCATTCTGAAGAGATAAGGGAGGAGCCAGGATATATGAATTTTTTGCTGTGAAAAAACCTGTGGTCGAAATCAAAAGGTGACTATTAATCACAAAGAACAGGCGTCTCAAGTTGATGATTTTAGTGCTTTTCTATGTATGGGAAGATGCAAGAATCTGGGGTCACTGAAATTTTTCCTTGGATATGTATCTTCACTATCTTGGGGCAGGCATCCAAAGCACAGACTGCTTCCTGTTTGTCCCGGTCCTGAATTCCCCTCAGGCCCACAGTCAGTGGGTGACTACAGTGGCTAATGGCTTGATCCTTGTAGAACTGGAATAGTAGGCAACATTTTCTCTACAATGCTTTTTTTTAAATTTTATTTTTAAAAATTTTTGCCCGCGTGGCGCCGCATGTGGGATCTTGGTCCCCCGACCAGGGATCAAACCCCGCCCCCTGCAGTGGAAGTGCAGACTGAGTCTTAACCATTGGACTGCCAGGAAGTCCCCTCTCTGCAGTGCTTTGCATAAGCTTAATTTTTATGTCTTGGTGAGGTAGATTTTTTTATTCCCGTTTTATAGATGAAAACTGAGGCTAAGAGACCTTAGGTGATTTACTTAAGATTGGCTTGTGGTTTGAGTGATGTTTTGGTCTGTGCTGTTTCCACAGTTTAACCTTTTAAAAGTTGAGTGTGTGTTTTGTTTTTGCCTTGGAGTTATAAAGGTTTCCTTCGGTCCAGTAAAAAAAAAAAAAAGCATATTGATTTCAGGTATTTGTATTAGAGATCTGTTTGTTTTGCTTTCTTTTTAAGCTTTCCTTTTTTAAATTGAGGCATAATTTACATATGGTGAAAATCACAGATATGATGTGTACAGTTCATTGACATGACCAATGCATGCACCTTTGTAACCCACACCCTTAGAGAACATTTCCAAAACCCCAGAAAGTTCCCTTGTGCCTCTTCCAGTATACCCCTCCACAGACACCCCGACCCCACAGGTGAGTTTTGCCTTTTCATATAAATAGAATTATACTGTATGTATTCCTTTGTATTGGGTTTCTTTAACTTAGCATAATGTCTTAGATTCATTCATGGTTTTGGAGTGTATCAATAGATTGTACCTTTTTATTGCTGAGTATTGTTTTGTTTTATGAATATACCACAGTCTGTTTATTCATTTGCCAGATGATGGACATTTGGGTTATTTCCATTTGGGGGCTATTATGGATAAATCTGCTCTGAACATTCTTGCAAAAAAGACTTTGTGGATATTTGTTTTTATTTCTCTTGAATAAATACCTAGCAGTGGAATTCCTGGTCGTTGTGTGTGTTTTTTTTGTTTTTTTGTTTTTTTTGCGGTACGCGGGCCTCTCACTGTTGCATCCTCTCCCGTTGCGGAGCACAGGCTCTGGACGCGCAGGCTCAGCGGCCATGGCTCACGGGCCCAGCCTCTCCGCGGCATGTGGGATCTTCCTGGACCGGGGCACGAACCCGCGTCCCCTGCATTGGCAGGCGGACTCTCAACCACTGCGCCACCAGGAAGCCCCGTTGTGTGTTTTAACTCTGTAAGAAACTGCCAAGGGGTTTTCCAAGTTGCCATTTTACACTCCAGTCATCAGTGTATGAAGTTCAGTGGGCGTGTAGTGGTAGCTCCTGGTGGCTTTAGTTTGAGTTTCCCTTATGACTAATGAGGTGGAACAGTTTATCTTTGCTTCTTGGCTAATTATATATCTTCCTTTGTGAAGTGCTACTGATTGCCCATTTTTTTAATTGGGTTTTGTCTTTTTTTTTCCTACTGATTTGTAAGAACTCTATATTTCGGATACCAGTTCTTTGTTAAACATATACCTTGTGAATATTTTCTCTCAGTGTGTGGCTTGCCCACTCATTTTCTTAATGGTATATTTTGATGAACTGGAGTTTTTAATTTCAATTAAGTTCAGCTTGTCATTGTTTTCTTTTATGGTCAGTACTTTCTGTGTTCTAAGAATCTTTGCCTACCCTGAAGTTGTAAAGATATCCTCTTATATTTTCTTCAGAAGCCTTATGGCTTTAGCTTTTATATTTACATCTGTGGTCTATCTCTAAGTTTTGTGTTAACGATGTGAGGTAGAGGTTTGTGTTTATTTTAAAAGGCAGTTTAATCATTAAACCTAAAAAACAGTTGATTTATCACATAACCTTTAATAGCTACAAATGTTTTTAGAAAGACAAGTAAGTTGCTTATCCATCTTCACAGAGAATGAGGACTGACTTGTCCCGGTTTCCAGAGGGATCATGATATGAAAGAAATACTTAAAGCAGAATGGTTGCTATGCAGGCTTCTGAGGTTTCCTCTCCTTCAACAAAACTTAATATTCTAAGCCTGAATCCATTAACTTTCTCCCCACATTTGCACATACTCGAGTCTCTCTTGTCGTGGTCCAAACGCGGGTTGGAGAAGAATTTCCAGACACAAGGTAGAATGTAAAGAAGATAGAATTTGTTAGAGGGAAGGGTCGCTGCCAGAAGAGCAGGCCGACTTCCTAGTAGTCTGGGAGAGTCAAGCCCGAACATGTGCTGTTGATCAGTTTTTATAGCTAGAAAGCAAAGGAATGGTCCGCGGTGAAAATTTTGTTTCCTGATTGGTCAAGGCACATATACCTTCCTTCTGTAGGGTGGGAGTGGGACAGGGCATATACCTTTCCTTATTTGGGACAGGTCCCGTTGCCCACATGGGTCCTTATTTGAGGCAGGTCCCAAGTTGCCCAGGTGGGCTCAGGAATTTCGTAACCATGGCAACATGGTGGTGAGGGAGATTAAGAGTCCGGTAGTGGGTGTAATGCTGAAACATTTTCAGGCAGGGTCATCCTTTGTCCTTGGAGCACCATTGTCCTTAGAGCACCACATCTCTTTTACCTTCTATCTACATTTCCCAGTTTAGCTGCCTCTGTTCCCCTTGCCATCTGAATCTCTTCCTTTATTCCGTCTCCATGTCCTATTGATTTTTGCTCAACCTCCTGATTACCTTATTCTGTCCTGTTCTTATTCTTGATACCATTTCCCTCGTTTAGGCTCTCATTAGCACTCACTTGGCTATTACAATAGAATCATAACTGGTCTCCCTGCTTCTAGCCTTGCCATCAATAATCCATTATTTTTCAGTCCATTACAAATGCAGTTTCCAAAGGTATTTTTCTCAAGCACAAATATGAGCTTGTTATCTTACTCCTAAAAAATGTTGGCTTACTATCAGGGAGATGTGTGTATTTCATGACCTGTGTGTTTCAAGTCAACTTAAATTGGCTTACACAATTAACAAGTGCAGTGGTTTCCACCACATCCCTTTCCCCCTTTCTCCCATCCCTTCCCCTTTCAGGTTATCTTCCTTTAGGATACAAATGGGCAGCCAGTACTTAAGCCCTGGGTCCTGAGATTCATTCAGATTTGATAAATGTAAGTTATCTGTCCACCCCTGAGGCACATAGGCCAGGGTTATGTGGCTAGAGTTATACTGATGGATTTAGGTCTGGGATATACTTCCCTTGAACTATTTATTGACTAGGAGAGATGTGAGCCGGAGGTGGGATTAATTTAAAAACACCAGCTTGAGAGTGGAGGGATGAGGCGTCAGAGACTGTTACTGGGAGGAGGAGGAAAGAATGTTTGGAGAATAATACAATAAAAAATCCCTGCTATACTCTTTATGCTAAAGCCCGCATTTCTTGTGGAATGTGTTTTGCCATCAGGACCTGAGTTTCTCCCTCTACACTCAAGCATAATTTTTGCTTTGTAGTTTCTTTCATCGTTTTATCAGGTAATTTTCTTATTGTGTTTTTAAAAGTGGTCCTGGGGCTTCCCTGCTGGCGCAGTGGTTGGGAGTCCGCCTGCCGATGCGGGGGATACAGGTTCGTGCCCCGGTCCGGGAAGATCCCACGTGCCGTGGAGCGGCTGGGCCCGTGAGCCATGGCCGCTGAGCCTGCGCATCTGGAGCCTGTGCTCCGCAACGGGAGAGGCCGCAACGGTGAGAGGCCCGCGTACCGCAAAAAAAAAAAAAAGTGTTCCTGGTAGTTGGAAGAATCTGTCATTGACACCTGGGATAGGTCCCCCTTTGTGCATATCATCCTTTTTATTATAATCCAGGTGTATTTTAGGAGGTTAGTTATTCAGCAAATACATACTGAATGCTTCTTTGTGCCAGGCATTATTCATAGGGGAGTTGGCCTTTATAAAGGATGAAAGAGCTCAGGGTAGCTGGTCTCATTGGCTTTATGACCTGGCCTGCCAAATAATCAACTAGTTCACTTTGAAAGTCACAGCTTGCTTGTGTACCCAAGCCTGGTGGGTTCTTTTTGTATCCTTAGAAGTCCTGGTGCAATAACTATTGATTTTTGTCTGTATAGTAATACTGGATAGTAAAACCGACATCTTGGATTTGTAGAGTGATTGATAGTTTTCAGTGGACTTCACATTTGTTCTTAACTGAGACCTCAAAGCAACCCTGGGGGCAGGCATGATAGGTGGCGATATGCTCCTTTAAGATTAATAGTTTCTTTCCAGCTGTCAGGTTCTTGAACTTGGTCTGTAAGTCCAGGGCAAAATAGGGGCTAATTCATAATATTTCTGTAATCCTTACTACCTAACGTTTTCCCTACTGTATTAGATTGTAAAAGACTGAAATTATAAGCTAAAGAGTATGCATTTTATTCTGTAGGCAGTGGGGAGGCACTGAAGAATTATGAACAGGTGTGATAGGGTGAAAGCAGCTTTTAAGGAAGATTGAAAGGGCAGGCTCTTTTATAGATGGCTGGGAAACCAGGCAGGGTGTGGTACAGCCTTCCAGATAGGAGATGTAGCAATGTCCGTTCTTCCCAGCACAGGTCTCTCATTTGCTAATGATGCAAATAATATGGATGGGAACTTTGATCAGTTAGTCAGTGATACCATTGCCATCCAGATTTTCTACGTCTGAATTCAGGAATCGAACAGATTTGGACAGAGAGGGATACTGGATTTTTGAGAGATGTCTAATGAACCCCTTTTTAAAAGTATAGGCCTCCCTACCCCCAAATGTAAAGGATCAAGGGAAGTTCTATAAAATATTGTCTGGTGATAATTTCAGTGGTATTTAATACCTCTTCAAACTTTTATCTCGTGTTACCAGATGTTCATCCGAACCGTTTACTTTTTTTTTTTTGGCCATGCCGCGCCGGCTTGGGAGATCTTAGTTACTCGACCAGAGATCGAACCCAGGCCCTCGGCAGTGAGAGTGCCGAGGCCTAACCACTGGACTGCCAGGGAATTCCCTCATCAGAACATTTTAAAGACCAAGAAATAAAGATTGCCATCATAGTGTTTATTAATATCAATCTCTCTGGGTCCCACTTTAGATACGTCTAACGAACTAACAAAGCATCAAGTGTTAAAGTGGTTAACATGAGTTTTGCACCACGATGTGTAATTTTTTTTTTTTTTTTTTTGCGATACGCGGGCCTCTCACTGTTGTGGCCTCTCCCGTTGCGGAGCACAGGCTCTGGACGCACAGGCTCAGCGGCCATGGCTCACGGGCCCAGCCGCTCTGTGGCATGTGGGATCTTCCCGGACCGGGGCACGAACCCGTGTCCCCTGCATTGGCAGGCGGACTCTCAACCACTGCGCCACCAGGGAAGCCCCATGATGTGTATATTAACTAAATGTGTGATCTATTTGTTTTGTCAACTTACGTTGAATCTTTGTCATGAAGGAAGAGGACTCATTTTTCCCTTCCCACTGTACCCCCTTTGTGGCAGATATACTGTTGTTCATGAAGGGATGGTAGTGGAAATAATGGGTGAGCCCTAGCAGCATAACTCACTGCTTTCTCCACTTCCTCCCGGCTCCCTTGGCTCCTGTAATAGAGCTTCTGAAGCCTTGATAAGAGTTCTTCAACAGCTGTAAACTGGTCTTTTACTTGAAGCAAAATAAAAATTAAGCAAAGATCACACTTTTTCATTTGGTCCTAACAAACTCCCCCCCACCGCCCCCCACGACCAGGGATTTGAACCTGTGCCCCCTGCAGTGGAAGTGCAGAGTCCTAACCGTTGGACCACTAGGGAATTCCCAGTTCTAACAAACTTAAAGGTTTAGAGTTGCCTCTTTGCAGCTGCAGCTTCCAAGGGAAAATTATTTCTCAGGGACATATGTAGGGGCCAAAAATTGCTTGAGGAAATATAATTTCAAATTATTATTAAAAATAAGCTTGAGGGGCTTCCCTGGTGGCGCAGTGGTTGAGAGTCCGCCTGCCGATGCAGGGGACACGGGTCCGTGCCCTGGTCCGGGAAGATCCCACATGCCGCGGAGCGGCTGGGCCCGTGAGCCATGGCCACTGAGCCTGCGCGTCCGGAGCCTGTGCTCCACAACGGGAGAGGCCACAACAGTGAGAGGCCCGAGTACCGCAAAAAAAAAAAGACAAATAAGCTTGAGTGTTTTTATTAACCTTTGAGCTGCTAAAATTACATAGCTAGTTGGTTCCATGGTGAGAGATGGTGAAGCAATAACGCTTGGTACAAGTAGGTGCTGACATCTTTGTTGACTAACAGTAGAGGGCTTGGGGCTGCCGAAGTGGAGGTGTTATTGGTTGAAAGAAAAGAATCACTTAGGGGGTTACCTGGGTAAGGCCAGGTGGGACGCATCAGAGTTTGGCCTTTCCTCAACCTTGTTGGACCTGAGACTGGATCTTGTCAATGCCCTAAAGTTGAATGGCTGATTCACACTGACTAAACTTATAGTAGACTGATACATAAAACCAGAATGCCAATTTATTAATATTCGATGGGGAAATATAATCCTCATGGAAATGAATACTCCTATCCCGAGGCCTATGTGTTCTTTTCCTGTAGAGGATACTAAATTATGATTGTCAGTGATTTGAGTACTTAATAGCTTTTCTTAAAGACAGCCTGGTGAGGCCAGCTTCAGAAAAGAGATAGCATTCAGTACTAAAAGGAGCAAGTCTCCAGGCCACGACAGTGTGTCTTCTTCCAGCTGTGCTGCAAGAGGGGTTTGCTTCTTGGATAGTACTTTTTGTTGTCTGAATTTTGATCTAGCCATGAGTGTCCCCGTTCTCCCACCTTTTTTTTTTTTTTTTTTTTT
>NW_006785037.1:212191-219358 GCF_000442215.2 Lipotes vexillifer
GGATCTTCCCGGACCGGGGCACGAACCCGTGTCCCCTGCATGGGCAGGCGGACTCTCAACCACTGCGCCACCAGGGAAGCCCCCCCCATCTTCCCCTTCCTTTTATGGTGGCATTGGATTCTCTGATAATCTGGTCTTTTCTCTTTAGTGTTAATATTTAACCTCTGTATTTGCTATGGTATAGATAAAGTGTTGTGAACAGAGGTGCAAAAATGCAGTTTACTTCTCGCTTGTGTTAACAGTTAGGGAGGATTGGCAAGCTTTGTTCCGTGAGGCCATCCAGAGACGACTCAGGCTGGTGGGGCAGTTGTGCCATCCTAAATGTGCTGACTTCTCTGGATGTAGGGGGCTGCTTCCGTTATCCTTGTCTGCGTGGTTGGAGACATCTCATCAGCACCATGTTTGTGTTCTGGCCTGCTAGAAAGGAGAACAGTCACCTGGAGGACAAGCAGCTTCATTTTTTTTAAGGATGTGAAGTGGAAATTGTATGCATTGCTGTCACTCGTATCCCAGTAGCCAGAAACAAGACATACGACCTAGCTGCAAGGGAAGCTAGGAGATATTATCTTTAGCTGGGCATTGATATATCCAGATAAGCCTATTACTGTGAAAGAAGAGGAGAACGGATTCCAGGTATTCCAGAGGCATGTACTAATCTGACGTGACACCTAACGGCAGCCTTATTGCTGAGATCCTGTTGCCCAATGGGCATCCAGTACTAATTACAGGAGACTTTAATTCCAGTCTACAAAACAGTACTTGTTGGTTCTCAGTACTTCAGTTTTCCTCTCTAAATTGGAGTTAATAATTCTAACAATAAACAATTGCAAATATTAAAAAGTATCACAAAACAGTTTAAGCAAGTCATAAAATAGTTGCAAATATGGATAAAACTAAGTAGTATTCAAACACAAATGCATTTCTCCCAAGGGGTGCTGCTTAATGGCGTTTTTAATTGTTAAAAATTATTTTAAAGATAAAATGAGGGTACATAGATAGCATTTTTAGTATGAAAACACATAGTCATCCATGTAAGAAATCAAATGCAGCTAGTTTATGGATCAGAAAACTAACTGTGCTTATGGATAAGGACTTCCCGTCTCAAAGGAAAATCATTGTAGAAAATTTATGCCTAGAAGGAATGGCAATGTGCATCCAGTTTCTTTCTTCCCTTCTTTCTTCTTTCCTCCTCTTTTAACAGATTTGAGAACTTCCCGGGTGTTAGAAACTGTGTGAGGTGCTGGCAATGCAATGGTGATTCAAAATAGACGCAATCCTTGCCAACATGGAATCTATGGTCTAGTAAGAAGAAATTACCAGTAATTAATATATATTAATTAGTAATCACACAAATAAATATTGGAATGTAATTGTGATAAATGCTGTGAAGGGGAATGTAAGGCATGTGAGAGAGTTTGGGGATGAGTGGCCATGTTGGGGAGCCTTGCAATCTTTGTCTTTAACTGGAGAAATTAGCCCATTTACGTTAACAGTGGTTAATATATTAAGACTTATATTATTCCTTGTTTCTGTTTTTCTGTCCGTTGTTGCCATCTTTCATATTACCTGAATTTTTTCTTATCCATTTTTTTTTTGCCTATCTGCTATTTTTTATTTCTATTATTTTAGTGGTTCACTCAAGAAATTTTAACATATGTACTTATCAGAGTCTAGACTTAATAATATCTTTGCCTTTCTTTTGAACAAGTCCTTTAACTCTGGTCATTTCTTGTATGTTAGTGTCTTTTTTAAAAAAACTCCCCCAAGACACTGATCTATACAATGTTTGCTTAGAGTTACCCACATATTTACACCTCTGTCCATCATCTTCTCTTTTTTGCAATCACTCTAATTTTTATTTTAAAAATGGATATTTTAACACCCCAAATGTGGAAAATACGTGATCCATCATTTTCTTTTGCACCTCAGACCTGCTGTCTAGGATCACTATCCTTCTGTCTGACATACATATTAAAATTTTTCCTTTAGTGAAATCTGTTCGTGGCAAACTCTGACAGTTGTTCTTTGAAAATATCTTTATTTTTATTTATTTATTTTTTAAAATGTAGATTTTATTTATTTATTTTTGGCCACGTTGGGTCTTCATTGCTGCACGCGGGCTTTTCTCTAGTTGCGGCGAGCGGGGGCTACTCTTTGTTGCAGTGCATGGGCTTCTCATTGCGGTGGCTTACCTTGTCGCAGAGCACAGGCTCTAGGCGTGCGGGCTTCCGTAGTTGTGGCTTGAGGGCTTCAGTAGTTGTGGCTCCCGGGCTCTAGAGCGCAGGCTCAGTAGTTGTGGCGCACGGGCTTAGTTGCTCCGTGGCATGTGGGATCTTCCTGGACCAGGGCTCGAACCCACATCCCCTGCATTGGCAGGTGGATTCTTAACCACTGTGCCACCAGGGAAGTCCCGAAAATATCTTTATTTGACTCGAGTTTTTGAAAGATATTTCAGTCCTTGGTTGAGAGTTATTGTCTCAACACATTGAAGCTCCTTCCACGTCTCTTGACTTCTGCTTTGCTGCTGAGAGGTCAGTTGTCAGTCTTGCTGACATTTACTTCTGATTCATTAGGTCTGGAGTTGGTCTTGTGGGTCTGCATTAGTAACACACTGGGGATGATGCTGAAGCTGCAGGTCTACCACACTTTTGGTAGCAGTGGTTTGTGGACTCACACATTTCGGGTGCTAATTTCCTTTTCCTGGAATCTTGCCTATGTAGTTAAAACACTGGCTATTTTTATTCCTTCAAAAGGTATTGAACAAAACAAGTAACTGAAGGCTTGGTGATAAGAGTCAAAGTATAGTTACAAGGAACAAACTTAATTAAAAAAAATTTTTTTTAATTTTACATTGGAGTACAGTTGATTAACAATGTTGTGATAGTCTCAGGTGTACAGCAGTGTGATTCAGTTATACATACACATGTATCTATTCTTTTTCAAGTTCTTTTCCCATTTAGGTTGTTACATATAATACTGAGCAGAGTTCCCTGTGCTATACAGTAGGTCCCTGTTGGTTATCTATTTTAAATATAGCAGTGTGTACATGTCAATCCCAAACTCCCTAACTATCCCTTCCCCTCACCCTTCCCCCGGTAACCATAAGTTCGTTCTCTAAGTCTGTGAGTCTGTTTGTTTTGTAAATAAGTTCATGTGTATCATTTCTTTTTAGGTTCCACATACAAGTGATATACTTCTCTTTCTCTGTCTGACTTACTTCACTCAGTATGACAATCTCTAGGTTCATGAATGATGCTGCAAATGGCATTCTTTCATTCTTTTTAAAGGCTGAGTAATATTCCATTGTATATATGTACCACATCTTCTTTATCCATTCCTCTGTTGATGGACATTTAGGTTGCTTCCATGTCTTGGCTATTGTAAACAGTGCTCCAGTGAACATTGGGGTGCATGTATCCTTTTGGACCATGTTTTTATCTGGATATATGCCCAAGAGTGGGCTTGCAGGATCCTATGGTGGCTCTATTTTTAGTTTTTTAAGGAACCTCCATACTGTTCTCCATAGTGGCTGTACCAATTTACATTCCCACCAACAGTGTAGGAGGGGTAGGAGCTGTGCCTTTTCTCCACAGCCTCTCCAGCATTTATTGTTTATGGATTTTTTTAAATTTTAAATTTGATTTTATTTTTTAACATTTATTTATTTTTGGCTGCTTTGGGTCTTTGTTGCTGCGTGCGGGCTTTTTCTAGTTGCTGCGAGCAGGGGCTACTCTTCCTTGTGGTGCACGGGCTTCTCATTGTGGTGGCTTCTCTTGTTGCAGAGCATGGGCTCTAGGCGTGCAGGTTTCAGTAGTTGTGGCATGCAGGCTCAGTAATTGTGGCTCACGGGCTCAGTAGTTGTGGTGCACAGGCTTAGTTGCTCTGTGGCATGTGGGATCTTCCTGGACCAGGGATTGAACCCATGTCACCTGAATTGGCAGGTGGATTCTTAACCACTGTGCCACCAGGGAAGTCCCTGTTTATGGATATTTTTATGATAGCCATTTTGACTGGTGTGAGGTGATATCTTGTAGTTTTGATTTGCATTTCTGTAATAATTAGTGATGTTGAACATCTTTTCATATGCTTCTTGGCCATCTGTATGTCTTCTTTGGAGAAATGTCTGTTTAGGTCTTCTGCCCATGTTTTGATTGGGTTGTCTGTTTTGATGATATTAAGCCACATGAGCTGTTTGTAAATTTTGGAGACTAATCCCTTGTTGGTCACATCATTTGCAAATATTTTCTCTCAATCTGTGGGTTGTCTTTTTGTTTTGTTTATAGTTTCCTTTGCTGTGCAAAAGCTTTTGAGTTTAATTAGGTCCCATTTGTTTGTTTTTATTTCCATTACTCTGGGAGATGGATTGAAAAAGATAATTGCTGTGATTTTTGTCAGAGAGTGTTCTGCCTATATTTTCCTCTAAGAATTTTATAGTGTCCGTTCTCACATTTAGGTCTTTAATACAGTTTGAGCTTATTTTTGTGTATGGTGTTAAAGAATGTTCTAATTTTATTTTTTTACATGTAATTGTCCAGTTTTCCCAGGACCATTTATTGAAGAGACTGTCTTTCCCCCATTGTACAGTCTTGCCTCCTTTGTTGTAGATTAATTGACCGTAGGTGTGTGTTTATATCTGGGCTTTCTATCCTGTTCCATTGATCTCTTTCTGTTTTTGTGCCAGTACCATACTGTTGATGATTATAGCTCTGTAGTATAGTCTGAAGTCAGGCAGCCTGATTCCTCCAGCTCCATTTTTCTTTCTCTAGATTACTTTGGCTATTTGGGGTCTTTTGTGTCTCCATACAAATTTTAAGATTTTTTATTCTAGTTCTGTGAAAAATGCCATTGGTAATTTGATAGGGATTGCATTGAATCTACAGATCTGTAGATTGCCTTGGGTAGTGTAGTCATTTTGACAGTATAGATTCTTCCAGTTCAGGAACATGGTGTATCTTCCCGTCTGATTGTGTCATCTTCAGTTTCTTTCATCAGCATCTTATAGTTTTCAGAGTACAGGTCTTTTGTCTTCTTAGATAGGTTTATTCCTAGGTATTTTCTTTTTGATGCAATGGTAAATGGGATTGTTTCTTGAATTTCTCTGTATGATCTTTCGTTGTTAGTGTGTAGAAATGCAACAGATTTCTGTGTATTAATTTTGTAACCTGAAACTTTACCAAATTCATTGATGAGCTCTAGTAGTTTTCTGGTAGCATCTTTAGGGTTTTCTATGTATAGTATTATGTCATCTGCCAACAGTGACAGTTTAACTTCTTTTCCAATTTGGAATCCTTTTATTTCTTTTTCTTCTCTGATTGCCGTAGCTAGGACTTACAAAACTGTGTTGGATAAAAGTGGCAAGAGTGAACATCCTTGTCTTGAGGAACAAACTTTAAATTAATAACAAACACCAGAGCGCTTTTGTGAAAATGTTTTAAAAATTTAGTAAAATTTCAAAAGGTGCTTTCTTTGATTCTTTCGTTATTTACCTGAGAATATTTCTTTGCCTAGTTTTTCCCCCCTACCAGCTGTTTGGAAACTAAATGAAAGTTTCTCAGATAATCTTTTTTTTTTTATATTTATTTATTTACTTTTGGCTGCGTTGGGTCTTTGTTGCTGCATGTGGGCTTTCTCTAGTTGCGGCGAGTGGGGGCTACTCTTCATTGCGGTGCACAGGCTTCTCATTGCGGTGGCTTCTCTTGTTGCGGAGCACTGGCTCTAGGTGTGTGGGCTTCAGCAGTTGTAGCACACAGGCTCAGTAGTTGCAGCTCGCAGGCTCTAGAGCGCAGGCTCAGTAGTTGTGACCCACGGGCTTAGTTGCTCCACAGCATGTAGGATCTTCCCGGACCAGGGCTTGAACCCATGTCCCCTGCATTGGCAGGCAGATTCTTAACCACTGTGCCATCAGGGAAGTCCCTCTCAGGTAATTTTAATATTTGTTCTAAAGAAAGTATGCAAACAGGAATAGAATCTTAAAGATATTTTTGTATTTACATTAGCGACAGTTAATAATTCACTAATAATCTTTTTATTAGTTTACTTTGAGAATAGCTTAAGAACAATGATCTTCAGAGGCTGTTTACTTTTGAAGTAATCTAATACTGTTTTCTTTTAGCTAAAAGTAACAATATCAGACATTAATGTCACCTTCAAGGATGTTCCATTACCTAGATTCATAGTAATGAATATTTATGGCATACACTTTATGTGTGGAAAGGAGAAATCTTTAACAATTCAGCATTATGATTACAAAACATGCGTCTAAGAGTACTTAGATTATATCATTGCATTTTATTTTACTTTGACAAGATTTTTTAAAAACTTAGCTATCAAGTTATACTTTAGCTGCTTTTATTCTAAACTGCAAGCCATGTGTGCAAACTAAAAGTGTATGTTTTTTGTCTTAATTTCAAAAGTTGTTGTTTTGGGGTGTATTAAATGTATTGCTATTTCGTAAGAAAAAATTTAACTCCAAAGTACAATATAGCAACACTGTTCCTGAATAGAATGCAAAATTTATATTCTAATAGTTAAGTCTGTTACTGCCTCTTCACTTTCATTAGTAAAGACATTCTGTTTTATGAGTTTCAGTTTTGTCTTTGGTGAATAGCTGTAGGCATAAAGTATTCTTTTATGTATTGAAGCTAAACAGGGAATGTTTTAAACAGTCTTCCAAAGCATATTTTTAATGATTATCCAAGTTGTTGGAGTAGGATGGTTACAAATAGGGACTAATAGACCTAATGAATAGAGCATATCAGAACACAAAGAGCACCATTTTTGTTGCACTAAAAAATTAATTCAGCCATTTTGCAGTTTATATTTTCTCCTCTTTTTCGGATGCTGGCTTTCTAACCCTCTAGTGCTTGATCCTTCCTTATGCACAGAGTTTAGGTCCCATAGCCCATTCTAAATTAGGCTCTGGGCTAGGCCTGTCTCTTTATATTCAGAGATCCAGAATGTTCTTTAGGGCATAAAAGGGAACACAGTTGGGCCTCCCTGGTGGCTCAGTGGTTGAGAGTCCGCCTGCCGATGCAGGGGATGCGGGTTCGTGCCCCAGTCCGGGAGGATCCCACATGCCGCGGAGCGGCTGGGCCCGTGAGCCATGGCCGCTGAGCTTGCGCGTCCGGCAACGGGAAAGGCCACGACAGTGAGAGGCCCACATATCGC
>NW_006785037.1:219510-249256 GCF_000442215.2 Lipotes vexillifer
TCTGCAAATGGGAGAGGCCACAACAGTGAGAGGCCCGCATAACGCAAGAAAAAAAAAAAAAAAAAAAAAAAAAAAAAAAAAAAGGGGGGGAACACAGATGTTCTCCCTGTCCACCCCCTCCCCCCCCACCAAGTCTCCTAGTGGCTCTTTGAACAGCCTTCTTTCTGGCTTCTGCTAGAGGACCATCCTTTGCCTTCTGTTCACTGTCCAGACATCTTTCTCATCATTCTGAGGGAATACATACAGTGGTGTCTCAGCCTGAGAGTGAAGATCAGAACCTGACCAAGTCCATTCAGGGAAATTGAGGATGCTTCTGCTGGGGTCGCAAGTCGGTTCCACTCTGCTTGCCAGCTTCCTGTCGCCTTGAGAGTGGCTGTCTGGAACACTCCCTTGGAAAGAATTCTGAGCCTGCTGCCAGGGGACTGGCGAGCAGAGTCGCCAGGGCTTGTGAGCCAGTGCTTGTGAACCGGGTGCGGTGGCTTTTGGGGCGGAACCTGGGTTACTGGAGGGAGCATGTGTGGCATTTGTAATCAAAGGACCCATGACTGAGTGTCAGCTGAAAATGTCATGACCTTGTGCAGGTTTCCCCAAAGTCTGCGAGTCCTCATCTGTAGAGTGGCGTAACAATAATCACACCACATAGGGCAGGCAAAACGGCTTCAGTAATATAAGACAGAATGTGTAGTGGTGGTGGTTTCTTGATTTAATCTATCACCCATGAGGAAGACATGCCAAAAGGATGGCACTGTGGCCTGCAAGGTGAATCAGAAGGACCTCATTGAATTTGGAGCAGCGGGGGAATCTTTATAATACATTTAAAAAATCTGCCTACTGGGATAGGCAAACACACATGGAGTGCAGGCCTGAGCACCAAAGGCTGAATAAAAAAAAGGAGGCTGAGAGGCCAGACGGACAAGCCAACACATAATTATTCGGACAGCCTGCAAGTACTTTTCCTACCTAAAATCAACCTTGTCATAGTCCTTATTGCTGCTAATTACAAGATTTTGTCACCCAGGCTTGAAATTTCAGAGTCTCCTTTGCTTCTTTTTTTATCCTTGCAGCTCGTCACTTCCTGTGTGTCTAATAATTCCACCTCCACGTGGAAAGGCCTTGAGATTCAAACGTTGACTCTTCCACATGTAGGACCTAAGTAACCTCTCAGGCTAATGCCTAAGATGACAATCTGACAGGGTTGTCATGAGATTTAGAGATGAAGCGGATCAGACCCTCATTACTGCTCAGCCAGACTATTGCAGTACTTTCCAGAATGCTTTCCTGCCTCCGTTTTAGCCTCCCAGCCTTTTCTAGCTTGATCTTCCTAATGACAGCTCTGATCACGTCATATCCTGCCTCAAAAACCTTCATTAACTTTTTGGATAAAGCCTCAAATTCCTCGCCTGGTTTTGAGGACTCGCTGCCATCTGGCCCTAGCCTGCATTTCTGGTCTCATCCCCTAGCACTTTCCTTTTGTCTACTGTGTTTAAACCAAATCGAACTGCTTGCTGTTTTCAGCGCAGGTCCCTGTCCAAGTGGCTTTACTCATACTTGAAATTGTTCTTCTCTCTTATTTGTTTGTTTGTTTTTGGGGCGGGGGGCACGCCGTGCGGCTTGCAGGATCTTAGTTTCCCAACCAGGGATTGAACCCAGGCCCCAGCAGTGAAAGCGCCAAGTCCTAACCACTGGACCGCCAGGGAATCCCAAAATTGTTCTTTTCTACACCTCTTGGGTTCCAAAACCTTCTCATCTTTCCAGTCCCTGTCCAAGTGCTCCCATGTCCACTGCACCTCCCTGCGAACCCTGGTCTCAGCCTCAGGCTTCAGTAGTATCTTTCTCTGACTCTCCATTATTCTTTCTGTGAAGTCTTGTTGTGCTTACGGCTTCATGCTTTGTGTTACTTGGGTGCATGATTTATTTAACCTGTTGTGAATCCTGGGAGGCTCTTTACTAAGCACCTAACAAGGCATCTACTCTAGGAGGCAGCTGGTGGAAGTGTTATGATAAGTAAAGCAGGCAAGGGGGTAATAACAAGTCGACCAAGACTTGACAGGCCCACTGGATCTGAAAGGACAGGAAAGCAGCTGCATAGCACTGTCTCGAGAGATCTGGGACCAGGTAACTTTCTGATGCCAGCCAAGAGCTTTTATACGGTTCTTGTTAAGGTTTGAAGAGGTAAGGCAACTAATTTGAGTCACTATTATATGCCAGCTACCCTTCTAGGTGTTTTACATAATTTACTCATTTGAACCCCAAACAGATCACATTCTTTCCTTCCTTAATATTCTCCATTGGCTTCTTGTTGCACTTAGAGTAAAACCGAAACTCTGTAACTAGCCCTAAAGGATCCCTAAATCTGGCTTGTATTTCCTGACTGGGTTCACTGCCCTGCCTCACCTATAGCCATTTTTCTCTCTTACCCTCTGTACCCCACCCCTTCCTTCGTTAAAGCTTCACCCATGAATCCCAAATTTATGTGTTTTTTTTTTTCTCCAAACCTTAAAAACCAACCCCATTGTGATAACAGCAGTAAACACATTGCCTTTGTCTGGTGCTTAACTTTTCAAAACACATTCTTAGGTAATTTTATCTCATTTCAGTACATAATCTTTGGTCTGCCTTTTCCAAAGATAAGAATATAGAGGGAATAGAATGCCAAGAAAACTTGATGATTTGTCAAAGAACGTCTTTGCTAAATCGTCTGCCCGTTGTGGAACTAACTCATACTTTCCTTTAAGCTTCAGATATGTCCTGAAAGCTTTTCTTCAACTACAGTTTTGCCAATCATACTCGCTTTAAAATGTGTTGTGAAGTTTCATGGCTCTTTGGAGAGAAACAAGAAACTGGCAGCTCTAGTAGCCACTGTGGGGAGGGTGACTGTCAGATAGGAACAGGAGGGAGACTCAGTTTTCACTATATACCTTTCTGAACGTAAAAAAAGTTTTAACCACAAGCTTGTGGTATCTATTTAAATTAGTCATATATGTGTATGCTCTGGAAAATTGCCATTCTCATTATTACAACTTCAAAAAGCAATCAGACCATATTAGACAGTTTGGAAAATAGAGGAAGAAAAAAAGGTCATTCCAAATTCTACCACAATCAAAAAAACAACCACTTGGGATTACCATTTCAAAATGGATTCTAGAGTGGGTATTTTGTTTTTTTTTTTTGTTTTTTTTTTTGCGGTACGCGGGCCTCTCACTGTTGTGGCCTCTCCCGTTGGGAAGCACAGACTCCGGACGCGCAGGCTCAGCGGCCATGGCTCACGGGCCCAGCCGCTCCGCGGCATGTGGGATCCTCCCAGACCGGGTCACGAACCCATGTCCCCTGCATCGGCAGGCGGACTCTCAACCACTGCGCCACCAGGGAAACCCCTATAGTGGGTACTTTGTAAAAGGAATAACCTGGCTCTCCATTTGAACCTCTTCTCTAAGTAGGTATTTCCGAATATGATTTTTATAGTAGGAAATGCCTTTAGTTACTGTTGTTAGTAAAAGAATTTTCTCTATATAAAAGATGAAGGTTATTCATCTTTCTCTCAGTTTTGACAAGAGTGAAACATAGAGCTCTATCACAAGTTTCTCAGCTTAGAACAAAGGAGAAATAACAACCCAGTCTCAGCTGAGCCTCACCAAACTCTAGAACACGTGCCCCCCACACCTCTAGCCCCTTCACAGTTGGTCCATGTGTGTATAAGCAGCCCCGGGCAGTTAGGAAGAGTAAAGGAAATAGAAATGCAGCAGTGGAATTGTCAAAATCTCATACTTGGTTGGATGTAAGGGTAAAGGAAGATAGGAAGCCCGAAGATAATCAGGTTTTGAGGAAGAACAGGAGATTTAAGAGATTAGGTTTTGGAATTGGTATTCCTGGATCCCAATCCCGTTTCTGCAGTGTGTTACATGCCTGATCTTGGGCAATGTTCTTAACCCCTGAGCCTCAGTTTTCCCATTTACAAAACAGGGATCATTTTGCACCTACTTCATTAGGTTATTGGAGGGCTTAAGAGAGAAATTCCACATAAAGCACTTAGTGCAGTGCCTGAGTGTTTTCCACTTTTAATTATTAATGGTGATGCTGTTTTGTAAGAGAGAGAACAGGAAAGTAGGAGCAGAGGTGGGAGGTGTTAAGGAATATGGTTTCCCCTTTGACGGGGTGAGTTTGAAGTTCCCGAGAGAAATATATTCAGCAGTTTCTAGGAGACAGAAATGGGGGCCTGGGATAGAAAGCGGCTTGCCTGTGCTCCTGCAGAAGTAAGGGTCTGCCACTAAGTAGCTTTGCACTCATTCTCTGACACTGCTTCCTGGATGGGCTCAAAGTTCTTATTGTTTGAACCTGTGAAAAATGTTTGGTCGCCTGAACAAACTCGTTAGCATGTGCGTGGCTAGCTGGAGAGTTTTTCCAACCACTGGCGTCAGCGCTGCTGCATGTTTGTTCACTGCTCTAGGGTGCCCGGCCCAGGAGACAGTGAGGTGAAAGCCAACTGCACACCAAGCCATGTGCCCTTGGCTGCATGAATGGGCTGGCAGTGTCTCTGCCTCAGAAACGTTTGCCTGGCGCTTCCCTGGTGGCACAGTGGTTGAGAATCCGCCTGCCAATGTAGGGGACACGGGTTCGAGCCCTGGTCTGGGAAGATCCCACATGCTGTGGAGCAACTAAGCCCAGGTGCCACAACTACTGAGCCTGCGCTCTAGAGCCTGCGTGCCACAACTACTGAGTCCACGTGCCACAACTACTGAGCCTGTGCTCTAGAGCCCACAAGCCACAACCACTGAGCCCACGAGCCACAACTACTGAGCCCGTGAGGCACAACTACTGAAGCCCACACTCCTAGAGCTCATGCTCCACAAGAGAAGCCCGCGCACCGCAACGAAGAGTAGCCCCCGCTCACCGTAGCTAGAGAAAGCCTGCGTGCAGCAACGAAGACCCAAGGCAGCCAAAAATAAATAAATAAATAATATATATATTTTTAAAGGAAATGTTTGCCTGCTCCCTCAGTGGGTGGGGCTTCGTGTTGAAAGGCCACCAGCTGTTGAAGTTAAACTCCATGTGGTCAATGTAATGTTCTATTTTAAGGACCATATACTGGGGTTACTTACATTTTTTTCTTTCTTGCAGATCATCAATGCCGTGGTACTGCTGATTCTGTTGAGTGCCCTGGCCGATCCAGATCAGTATCACTTTTCAAGTTCTGAACTCGGGGGTGACTTTGAGTTCATGGATGATGCCAGTAAGTACATCAGACAACTATTGTAGGTATTTTGGTATTTTCAAGGGCAGGGAACCCAGCTGCCAGTTCTTCCTATTAAATTACAAATATTGATTCATGGGCCCATTTGAACTGATACTTAACTGTCTTCCCATAATTACAAGTCAGAACAACAAATATTTACGTGCTACATGTATTCTGCCTCTGTTCTAAGTGTAATAGTCTCACTAAAATCTCTTTTGTCTCTTTTTTTATCTTAATGTTAACTTAGCCATTTTTTTAAATTGTGTCTTTGTCATAATCTTTTTACGCTGGGCCTTTTGGCCTTTTGGCTAGGAGAGGGAGTCAATGGCAGGAAGGAAGGGTCAAATGATATTACATATCTTACTGTGTCTTCTATTATGTTTCAGTATTTACTATTCTTCCAGGAGGTGATCATTCTCCATTCTAGAAATCCTTTTGATGATTATTTTGTTGCTTTTTCCAGATAAATAGAAATGTACACAGTGGTATGGATGTGGGGTATGCAGAAAGGAGGCTAGGCCCCCAGCTCTAAGATCATGGAAACCTAAACATATAACTGAAGTCAAGCTGTGTCCATGCTAACTAAAGGGGCAGAGCTGTGCACAATCCCAAACAAAGAGTCGTGCAAATTTTTTTTCATTGGCTTTGCAGAACTTTCAGTGCATTTAGGTGGAGAGGGGCTGAAGATGTAGTTTTAGGGAACGACTAGGAGCATTCAACAGACAGGGTGAGACTTGTGAAATTTATTCTTGGAGTGAGAAAACCATTCAGTGGTTTTTCGTAATTCTGCGGTTATGAACTGATATGTGTTTTCAGAAGATCCCTTTTGTTGCTGAGTAGAGGATACATTTAGGGGACTGGGTGTGTGAGTACAGAGGCCTGGAGACTGGTTTGGGGGGTGTTTCTCTGCGATCCAGGCTACACTGGGGATGGGGAAGAGGGTGGGTTTGGAGGTGGGATTGACAGAACTTCCTGGTATGGGCAGTGAGGGAAAGGGAGGAATCAAAGATGACTCCTACTTTTCAACTTGAGTATATATGGTCTGCATCCTTACTGGGGTGAGAGAGTCTGGGGTCAGAAGATGGGAACACACCTTGGAGAAAACTCGACTGATTTTTTTTTTTTTTTAATTATTTTTATTTTTGGCTGTGTTGGGTCTTCGTTTCTGTGCGAGGGCTTTCTCTAGTTGAGGCAAGCAGGGGCCACTCTTCATGGCGGTGCGCAGGCCTCTCACTATCGCGGTCTCTCTTGTTGCGGAGCACAGGCTCCAGACGCACAGGCTCAGCGGCCACAACTCATGGGCCTAGTTGCTCCGCGGCATGTGGGATCTTCCCGGACCAGGGCTCGAACCCGTGTCCCCAGCATTGGCAGGGAGATTCTCAACCACTGCGCCACCAGGGAAGCCCCTCGATTGATTTAAGTGGCTTAGTGTAGTTGTTAGGAGTGAGGCTCTGAGGCCGGAGACCATAGTTTGAAACCTGACCCTGCCATGTATGAAATGTGATAACATTGGGCTAGTTACTGATGTTTGTGTGGCTTAGTTTCGCCCTCTGAATATAGGGGTGATCGTAGTATCTACCTCGTGGGATTGTTGTGATTAAATATGTTAGTGTATGAAAAATGCTTCGAATGGGGTGTGGCCCATAATAAGGGCTCAATGTATTTCACTGTTTTACTCACTGTTCTTACTTAGATGTATTAAAGTGGAGAGATTAAAAAGGTAGTTTGATATGTGAACCAGGCATCTGGGCAGAGGTAAATTTGAGGACATAAGCTTCAAAATGGTATTTACGTTAGGGAGATAGTAAAGAGACTTTTCCTGAAGGAGCCCTGACGTGAGAGGCCAGGAGGAGGAGCCTGAGAAGAGCTGCAAGTGAAGTAAACGCAAAGCCAGGAGATGATTTGTGTCCATCATCTCCTACCACCATTGCTTCTAGTAAATTCCAAGGCACTGTATCCACCTGGGGTTCGGGACCTTGTCAGACTGAGACGTGATCTGCTGTAACATTGCTCATTCTCTCTGTTCTCAATAACCCTGTTACCCTGATGAATTCCTCCAGAAAGATAATGAATTCCATATTAATTTCTCTCTGCCTTCCTTCCCCTGAGTTAAAAGACTATATAACCTCTAAATACAATGTTTGATTGACATTTAAAAATAAGTTACCTTTCACTGTTTCCAGTAGCAGGATTCCCTTTCTAAGTAATTGAGGTTAGCAAAGAAGTTTTAAATGATTCAGATACAGTTGTTATCTGAATCGAATAGCCACACTGCCTGCCTTTTTCTAATTGCCGGAGATTAAGCTGGGTGGTGAACCGTCTGACAGTATAGGCTTAATTTACCTGACTTCAGAGGCTTACTGGTACTCAAGACCTTACAATAGTAATTGTTTTGTAATGACCTGGATATTAATTCCAGTGCATTTGCAGTTTCTCTGATATTTCATATATTTGAAAGAAGTGAATGAATAGTTTGTAATTACTTTTAGGACTACCTATTGATCATTTAAATTGCATGGTTAAAAAGATACAGAAGGATAAATATTCATTCATGTGAGTGAATCTTTTTTTAACTTTCCTCTTACATTTTCCTTTTGTATGTTTTGATCTCTTTTTGAACAGAACTTTGTAGGTCAAAGATCATCATGGCTGACAAACCTTTCTATATTTAACATACATAAGGATACAACTAAATAGTCCTTGAAATGGGTACAATCAGTTGCTTTGAATTGTGCTTGAAACTTATGGTATATAACCATTTTTTTGTTTTGTTTTGTTTTGTTTTTTGCGGCTTGCGGGATTTTAGTTCCCTGACCAGGGATAGAACCCGCGCCCTCGGCAGTGAAAGTGCAGAGCCCTAACCACTGGACCTCCAGGGAATTCCCGGTATATAGAAATTTTAAGTTGATATCTTTTTGGAATGGTGGTAGTCATCTCAAGATTTTATCCAGAAGGACAGAGCAGGAGTGTATCTCACTTTTCCATGTGATCTTTTCCTAAAATGATCTGATAGAAGAAAGTCAGATCCCTATGATTTATATTAAAATGGGGCATATAGGAGAGTCCACTGGGATAAAGAAAAAAATATAAAGAGTTCTCTTTTTAAAAACACCTATCTCTTCAATATTTGTATTTTTACATATTTTACATACAAAAATTTGTAATATATATTTATAATTTACAAATAAACATTTATGTAATCAAAAATTGACTATGCTAGGAAAGACTGGGAACTATCATAGATTGGAGGAAACAAAGGAGATACAACTACATGCAGTACAAGACCCTGGGTTAGATTCTGGAATGGAAAAAGGACGTGAGGGGGCAAAGAGAAACAGGTAAAATTCAAATAAGTAGACTTCATGAAATTTTATTTGTGAAATTTTAATGGACTGGCAAGGAACTGTAACAGGAAGTGTCAGAGCCAAACATAACGCCAAACAGATCATCCAAATTAATTTCTGATTCATTTTGTAGCAAAATTGTCTTTCAAGCCAAACTTACTTTATTCACCTGCCCTGGGGAGGAAATGGCCATAAAAATAATGAAGAATTTGTTTACTGTATATAGGAAACTGGTTTAGGATAAAAACACTACTGCATTTATTGGAGAAATGATGGTCTTTATAGTCAGTGGTTCTGGGTGAAATCAAGAAGAGAAAAACAGATAACTTCATCAGAGAAGGTATCCATATGACCAATAAGCACATGAAAATATTCTCCACATTATTAGTTGTAAAAGAAATGCAATTTACAAGCACAGTAGTGAATCACTCCACCCCTTCAAAATGGCAACATGAACAGAACTGACAATGTCACCTGTTGATACAGCTTTGGAACCACTGGATTTCTCAAGCTACAGCTGGGAGTGTAAATCGTTCAACTACTTTGGGAAAACCAAAGTTTTATATATATATATATATATATACATCCACCCTATGACCCAGCAGTTTCACTACAGTAATGAATGCTTGTGTACATCATTAGCCATGTATAAAAATGGCCACGGTCGCTTTATTCATAATAGCCAAAAACTGGAAACAGTCTAGATTTCCACCAGTGGTAGAATGGACAGAAGTGAAGAGATGAACCAACCCAAACAGAATGGGTGCTGGAGATTCATTGTACTTCTGTGTATGTTTGAAAGTTTTTGTAATACAAACTAAGAAGTAGAAGAGAGAGAAGATCGGCTGAGGCTTTTTCCATCTGGCTCTCGGCACCAAGTTGGGAAAGGCCCAGGCTGCCTGCCTGCTGTCTGTTCACATACCCTCAAACCAGTGGGGCACTTGGTCTGCAGAGCTTGTCCACTTGTGCGTGACGTGCCAGTGTCTTGAGGAAATAGACATACATATGCGACAACCGGGAGAGCGGAGCCACAGGACCATCCTGGCCCTTTATTTTCATCCCTCTACCCTCCCATCCTTCCATGCAGTCATCTCTTTAGCTTTTTTCTTTTTCTTTTTTTTTTTTTTTTGGTACGCGGGCCTCTCTTACTGAGCTGTCTACACTCTGCTTAACTCTCTTTTACACTAGAATCCCTGTACAATAGTTTATTCTTTTTTTTTTTTTTGTGGGACGCGGGCCTCTCACTGTTGTGGCCTCTCCTGTTGCAGAGCACAGGCTCCAGACACGCAGGCTCAGTGGCCATGGCTCACGGGCCCAGCCGCTCCGCGGCATGTGGGATTTTCCCGGTCCCGGGCATGAACCCGTGTCCCCTGCACGAACCCGTGTCCCCTGCATCGGCAGACAGACTCTCAACCACTGCACCACCAGGAAAGCCCAGCTTTTTTATTTTTTAAAAAATATTTATTTATTTGGTTGCGCCAGGTCTTTGTCTTGGCATGTGGGCTCTTTTAGTTGCGGCAGGTGGGATCTAGTTTCCCTGACCAGGGATCGAACCTGGGCCCCCTGCATTGGGAGCACAGAGTCTTAATCCCTGGACCACCAGGGAAGTCCCATCTCTTTATCTTTTAAGTCACATGGCTCAAAAGGTTACATATTCTACACCTTGACTACATCTTATTTTTTTACAAGGATAATTCAATGAATATCTTCAAGATCTTTTTACAAAGATGGAGGTGTAAGAAGACTAGGGATGGTGAAGTAATTTGCTTAAACAAGACCAGCTGTTACCATCCCTAGATCTGAAAGAGAGATGGGAGGCAGTGGCTACTAGAGCTGGGAATGAGAGTCATACAGAGTTGAACTCCTTATAAGGAGCAATGCTACCTTTTTGGTCCAGGGCCAACCCGAGGCAGCCTCACAGCAGGGGGCAGCCTCTTCCTCTCTCTGATCCCTTGTCTGGACTCCTCATTGAGTGAACTCAACTGACGCCACAGGGTAAGGGAGCCCTGTTGATGGCCCATACCTGTGTGCCTGCTAGGGCAGATAACTGGGTGGTGAGAGTGGGTTTGGAAAGACAAATGGAAGACATCTGGTAGAATCATTCACCTCCTTGTCCGATGTTCCACTTAACCAAACTTGGTGGACATTTCCCCACTTTGCCTACAAGAAAACCATTTTAAAAAAAAACACTTTACTAAATGACTTTTAAAAAATCAGATACAGTAAGCCTGTAGAATTCCTTATTTGTTTGAGTTTGCCAGCGACTGAACAGGAACTAAACTACCATAGGTGTCCAGTGCTGCTTCTTTGATGATGCATTTTGTTGTTGTTTGCATTTCAGTGGTTTTGAAATTGGGATGTGATTTACAATTTAACATAGATTTAGTATTAGGATCATTTCTTTTTTACTTCAAATCTTTATTTTGAAAAAATTCAAACCTTTCAGAAAAGTTTCCTATACAGTGAACACCTATCTTGCTGTTTTCATTAACAATAATTTGGAGCTCCTCATTCTTTATAGGATTACCTCTTATTAAATATTGAATAAGTGTAAAACAATGTTTATAAAATAAGCTGAGTAATTGTAAGTACTTGTGCACCCACAACTTGATTTGAGGAATTGAATTTTAACTTTCGAAAGAGCCTCTCTGCCACTCTTCTGAACTGTTTAACATTCTTTTGCTTTTCTGTATAAACTTACCACGTATATTTGTATCACTGAGTGATCTATTGTTTAAGTTTCACGTGCTTGAACTTTATATTGTGGATTCACACAGTACGCCTTCTTCTGAGACTTGCTTTTTCAACTTTACTGTGTTAATGAAAAAATTATTCAGATGCTTGATAAAGATTATAAGGAAGACTTTATTCAAGATTGGCTACTGTAGTGGGGGCCTTGCAGTAGGGGAGAAAAATCGAGCTCAATTCCCCCTCCAAAAAGGACAAGTGGGGTTTATAGCCAAGGAGCAGGGTGGAGGTCAGCGAATGGAAAATCACTAAGAGGAAACATCAAGGCTGGGGGATTCTTGCTAGATAACTCAACAGGACTCTTGCTAAAGGCAGACCAGGGTGATATGCTATTGAGGGTGAAAAATAAGGAATTTGACCAGATATCAGAGTGATTGGATACCAAGAGTGAGGTATACTAACTCCGTAGGATTCTTGCCAAAACTTGACTAAGTGGGCCAAGGATAGAGCCTAAGGTGTTTGGTCAGAAGGCAGAGTCTTTGTTATGTGTCTGCGTCTAATTGGGAAAACCTGTATGCTTCCAGCACCCAGTTGTAAGGGAATCTGGGAAATTTAGATTTTAGCTTTCTAGCCTCTGCAGAATAGGAAGGCACTTCAGAAGGTGGGAATGAAAGCTTGGTGCCAGTTCACCACCCCTCCTGCAAATATGTGTAGTATATGGTAGGGCTAACCCTACCTTCTTTTTCAGAAATCTGCTTGAGCACCACATGTCCAGTTGTCAGGAAATACTGCTGTATATCTCTGACTGTTAAATTTGTTGATTAGCTGAGGGAGGAGCAACATCTTTACATGTTGTATTTTGGACGTCTTTTTTTTTGAAAAACGACTTTATTGCGCTATACTTTGTATGCTGTAAAACCTACCCATTTTAAATGTACAACTTCATGATTTTTAGTAAGTTTCTAGAGACGTGAAATCTTTAAAAAGTCTAATTAAAACTTATGCCTTTCCAATTGTGCAAGTCTTCTTTAGTGTCCAGCAGTAATGTTTCCAGAATTGTTCCAAATAGATCATGAATATTTTTTATTAAATTTATTTTATTTCCTTCTCTTAAGGTCTAGTCACACATCTTGGTTCTCCAGTGACCATAATTACAAAAAATGTAAATGCTCCTTATTGGTTTTTCTGTTTTTGTTTTTAAGTTTATGTATGTATGTATGTATGTATGTATGTTTGGCTGCGTTGGGTCTTCGTTGCTGCACGTGGGCTTTCTCTTGTTGCAGCGAGCGGGGGCTACTCTTCCTTGAGGTGTGCGGGCTTCTCATTGCAGTGTCTTGTTGCAGAGCACGGGCTCTAGGTGCGCGGGCTTCAGTAGTTGTGGTGTGCGGGCTTCAGTAGATGTGGCACGTGGGCTCAGTAGTTGTGGTTCGCAGGTTCTGGAGCACAGGCTCAGTAGTTGTGGCACACGGGCTTAGTTGCTCCGCGGCATGTGGGATCTTCCCAGACCAGGGCTTGAACACATGTCCCCTGCATTGGCAGGCGGATTCTTAACCACTGTGCCACCAGGGAAGTCCAGGTTTTTCTGTTTTTATATAAGCAACCTTTATGAGACTTAGTTATGTCAGTATAAATTTCTCAATATGAGAATAGCTGGCAGGAGCTAATTTCCTTAATTTAGAAAGTGAGGAGTTAACAGAAATTCTCTGAACTTGACATTTTCCGTATATTACTTAACTAACTAATCCTTTGTAACTTATAGTTTAAATCTTAACACCTGACAACATGTATGAACCCTGAAAATATTATTCTAAATGAGATAAGCCAGACACAGAAGGCCGCATATTGTATGATTCCATTTATATGAAATGTACAGGATAGGCAGATCTAAAGAGATAGAAAGTACCTTAATGGTTGCCAGGGGCTGGAGGGCGTGGGGGCGGGGAATGGGGAGTGACTTCTAAGGTTATAGAGGGATTTTTTTGAGAGAATGAAAATATTCTGGAATTAGTGGTGATGGCTGTGCAACTTTGTGACTAAAAAACCCACTGAATTATATATATGCTTTTTTAAAGGGTGCATTTTATAGAATGTGAATTATATCTTAATACAAAAAATTTATGAAGGGAAAAAAAGACCCAGCCCAAATAACCACATCCTCCCATAAATTCTTTTTTGTTTCTCTTGGCTGAAAATATTGTCCCCTCTGAACTCCCCTAGCTTGTCATCTGTTACCTGCTATTGAATTCTTCCATCCCTTCCTAGTAGATGCTAAGCATCTGAGAGCAAAGATTATGTCCTCTTAATCTCTGCAGCCTCACATTTTTATCCCATGTTACACACCTATTTAGTATTCATGAAATAAATTTGGGGTTTAAGAATAAAGTTGTAAATTAGCAAGTTACAAGAAACCCCTCTTCTATCTGAATTTACTTCAATAAAAAGTTATAAACAATTGCCACACAAATAACAAAAAGTATATTAGAGCTTTGCTTCTGTTTTAGGGCAATAAAATTAGTGCCTTATGCTTATTCTTCCCCAAGCTTTCAACCTCAGAACGTGAGGCCCCATAGGAGGGACTTACCTGGGTTTTGTGTTTACCCCCGCAGGGGTTGAGGGCTTTTGTATTTTGCTCTCAGTAGCTCATATTGTTGCTGTGAGTTCATCTGAAAATAATTCTCCTCTAGACTTAATGGTGAAACTATACCCCAAATACTGTTTGTTTTCATGAGCCAAAAATATGGCCGAAAATTGAGCCATAAGAATGACTCGTGACTAGGCAAATATGATGTGAGAGCATAAATCAGGTGCTAGTTATCTATCTAGCTACCAGTTTTATGGGAAGGACACAAACCCAAGAAATGTTAAGGAAGAGTAGAATTAGAAATAGATAATTTTAACAAAGGCATTTCTGGGAACTCCTTTATATGCCTATTCTATTTCAATGATTAATTGACTAAGTATCAGGAAATGCTTTCTAATTATGCCTTTGTGGCCTGTGGTGTAGCTTTTCTTTGGAACCTTTTCAAATCAGAACTGAGTCATTAAGCCAGGAATGTAATTTAGGAAACAACTTGCCTGCAGTATGCTCTGGCTTTGATTGGTGGAGCTGCTGTGCAAAGAATAAGTAAAGTATATTCCTGACACTGACCAGTACTTTACTGATTGTAAACATTCCTATATTGTTAGTAGGACCAGTTACTCATTTGCCTGTTGACATAATTATAAAAGAAATGAATTTTCATTCCTCAGAGTAACTCTCATGTTCACCATGGTACGCCACACACCACTTCAGAGGAGCTGACTTGTGCTCTAGGTTGCTAGGAGGTACAGGGTTCATTAACCTGTTTTATCTTCTCTGCTCTGTGTTATTTGATTTACGCTTTGATCCTCCCTAAGCTATTTGACATGCCTGTGATATATTCAGTCTGTTCAGTGTGGTTGGTGTAGTCATTTATAGGAATAGAATTTTGAAAATTTCCTCATCTCAAATTAACATTTTTTTCTGTGGTACCTCATTGTGAGTGGTGATAGGATACTTTATGACTTTCATTTTATTTGTGCCTTTTAAATTTCTCCTGAGATTTATATTCTTTGAAAAAGATGGAAATTTAAAAAATTTTAATGATTATGTGAGATTTTGTTCTGGCTTGGTTTTCTTTTCTTTTCCAGAATAAGACATAAAATTATTCAAGATTTTAGTGTTTTTTTCTGTATTAATATTTTATATTAATAAAGGTTTTATTGATATACCTAATATTAATATAAAAGATAATTTATATAACTTTTATTATAACATAAATATTAATGTAACCATTATATTTATATATTTTTTTTCTTTTTTAAATTTTTTTTTTTTTTTTTTTTTTTTTTTTTTTTTTTTTTTTTTTTTTTTTTTTTTTTTTTTGCGTTACACGGGCCTCTCACTGTTGTGGCCTCTCCCGCTGCGGAGCACAGGCTCCGGACGCGCAGGCTCAGCGGCCATGGCTCACGGGCCCAGCCGCTCCGCGGCATGTGGGATCTTCCTGGACCGGGGCACGAACCCGTGTCCCCTGCATCGGCAGGCGGACTCTCAACCACTGCGCCACCAGGGAAGCCCTTAAAATATTTATTTATTTATTTTTGCTGCTTTGGGTCTTCGTTTCTGTGTGAGGGCTTTCTCTAGTTGCGGCAAGCGGGGGCCACTCTTTATCTCAGTGCGCGGGGCCTCTCACTGTCGCGGCCTCTCTTGTTGTGGAGCACAGGCTCCAGACGCGCAGGCTCAGTAATTGTGGCTCACAGGCCCAGTTGCTCCGCGGCATGTGGGATCCTCCCAGACCAGGGCTCGAACCCGTGTCCCCTGCATCGGCAGGCAGACTTTCAACCACTGCGCCACCAGGGAAGCCCTATATTTTTATTTTTAAATAAAGCCTTAGATTTTTTTGTTTGCTTGTTTCTCTCTCTGTCTCTCTATTTCTCTTAAGATCTATGAGGGAGTCAAAGAGTCTCCTCTAATGGACTAGCTTTTATAAAACTAATTTTTTCTCATTATAAAATAGGCTTGTACAGAATTTGGAAACCGTCAAAGTAAGACACAGAAAATAATAAATTTCTGCCTGAGTTCAGTCAAGTTTTAGAGATTACTACAAGTTCTGATAGGCTTTGCACATAATAAAGGATGTCCACTCCTTTTAGGGAGGCTCTCTGGTTTCCCAGGACTTTGACCTCCACTACTGCATTTGCTTTACCTCCTTCACAGCTGGGTAGCATGGTGGCTAAGAGCATTGCCTCTGGAGTTAAACTTCTGGGGTAGAATAGCTCATCCACCACTTGCCAGCTGGGCAACCTTGGGCAGGTTACTTGCCCGGCAAAAATACTATGAGGCATACGTGAAATGTCCTTGTTGGTACCTCTTCCCTCATAATAAGGGAAGGTGAGTTCATTTAGCATTAAAATTATAAAGTAAACTATAAAATATATATGTATCCTGAGAGAAATCATGCTCTTTTAAGTACTGACTAGTATTAATTATCTCTTGATTCTCTTATAACCTTCTTTTTTTTTGAGAATCAAATTTTTACTCCTTTAGTAAAAGTCATCAGCTTTATTATAAATGTCCTGCATTAAATCTAGAGACCGTTTTAAGGAAGCTTCATTTTTTTTTAAGGTGCCGAATGGTCTTTGTTGGTATATATACATCTGACACAGAAAGTACTTTGACCTTATGATTCTGTTTGTAAACCTGCTTAAAATATCCTCTCATCTCTGAAGCTGAGGATATAGTGTGGGTGGCTCTAGAACTGGAAGGGTTTCCTTTGGAGAAATACCTGTAGCAAGTGACAGCCTAGGTTGGGTTCATTTGGTCAGTATTTAAAGCTTAAGTAGAAGCGCATAGTATACCAGAGAGAGCCAAAAATTTGAATCATAAGAGCTGGATTAGTCACAGTTTAGCCTTTTGATGCAAATGCTATCTCAGCAGGTTACATAGCCTCTGAGCCCTGGTTTCATAATCCATTCACTGGGCACAGTAACATCTGCCTCAGAGTAATGAAGACTCAATGAGGTATCTGTGAAAGTGCCTTGGAAACTGTCAGCACGATACAGACGCTTCACTGCAAGGGCTTTTGTACTCTCTTAGCCTGATTATAAGCCTACACGTTACCTTCAGAAACCCAGATACACTGTACTTCTAATCAGAGTAAGTCTTCAGTTTGTACCTACTGTGAAACAGCCTTTGTACTAGAGCTGCTCTATTCAACAAAGATATGACGCAAGCACACGAGTAATTTTAAATTTCTTAGTAGCCTCATTTAAAAAGGTAACAAACAGGTGATTAACTTTAATAATGTATTTAACTCAGTATATCCCAAATATTATTTCAGCTTGTAATCAGTATAAAAATCATTAATGGGATTTTTTTTTTGATACTAAGTCCTTGAAATGAGGAGTACATTTCAGTCTTATGGCACATCTCAGTGCAGATTGACCACAGTACAAGTGCTTAGCGCGCACATGTGGCATCTGTCACCTTCTCGGTGTTGAGGTTGCAGTAGTGAACGAGACACAGCAGCAGCTCCTTTTCCTCAGGAAGGTTCCTCTAGCAGAGGCAGACAGTACACGAATAAGCAAGATGATAGTGAAACATGCTGTAAACAAAATACAGCAGTCACGTGGGCATGACTGGGAGGGTCACATTAGCTAGGGTGGCCAGGGAAGATCTTGGAGGTGTTGAGCTGAATGATTAAAAAGGTGGAGCCAATCATGTGAAAATATGAGCGACATTACTTCTATTCAGTGGGAACTGCAAATGTGAGGCCCTGATGTGGGATGATTTGGCTGTGTTTAGTGAACTAAATGGTATGGCTGGATTACAGTGAGTAAGAAAGTGTGGGATGAGATGAGAGGAGATTGAAGAGGTTGGCAGGCTCTAGACTAAACAGAGACATAAAGGTCCTGATAAGAAAATGAATACCTCATTTGTTATATATATAATTCAGTGGACCAGAAGACCAAACTTTGAAATATATATACATAGATATATTTATAGATATATTTAATATAGACCTATGTGTGATTTAGGGAGAAAATCTTTTAGGCACTTTGCTTCCATTAACAATCATCGTCTCAGATTCCAAAGGAACTCTGGTGTTTAACTTAATATAAAGTTCTTGTCTATAATTGGTTTATAAACAAAATGCCTTTGAGGAGTGACTTTACAAAATGTTAAAACAGTGGAGCTACTACTGATTTTCTTTCTTTTTTAAAAAAAACTATTTTGCAGACATGTGCATTGCTATCGCAATTTCTCTTCTCATGATCCTGATCTGTGCAATGGCTACTTACGGAGCATACAAGGTAAGCAGCTTAGAAATAAGGTCCTGGGCCTTTTCCTTGGTCCCTTATACATGTAATCTGTGCAGCTATCTGTAAGAAGTGAGGAATGATTTTCTCAGTTTCCTATAAGAATCTTTAAAAGTTTAAATCTCTTGCTAATGTTACGTGGAAAACCAATGTTACAGTCTCAGAAGTGTGTTCATTGAGGCTTGTTGGTTTGCTGCTTTTGTTTGGTTTAGCAAGTTGCCATCATGACCTGATTTAATGAATTTCTACTCCTCCATTTCCCTTCAGATTAAGAATAGATTTCTCTGAATTCAAAAAACTATTGTTTTGTAATATTGAACATATTAAATATTAACATCCTGTCCTGTCTTATGTTTAGCAACACGCAGCCTGGATCATCCCATTCTTCTGTTACCAGATCTTTGATTTTGCCCTGAACACCTTGGTTGCAGTCACTGTGCTTGTTTATCCAAACTCCATCCAGGAATACATACGACAGCTGGTATGTGACCTTTATAATTGCTATGTCTCTTTGTGAGGGAGGCCTGGTTAAGATAGAAATACAAAAGATGTAGAGATAAACATACATACACATATTAATTTGTGGTGTTTTAACTTGCATCTGAGCTACTGATTAGAGATTTTTGAATAAAGATAAGATTTTTTATCTCTTAGAATGCTTTTTGGGAAAACATAACCCCCTGAGGTAGATAAGTTGGTGATGATGGTATTAGAGGTGCCTGCCTAATTTACAAGCTACTTACTAATTGTCTTATTTTTGTAAAATGCAATTTGCTAAGTTATCAGCAGGGGATGATAGCCTTTTGCCTCTGCTGTGTGTGGGAAAGTGGAACTCTACCATGTACTGTTTCCTGAACTTATTTGACCATAGAACCCCTTCTTCAAACTTCTTTTTAAAAATAATTAATTTATTTATTTTTGGCTGAGTTGGGTCTTCGTTGCTGCACACAGGCTTTCTCTAGTTGTGGCGAGTGGGGGCTACTCTTCGTTGCGGTGCGCGGGCTTCTCATTGCAGTGGCTTCTCTTGTTGCGGAGCACGGGCTCTAAGCATGCGGGCTTCAGTAGTTGGGGCTCATGGGCTCTAGAACACAGGCTCAGTAGTTGTGGTGTACGGGCTTAGTTGCTCCACGGCATGTGGGATCTTCTTGGACCAGGGCTCGAACCCGTGTCCCCTGCATTAGCAGGCTGATTCTTAACCACTGCGCCACGAGGGAAGCCCCAAACTTCTTTCTGGGGCTGGTTTTCTACAATATTAAATGTCTTTTGTGACCATATGAGTGAATATTGGTGGCTGGCTATTAAGAAGCTCGTGGAGGGTGTGAGATTAGAGTACTTCTGTGCCTTCACATTTTTAAATCTTTGTGTTTTAAATTATGTACCTTAAAATTTAATTTCTTCAAAATCTTAGAATGCTTTAAATGGAGAGAATAGAATGTTCAGTCTTTAGTTTTCATAGTAGTTTCTGAGGACTTCCCTGGTGGTGTAGTGGTTAAGAATCCGCCTGCCAATGCAGGAGACACGGGTTCGAGCCCTGGTCCGGGAAGATTCCACATGCCGTGGAGCACCTAAGCCTGTGCGCCACAACTACTGAAGCCGGCGCACCTAGAGCCCATGCTCCGCAACAAATGAAGCCACCGCAATTAGAAGCCCACATACCGCAACAAAGAGTAGCCCCCGCTCACCACAACTAGAGAAAAAGCCCCCGCACAGCAACGAAGACCCAATGCAGCCAAAAATTAATAAATAAATAAATAAAATATTTCCTTTAAAAAAAAATAGTAGTTTCTGAGCATGAGGGAAGGAACAGGGTTTTTCTGGGATGGAGATACAGACTGGGGGTTTGATGTGAAAATGGAGGTCAAGAAGTTCAGTGGAAAAGAGGGATGGAGGGGATGGAGCCAGGTAGGAAGTGTGGCCACAGAAGTTTGTGATCTTTTGGCAGTCGGCCCAGAGCACGTGACTAGTACTCAACAGACCTAGTATGAAAAGCCTCCAGCGTGTTGCTCCTTAAAAGTATTAGGTTGTCATTGTTGTAAGAAATAGCTTCTTTTTGTTTCTTAGAAATAGATCTATGTTTTCGTGGAGTGTAGTGTCAAGAAAATTTTGGTGTTATTTCCCATGTGCTAATTTTATGTGTCATCTCTTGTGATAACAGCTAAGTGTTTCTGCATGAGGGGGTTTATATGTGATGAACAGAGGTAGATATATGATGAACAGAGGTTTATATGTGATGAACAGAGGTAGAATTACCTCTGTCTTTAAGGACTTGAATTCTACTCTGTAATAATGATCTGGCACTGAGCTCCTAAAATCATCCTGGAATTGTGGAGGAAACATAGTCTCCACAGAGCCCATCACGTGAGGGGGCCGGGAGAGGGTGGGATGGAGTAAGGGGACCCCAAGGCAAGTCACGTGACAGTTCTGACTACTTGAAGAGTATATCGTGTGCTCCATCCCACGTATTTGGAGATTTATAAGGAGGAGAAAGGCTAATGTGCAGGCCAGCGTTTAGAACACTCAGGGTACTACCAAGACTTCCTGTTCCACCTGCATTGTTCAGTCACTACTTCCTGTTCCACCTGCATTGTCCAGTCACTCTGTACCCAGTTGTAAAGTCATAATATTGGTGGTGCTCACGATCATCCTCATATGCGTTTAAAAACTCACTCTCTACTTTTATTTCTAATTATAAACGAAATAATCCAAGTAGGCATCTTCTGCCTGTTTGACTTGAAGATCAGTCTGGGCTGGAAGAGCGAGACCTGCAGGTTATCACAGTGCCTAAGAGACGGCACTGAAAGGGGACATTAAATTTCCGCTGCTACTGCCCCTCCTGTTGACAAGTTGAGATATACAGTGAATCTGGGGAGGCTTGTCTGAGAATGCTGCTAGAGAGCACCACTTAATCCTAGTGCCAGTTCTTTTTATGTGGAGTCTTGTAAAACAGTTAAAGTAAGTTACGTGTGTATTTTTATAGGTCTTAAGTGGATGTAGAAACCACGTTCACTTCTCTGGAGGAAAGTGTGTAAAGATCTTTGTGGAAAGGCTCATGTATTTCCACAGTAATAGCAGTTGTTTTTTTTTTCCCAAATTCCTGGAAACAATATGATTTTGTGTTGGTCTTGTAAATAACATCAGTTTTTGTTTGTTTGTTTTTGTTTTTTTTGCGGTACGCGGGCCTCTCACTGCTGTGGCCTCTCCCGTTGTGGAGCACAGGCGCTGGACGTGCAGGCTCAGCGGCCATGGCTCACAGGCCCAGCCGCTCCGCGGCATGTGGGATCTTCCCGGACTGGGGCACGAACCCGCGTCCCCTGCATCGGCAGGCGGACTCTCAACCACTGCGCCACCAGGGAAGCCCCAGTTTGTTTTATTTTTGCCCTTTGAGGTCAGTACCACAGGCAGCCTTTTTAGGCTCCAAGGGCAGGGGCCAATTTGATGAGCTGATCACAAAAAGTGACTTAGATTTTATTACTTAGGTATTTTGCCAGAGTGAAAGGAGACTCTGAAAACCACTAGGCGAGGCTCATCCTGGGGAGGAGGAGCCAGGCACGAGTCACGAGTTTTCTCCTTTGTTATGTCTGGGAATACTGCTCACGTGGGATCCAGACACATAGTAGTGGGTGATGAGGGGAGATGAAGGGTGACCGCACACGGGGCTGCCTTCTGTGCACACTGTGTAAGCCGTTTGCAGTGAGAGCTTTGATCCGTTTGCAGTGAGAGCTTCGATCAGTGCTGAGCACGAGATTCACGGTGACATCCTGTCATTCCCGTGAACCATAGTAGCAGATTTCAGTCCTCCTAAAAGGATTTCTTTTGACCTGGTAGTTAATCATTATGGTTAGATGGTAGGACTTGTGTGTTTTGGTTTTCGTTTTTTTTTTTTTTTTTTTAATTCAAGTACAGTTGATTTACAACGTTGTGTTCATTTCTGCTGGCCAGCAAAGTGATTATTATACATGTATATACCTATTCTTTTTCACATTCTTTTTCGATTATTATCACGGGATATTGAATATAGTTCCCTGTGCTCTACAGTAGGACCTTGTTTATCCATTCTATATAATAGTTTTGATTTTTTTTTTAATGCTGTAAATACCTATTAATATAAAGGTTCTGCTCTTTGAGGAGAAGTAGCATCAGCAAAAACGCTCTATATTAAGAAGGCAGTACTTTCACAGGGTTCTCCAGCCCTTGCCCTACACAGGCCCATTAGAATGGTCCGGAATTTGCAGAAAATCCAAATTTTGAGGTGTCGTAAAGACCATTGACTTCGAACTTTCTATATGGTTGGAGGGCAGAATTAGGTCTTTACGTCTCATGAATCTTCCACTGAATTTTCTTTCTTTTCTTTCTTTTTTTTTTTTTTGCGGTACGCGGGCCTCTCACTGTTGTGGCCCCTCCCGTTGCGGAGCACAGGCTCCGGACGCGCAGGCTCAGCGGCCATGGCTCAAGGGCCCAGCCGCTCCGCGGCATGTGGGATCTTCCCGGACCCGGGGCACGAACCCGCGTCCCCTGCATCGGCAGGCGGACTCTCAACCACTGCGCCACCAGGGAAGCCCTGAATTTTCTTTCTGAGAGTTACTGCCTGAATTAAGAACAGACTAGCCTCTCCCCATCACACTGTTTATAGCTTTTTCATAGTAGAGGTAGACTAGAAATGTTGTAGTGTCCTTAAATAATAACTATCTGCTTTAATTAATTGCTTTCTGATAAGCACATCTGGTTAATGCTTATGGAATAGAATCCTGGATCATTAATGAGATTTGCTAATGAGGTACTTTTCTTTTGTAGCCTCCTGATTTTCCTTACAAAGATGATATCATGTCAGTGAATCCTACCTGTTTGGTCCTTATTATTCTTCTGTTTATCAGCATTATCTTGACTTTTAAGGTAAGCATGAAGATTTTACTCATGGTCTAAATATTACTAAATGTATTCATGAATGCTAAAGAAGTAAGCAAACTTCCGTTAGTTTATCTTGTTTTAGATTTCTGAACTGCTTTTTGAATTCCTCACAATTCTGTTCCTTCTCTTATCTATATGAGAGAGATAAACACTAACCAGACTTCCACAGGCCAACCCAGGGTTCTTCTAAAATCTATTTGGATGGAAATAAATTAATATAATGTTGTACATTTATGTGGTGTGTATTAAGGACCATAGCATCCATTACAAGTCTCTGTATACATTCTTTTGTAATTTGTGGGGTTTTTTCCTAAATATTTATTTATTTATTTATTATATTTGGTTGCAACAGGCGGGCTCCTTAGTTGCGGCTCGCCTGGCTCCTTAGTTGCAGCACACAGGCTCCTTAGTTGCGGCATGCATGTGGGATCTAGTGTCCTGACCAGGGATCAAACCCGGGCCCCCTGCCTTGGGAGCGTGGAGTCTTAACCACTGCTCCACCAGGGAAGTCCCTGTAATTTGTTTTTAAAAATGCAATCGATTTTGGTTTTTTTGGTTTTTTGTTTGTTTGTTTTTGTTTTTGTTTTTGCAGTACGCCGGCCTCTCTGTTGTGGCCTCTCCCGTTGCGGAGCACAGGCTCCGGACGCGCAGGCTCAGCGGCCATGGCCCGCGGGCCCAGCCGCTTCGCGGCATGTGGGATCCTCCCAGACCGGGGCACGAACCCGTGTCCCCTGCATCGGCAGGCGGACTCTCAACCACTGCGCCACCAGGGAAGCCCAATGCAATCGATTTTGAACATTATTCTGTAACAGTCTATTATGAATTTATCATTTTTATAAATTAGTTACTGTTGGACATTGAGATAGTTCCTACTTTTTCACTTATAAATGAATATATTAAATTAAATACATCTTTTATATACTTATACATTTATTTTCTCAAGATCTATTTGCTGAAATTAGAGGGTATGCATAATTGGAAGGTTTTTGATAGTTTGTCAAATTGATCTCCCCTGAAGTTGAATGCCTTAACACTCCCATCTGCCACGTTCCCCTCACCCTCATCCGTCGAGTGCTATTTTTCATCTTTGTAAACCTAATAAGAAAAACATCATTATAATTTGTGCTTGTGTGCTAGTAATAAGTAGAAAATTCTTAAGTTAGACCTTGAACTTCTAATTCTTAACATCTTTCCTTGTCTTTATTTTGGCATAAAATTACTGAACTCTTTAAAAAACCAGCCTTGGTGAGTTTTCAAGAAGCTGCTTTTAGGGAGAAAAGTCATTTAAAATATGGTAAAATGTGTTGAAGAGGAGTAGAAAGAAAGTGATTCATTGAAAGTCACTGAGGTCTGCATCGCCCTCCATACAACATACTCTGCATGGCTTGTTACTGCACGTGTGGCTTAGTGGTCAAGGGTTTGGGTGAATTTTATACACGGATGTTGAGGCTTCCTGCCCCTGCAGCTCCTACCTCAACACCCCAACTACCTGGCTTCTTAGTCAGACCACCAGCTGTGTGGAGAGTGGGCAGAGCCACTGGCAAAAGACTTCAGATCCTCAAATCCCACTCACTGCAGTTTGCCACTCAACGGTAGACTCCCCTTTAGCTTCTGCCTGTTTTGGGCCCTTCAGCCCTGCCTTCAAGTAGAGTCTGTGTGTCTGTGTGTGTTTATTCCAGATTTTATCATTTTTACCTGGAAGAAGGTTAGTCTGACCAAAGCTACCCTGTGCCATTACCCAGAAGCCGGAACCTCCCACTGCTCTCAGAAAAGGCATTTTAACTGTGTAGGCATTTACATCTTTATTGGAAATGCTTACTTGAGATTTTGAGTCAGAGGACCTAGATTTACCTTGTGTCACTGCCACATAGCTATGTGACCAGAGCCTTGGTTTCTTCATTTACTAAATAGCAGTAATAGCTAAGAAAGCATTGTGAAGGGTGACTGTGAGGTTAATTGAGCTAATGGATGGGAAGGTGCATCATTCATTTATTTATTCAGTAAATATTTGCTGAGGGTCTCCTGTGTGCCGGGCCGTGTTGTAGCTGCTAGGGTTCGGTGGTGAATAAGAAAAGTCCCTGCCCTGTCTGTGGTGCTTTTATCAACTGCAAACAATATTATTTATCATAATGACCTAATAAAAGGCATCTTATAGATTGTTCACAGCACTGTCTCCAACCTGTGTGTAATGTGTTAATATTTCATTATATATGTATCTATCTCTACTAACCAGACTGCATTTCCTTGAGAACATAGACCCTGCCTTCATTTTTCTATCCCTTGTGGAGACTCAGTAATTATTAGTTTAAACAAATATGAACACATATATGTGTTACAGTTTCACATAATAGTTTACCTGATTAGTAGCTCCCACAACCTAAATTCACTGTTACTCTTTAATAAGTTTTATCACTAGTGGTTCCCTGGGAACCCAAATCACAACATGTGTCAGTTTTGCTCTGTCCTTAGTTGGTAAAGGGAACAACGCTTACCACCTGGCTCTGCAAGTAGATGATGGATGTCCTCTTGTCAGTGCAACTCTATTTGGGAAATATACCAAATATTTAATTTATTCAGGATTAATGTCAAATGTCAAATAGGAATGTCAAATAGGAAATAAGGTCATTGAAATAAGTTATTGGTCATTGAAATAAGTTTAGAGACAACAGGCCAGGTTTTTCTCCCATCAGCGTGTTTAGTGGGTAAACGCTCCTGGTGTTGCAGGGGGCATTCAAGCATGCTGACTGGGTGTATGGGGCCCCAGACACTGGCTGTTTCCCCTCTGCAGTTTAACCGTCAGTTATAGATTTGTCATTTTGGAGGCCTCACATCAGAAAGAGTTCTTGTCTTAAAAGAACCTTCTGTTCACTGCTAAAACAATGGATGACGGGTTAGTCTTCTTACATAGTACACAACAGAATCTGTCCAAGCATTCCTTTTTTATTTGTATTAAAATTCTCAACGAGTCCAGGGTTTTGTTTGTTTGTTTTAATAGAGAAGCAAGAGCATTGTTGAGTAAACTGAAGATTTGAGTAAATTCAACATACTGTTCAAGAAAAATGCCCTTTCCATCTCTTTCTCATTGTTGATCTCTGGTTTCAGATTATTGCCATTCAGAAAACACTTTACTAAAATAGCATTATGCATTTTCATATTAACATTATCACAGAAAGTCTCACTATAGAAAATAATCACCACCAAGTATGAATGCAGCGGGCTTCCCTGGTGGCGCAGTGGTTGAGAATCTGCCTGCTAATGCAGGGGACACGGGTTTGAGCCCTGGTCTGGGAAGATCCCACATGCCATGGAGCAACTGTGCCTGTGCGCCACAACTACGGAGCCTGCGCGTCTGGAGCCTGTGCTCTGCAACAAGAGAGGCCGCGATAGTGAGAGGCCCGCGCACCGCGATGAAGAGTGGCCCCCGCTTGCCGCAACTAGAGAAAGCCCTCGCGCAGAAATGAAGACCCAACACAGCCAAAAATAAATTAAAAAAAAAAAAAGTATGAATGCAGCTTAAGACAGTATTCTGAGTACACAACAGAACATTACCTCACTCTTCTGAAAAGTGTTGACAAGCACTCCTTTTGTTGTTAAATGTCTTCTTTTTTTATAAAACAGCTTTCTTGAGATATAATTCATGTATCATAAAGTTCTTCCATTTGAGTGTACAATTTAGTGGTTTTTAATATATTCCCGGAGTTGTGTAAGCACAGCTCTGTGGTTAAACAATGTAATTTTAGAACTTTTACCATATGACATTTGCCCTTTTACCCCCATCCCCTGGTAACCACTAATCTATTTTCAGTCGCTATGGATTTGCCTCTTCTGGACATTTCATATAAATGGAATCATATAATATGTGGTCCTTTGTGACTGGCTTCTTTGACATTTCCAAGGTTCATCCATGCTGTAGCATGTTATCAGAACTTCCTTTTTATTGCTGAATTATATTCCATTGTCTGAATATACCATACAATGGAATATTTTGTTTGTCTATCCAGTCCTAAGTTGACAGACATTTGGATTGTTTTTACTCTTTTGCTATTACAAATAACGTTGCTGTGAACATTTGTGCACACGTTTTTGTGTGGACGTATGTTTTCATTTCTCTTGGGTATATACCTTGGAGTGGAGCCACCGGGTCACATTTAACTGTTTGTTTATTTATTTATTTATTTATGGCTGCGTTGGGTCTTCGTTTGTGGTGCATGGGCTTCTCATTGCGTGGCTTCTCTTGTTGTGGAACATGGGCTCTAGGCGTGTGGGCTCTAGAGCGCAGGCTCAGTAGTTGTGGTGCATGGACTTAGTTGCTCCGCGGCATGTGGGATCTTCCCAGACCAGGGCTCGAACCCGTGTCCCCTGCATTGGCAGGCAGATTCTTAGCCATGGCACCACCAGGGAAGTCCCCACATTTAACTGTTTAACCTTTTGAGGGACTTCCAGACTGTTTTCTAAAGCAACACCGTTTTACATTCCCACCAATGTAGGAGGGCTCCGTTTTTTCCACATCTTTAACCTTTTAATCAAAGAATTTCAAAGCTAGAAAGGGGCTTTGAAATCATTTTGTTTTAATCTGATTACACATGATTGGAATGAAAGTACAAAGACTTCGTATTTTAAACATCTCCCCTGAGCTCATGCTTTATTTCCAGCATGTCTTTATTCTGGACCTTAATTTTAATTATCTTCTGTGGATATTTCATTGTGAAAATGGAAATGTTTTAGTGAATTGTACTGATCACAGAGCAAATTAATGTGCTATGAACGTTTTTTTTTTTTTAAGTTGACTTGTATTATAAAATCATATATAATGATATAGAATAACGATCCGAAAGACCCAGAGTTAAAGTGTGATGAGAATCGGCTAATGAACTGATTGTTCTTTGGGGGCAGTAAATGTTTGCGGCGATTGCTCCTTTCAACTTCCTTTTCTTGGAAATTCTCTTTCTCCTTTCAGCCCCACCCTTCCCCATCACCTTCTGTGTAGTAAGGCTACAGTATCACCCTTGGCCAGAAAGCTGCTATATCCAACATTTGTAATTTTAAAGCCTTTTTGGTTTAGTAGAGTTAATGTGTGTTTAAAATTTATATAAATGAACATTTTGCAATATGGCTTTATCCATGATGATATTGTAAATTGTCTGAACTTTGAAAATTAAATCTCTAACAATCACTACTTACTTACAGGGTTACTTGATTAGCTGTGTTTGGAACTGCTACCGATACATCAATGGCAGGAACTCCTCTGACGTCCTGGTTTATGTTACCGGCAATGACACTACGGTAGGTGTGATGTCACTTCATGTGGAGATCTCCACACATCCACTATACGATGGCTTATAAATATTTCTAGTGTTTACTGCTTTTTTACTGTTGTTGAAACATGTTCATGAGCTGCTTAGTCATCAAAGGATTCATAGTTGAATGAAATGTGTTTTGTTTTCCTTATAAGACATTAAAATCTAGTTGGCTCAACTCTGGTTCATTTAAAAAAATATTACAAATAGATAATACATGTGCCTCTCCACATTTATGTATCTTTCTTTTTTTTGGCTGAGTGGCATGTGGGATCTTAGTTCCCTGACCAGGGATTGAACCCATGCCCCCTGCATTGGAAGTGCGGAGTCTTAACCACTGGACCACCACGGAAGTCCCAACATTTACGTATCCTAAACCTGCATTATTAAAAAACCATGGTAGGGCCTCCCTGGTGGCACAGTGGTTAAGAATCCGCCTGCCAGTTCAGGGGACATGGGTTCGGGAAGATCCCGCATGCCGCGGAGCAACTAAGCCTGTGCGCCACAACTACTGAGCCTGTGCTCTAGAGTCCGTGAGCCACAACTACTGAAGCCCGCATGCCTAGAGCCTGTGCTCTGCAACAAGAGAAGCCACTGCAATGAGAAGCCCGCGTAGTACACAGAAGAGTAGCCCCCGCTTACCACAACTAGAGAAAGCCTGCGCTCAGCAACGAAGACCCAATGTAGCCAAAAGTAAATAAATAAATTTATTTTTAAAAAAAAAACATGGTAAGGGGCTTCCCTGGTGGCACAGTGGTTGAGAGTCCGCCTGCCGTTGCAGGGTACACGGGTTCGTGCCCCGGTCCAGGAAGATCCCACGTGCCGCGGAGCGGCTGGGCCCGTGGGCCATGGCCGCTGAGCCTGCGCGTCCGGAGCCTGTGCTCCACAACGGGAGAGGCCACAACCATGAGAGGCCCGCGTACCGCAAAAAAAATAAAATAAAAATAAAAATAAATAAATAAAGTGGGGATAAAACAACTTCAGGCTTTATACTAAATACACAGGTGCAAGCTGATATCACTGAGATCTCTGTGGGATTTCTGAGAGAAAGCGTGTTGTACGTGAATAGTTTTCCTAAGTCCTCAGCAAGGAATCGTTGGTTTGAATCAGAAGTGCGTGAGCAGTGGTTTAAGAGGAGGCTCTGCCGCGATCAGATGCACAAACCCAGCGTGCCCAGGTGCTGGGGGGCCCTTTGGGGGCCGTGCAGAATCCTTTGCACTGATCACAGTAGACACATCCTGCCTACTAACCCTTTAGAGAACCCCTCTTGGGTCAGTTACATCTCTTTAAAGAAATAACTGTTCACAATTGCTATAATTTTGATAAAATTACTGGTGTAAAGAATTTTTTCCTTCTCTCTGAGTTTCTGAGTGTTAGTTATCTATCAGTGTCTTTCTGTTTTTCCTTTAAAAAGACATCTCAGAGTACTTTCATTGCCCTGCTGA